>NW_021604613.1:7019122-7053159 GCF_004785775.1 Grammomys surdaster
CTCTATCTCTATCTCTATCTCTATCTCTATCTCTATCTCTATCTCTTTCTCTATCTCTATCTCTCTCCCTGGTTATTGTATAAAAATAAAATCATACTTCATAAGTTGTATAACTAGTTGAGGAGCTCTTTCATAGGAAATACTATTTCCCACACTGTCAGGATTCTTTAATTGCCTATAGTTCTTTGTGTAAGATTGAAACCTTATAAGATTTTCCCCTTTTATGTAAGCATATCTATTGGTGTCATACTTGCTCAGGCCTTATTTATACAAGTATGCTGAAAGGTTTCATGGGTATAACTACTCTCCTATGTAGTCATCCCTCAAATCATCCCTCAAATCATATACATAGAAATAACATCATATGGACTAAACAGGTAGTACTTATATTTTTTGAAGATATATATGCATGTTTGAGAGAAACCCAGGGGTATATATGAGAAGTTAAAAAGAAAAAAAGGAAAGGGATAAAATGATAAAATTATATTTTTATTTTAAAAATACAAAGGTAATAAAAATATTAGGTGAGAAATTCTGAAAACAAAAGATGATCTGTGCTGCAGACTCACAAGATTCATCTCCCTTGAAGCTATTAGTAAGGCTGTCTCTAACCCATAGTCCAGTGACGACTTTTAATTATAATCTGCTTTTGATCAGTGCCTTCTGAACAGTGGTGTGTTAAACTGACCACACTAGGCCACATGATGTGAAGTATCTCTCCGAGCTGTGAAAGTCTCTATCAGCCAAAAAGCTCCTCTGTTCTCCAAAACTGAGGGTACTCTCTCATGTCTTCACTCTCTTAACATTCCAGGACTTGAAGGGTCTCTTGTCCTTTCTGAGTCACATTATGGCTGCCTGTGACTATGATTCTATACCTCCTTAATGGCCACTTAAGGGTCCAACCATGGCAAACTATGGTTGTGAAGCTCTCTCTCCTAATAAGGATTGACTGAGGAGAACCTCACATCAACCTTCTTTCTACAAATGTGCCCGTTTTTCTTTCTTCCTAAAAACCTATCCTTTGATTTTTAGTTCTGTGAGAGAGATTCAAAAAGTTCCTTGCACTGACCTTGAATGCATTCTGTAATATGCAAAAGTCAGTGGATGTCAAAACCAAAGGTCTCAGTTCAAACTTACATTGGAATGTAAATGACCATGGCCCAAGAAGACAGACAAGACTATGGCAAGTGCAACATTTTAGTATGGTAACAGTCTCATAAAGTTTTCAGAGTAACAACAAAAATAAAAATCATAAAGCAAGGTTATGCACTGTTACTGGATAGCTCTAAACTCATAGACATATAGACCACCCTCACTAAAGTCAGTTCACCTAAAACAAAACAAAAACACATGAATGTAGAAAGTGAAATTGTAGAGAAAAGCAGAAAGTACTAAGGGTGAAAGGAGAGGGTAATAGCGGTGAGAGGTAGACCAGAGAGGGTACAATGTTTACTACAATCCTAATAGACTATATTCATGCATGAAGTCATCAAGAGAAAATTCAATAAGAGTCATTTATAAAATAAAAATATGTGTTGAGAACGTCTGAAGTCCTTCCTTTAGGTCTCAAATGACCTTCTTAGCCTTCCAGTTGGTAGAAATTAAGGGGTCTGTTTCTGCATTGCAAAAATAACTTTCCCTGATAATCTTGATAGAATGTCAGTTCAAACACATAGGTAGAAAATGAAGACAGCTCAAGATAACTTGGTTTCCAACCTGTAACATTCCAGCTCTCCATTTTAATCAGCAGCATTTTAATCAGCTGACCAGACTTGTGGAAGGTTTGCCTTTTTTTTGTTCTTTTCTGGGAACATCAGTTCACACTTCAAATTTGTTATTCTCCAACTTCAGACCCCTGAGTATCTGGAATTAAGGTCTGTCTCTATCTTCTTTTGAAGTGAAGGATTTAGTCATTCAATTTTCAAAAGTTATATTGATTTCTTCCATGTTTAAAGGTCTACATATTTGGGCTACAAAAGAACCCACACAACCAATTGTAGAGAAAGCAGCAAAGAAATTAACAAGGAAATTAAAAATAAATAATTTGAATCAATAAGTTTAGAGTATGATGTAGAGAATGGCAGGAAAGATGGCTCAATAGATAAGAGCATTTTGCATACAAGAATGGAGACCTGAGTTCAAGTCTCTATCACCTAGATAAAAAGCCAAGCAGGTTTGTACATGCCTGTAAGCCCAGTATTGGAAGACAGAGACAAGCACATCTTAGGACCTCCTTGGTCAGCCATTCTAGTCACAACCACACATTCCATGGAAAACTGTACCTTAAAGTAATAAGGCAGAGAGCAATAGAGGAAGACACGTGACATCCTCATCTCTCTAGCCTACACAATGTGTCCACATTCACATACATGAATGTAATGAAATTCCAGCTTCATTGGTCACACAATGCATAAGCCCAGTCTGTGTTGATAGAAAGATCTAGAAGCCTTAGGTGTATGTATAAAAGCATTCTATGGGAATCTGAGAGCACATGGAAACTGAGACTATTACAGCTTCCCTCAGGCTCTGCTGTTGGAATATGGTTGTGACAGGTATAGAATTTCACCCAAGAAGCCAGCCAAGAAAACTTAACATTTCTGGGAAGGTTTTGTACATGTCTATGAACAAAAAGCCTTAAATTGTGAGGGGATTGGCCCACCTTCAGCAGTTTGTAAGTGATACTGGTCCCACTTCAACACTGGAAAGTAGTACAATTTAATAGGCCGTTAGAACTCAGTAATTGTCTCTTTAAAATATTTTATAATATAAAGATCAGTTTGTATTAATTTATGAACTAACAGTGGTTACTTAAGCAAAGAATCTTTTGAAGTTATTCATATCATACAAATCAAAATCTGGCTCAAATACCACGAAAATGAATTTTTATCTAATTTGCTTAGCTAAAGGGCCTTAATGCTTATCAATCAGCTTTTATGTCAAATTAGCAGAGCTTACAATTTTGGTGAGCTTCAAATATCCATTAACCTTCCACATTTATTTGATCTGTCTTTATTCTTAGGTGGTTTTTACCCTTATTACCTGAAACAAAATAACAACTTCCAAATTTTATGCATTCCTTTGCATTATTTCCATAACTCCCTGCAAGAAAAGATCTACATTTCAGATACAAAAAACTAGTGGAGAGGGGGATTGAAGATTTTATGCAACTTCCACAGTCCTTTACTTGAGATCTGGCATTGTGGCCTGAACTTTCTCAATTAGTTAAAAACATATCCAGTTCTCCTTAGTATCCTAGGACCTTAGGCAGTTTCAGATAAAAAGCACAGGCTAAGTGGGGCCATTCAGATACATTGATCATATTAATACTGTTCAGAGATCCATAGACACTCACTCAGAAAAGCAGCACTGAGAAGTTCAGTACAGTGATTACTGCTGGGTATAAACTGAGTTATCTGTGGCTATTAATCACATTATAATGACTTGCCATTGTAATTCTAATTAAAATCACACCTGATAGTCCCCTTGCAAATCTCTAATACACACAAATGAAGGTTAAAAAAAACAAAACAAAACAAGAAACCATTTTAGTGCCTTTACATTTAAACTAATGAAGAAGCCAGAATGTCCAACAGAATTGTGCATACTCTTTTCAGGAGCCCATAATGCCAGGGAGAGCACAGTACTTGAGAAGGGAGGAAAAGATGTGCAAATCAAAAGGATTCTAGTGATCATCTGGCTATTCCACTCTGCTGTGGTTCATTTGCATGAAAATCTGCTGAAATTAAGCAAAAGCCAACAGAAAATCATCTGCACTTACAGAAATGAAAGACTCTTCCTGGGAATGTTTACAGCTTACAAGAACAACCACAGCCAAACTGAACAGAGTCAGTATTTCACTGAAGGAAAAGGCAGACCAGGTTAGCCAAGAAGTGCTGCCTTTCCTTTTGACAGATGTTTCAAAGCACAGTTAGACTTTTCCAAGGACTCATATTTTAAAGGATGTGATTTTTCATATTAATTTGCAGTAATAACAAGCACTTTCTTCTTGAGGTCCTAGCAAAATGAGGAAACAACATTACTCTCATATCCCATGGGGCAACCACTATTTGTTTCCATGTATTCTTTCCAAAGTCCTGCCTCTCCTGGCCATCCTTCCTGCCAAAGGCTTGTCAGGAGTACTCTCAGCACTCTTGCCATTCATCTCTTCGGTGCATTCTGCAGTCTTCTTTAATTGAAGTTCAGTTTGCACACTTTGAAAGAACTACACTAGCACCAACCCCATGCAGGGGAAATTGAAGACCAGCTTCTCCAGTAAGTCATAAGTTTCATTTCACTGGCAGTCGCTACAGTGAGTGCTCAGAAAATGAGCAAGGGCAACTGCCTAGGGTCCGTGGATCCTGGAGGGAAACAGCTTTAAATTAATTGTGAACAACAAACAGCATTTAAGAAGACTGGGATAGTATCTTAGACTCTCTACACCTACGCATCTCTGTATCCATACCTGTGAGCAATGACTATAGACATCAGAATCACACAAATGGGGAACAAGCTGAAAGGGATCTAATCTCTACACTGTCACTGGCAATCTTTAAGTGTCTAATTAGCTTAAGCTACACTAATAATGTATTCACCTCAATTGAATCCCCATCCATTGCCTATTAACTGTATTCCTTCTTTCTTTCTTTTCTCTTTTTCTTGTAATTATTTTACTAGAAAACACTGAAAAAGCTGGAGATCTACACTGTCTTTCTATTTGTTTAGCTATTAAACTTCCTCAGTGTAATGCATGTTTATTTAATACATCTCCAACTGCACATTCACCACTGCGTTTGTTAAATTACTGAAGAGCCTTTAATTGGGCATTGGGGATTACTTGCACTACCCCCAAATCTCTTTACTAAATGTACATGAGAACAGTGGACAGTTTATTTATAACCTTGATACTCGGGGCCTCATTTAGGCCTCTTTATATTTTTAATATGGCATATTCAAAATTCAGTTCATAGTCTGGTTTGCTAATGTTCTATCAAGTAGCCTACAGCAATTATAAGTTAAATACAGTGTATCCACCTGCTAAATTTGGAAGGGAAAAGGGTAAGAGAGTTCCTTAAAAAGCTGGGATAAGCCGGGCGGTGGTGGCGCACGCCTTTAATCCCAGCACTCGGGAGGCAGAAGCAGGCGGATTTCTGAGTTCGAGGCCAGCCTGGTCTACAGAGTGAGTTCCAGGACAGCCCGGGCTATACAGAGAAACCCTGTCTCGAAAAACCAAAAAAAAAAAAAAAAAGGCTGGGATAAAGCTGCAAACAGAACGTATAATTTCTCCATTCATTACCCATGGAAAGAATTTATGATGTTATATTTCTCTGTAAAAATAAACAGTATTAAACTATCTTGCTTAATTATGGGATATTAAAATTAACAACTAAAGTATTCCCAATTGGAAAATATTCACCATCACTGTGACAATAGCCTTGAGTTTGTATCATTTCCATGTATAGTAGGACATTAGAGGTAAAATATAACATCTTTCCACTAAGATCATCTGAAAGACTTGTTTGATGACTGTGTCAGAATTACTTGCCATCTGACAATGTTTAATGTGTGATACAGAAATCTGACAAGTAGAGTGCCGCTTCTCACTCAGGAGGAAAGTGTGAGTTCAGGCTAGCCCACTCCCTGACTTCCACTAAGCAATAGTGCTAAAGGTGAACATGAACCATAATCTCAGTTCTCAAGCACTGTACATTGTAGTCTATACATTCAAAATGACCTCCAAATGCTCAGGGCAATGTTTCTTTAAAGTAATGCTATTGTGAAGTACATCTCTAGAGCGAATTAAAGCAAGTCTGAGTCAGTCAGCCTTTCCTGGGAGAGGTGGGTGAAGGTATCCAACATGGGTACAGCTTTCCAGCTGTGTAGTTTGGAGGGTGGGACATAGAGAGTTATCAACAGTAGGGCACAGAGACTTATCAACAACTGAGCTTTTTCAATCTGACTCATTTCCAGACAGCTTCTTCCTGACTGGAGCCCTGAGCTCCTTTTGTATATAGCATTTAGTTGAAACAACAACAACAAAAAAAAACCACTTTCTGCTATGAATTATTTAAATTATTTTTAACAATTTATTCAGAGTTTAAAATTATAAAATATTATAAGATATATAAAAAAGATTCTTAAAGAATCTAGGGCAAATGACTGCTCTGATTACATGGTAAGACACATAAATTTATTTTCTTCATTCTACAGGATACAGAGATGGTAAAAATTTCATCAAAATTCAAAAAAATCAAGCACAGTATATTTTTAAGCTAAATCTCTAGATATTTCAAATAAGTATATCTGAGGGTCAGAATATTTTAAAATAATGACATTTTTTCCCTTTTGAATGTGACTGTCAAAAGCTCCTCATAATTTCATGGCCCATACAGGAAAATAGCATGCTATCTGGAAAATAGAAGCTTAAATTCACAAGCAAAGACTAACTAGCACAGATTGCTTGATCACTTCCAGAAGCTTCTCATGGCCTAAGGAAGCTCTCATTTAGAAGACTCTTACCAAATAAAGCTGGTGCTGAGTGCCAGAGTCTCTCTTGGCCTGGACTGTGAGGTCCTGGGGTGCAATCATGGCCTTCTACACCAGCTCTGTATCTGCAGACCTGTCTATCTTTTCAGAGATAGAGTGCAATCTTCCTTCCCCACAGCAATATTCCCCAGTAAAGTCTCCATTGCCTCATAAAATAATCTGGCATAATTTTTAACAAGTGTAAGCTGAATACTGAAATTTAGTGACTAAATAGTGATGCCCTGTACAAAGACTCAAGAAAATAAACATATTCTAAAGAGAAAAGAAATAAACACCCAAGCTACTCTACAGGCCTTTCCTGCTACCTAGGTTTTAGAGTTTACATACCCCTGCAATTTTATGGTTTTAAGATAAGTAAATCTTCTCTGCATAGCTCCAACCTCTTGAAATCAAACAGATCCAATCAAGAGATACCCTACCTCCTATTCCTTTTGACATGGTAAGCCTAGTCCTACTTGTTTCCAGACTTCTGTTGCTCTTCTCAGTCTCCCTCAGGACACCCCTCTATCCCTCTGTGCTTAATGAATAATTCTGATTGATGCTGACTGAGGATGAGGGCACCGGTGGGAAAGAAGCCTGAATGAAGATTTGAGGAAATAATTTGTCCATTATCTCTTTAATGATTCCCAAGTGGTGCCAATTCCCTCCAGTCCTGCAAAGCCAAGCGGCACAGATAAAAGCATTTTCCTGCTGACGAGTCTGTGGTGATATGAAGAATGGATCTCATTGTGGCCGACGGCAAAAGGTTAACAAGAAAATGATTAACTCACATACAAAAGCTCCTTCCTCTTCCTGTGTCTTCAAAGTCTTCAAATGCAGAAGGAAAGGAGTATGCTAGAGAGAAAGAAAGTGTTTATGATTTATCTTTGTGGAAATTAGGAGAGTTTACTTTAATTTGCTAATGCCATGTTCTGTTTTAGTTTTATGAACTTGCAAATTCAACTAAATTAGGAAAAAAATGCCTGTAACTAAGGTAACAGCTTATAAATCATGGTAATGCAAAGTGGCAACAATAGATTAAACAAAAGAATAAAAAAATGCTCTAAAATGTTTTCCTCTACAGTATGACATGCAGAATTTTCAGTTGATATTATTTCATGCACTTTCAGCTTTCAAAGCCTGTTATAAGACTTATGCCCAAATAGTGAATAATATTTGTATCATATACATCTGTCTAATATTTATGCATGCTATGAGCCTTGAAGCATACAACTGATTATTTTGAGTGCATGAGATAAATTCTACACAAGTCAAAAAACCATACAGTATTAATGAAGGTGTATTATGCAATTGTATGCAGAAGTATTATTCTATATTATTTTAGCAAAAACGTATGTACACAGTAATTACTGTTTGTTAGTTTTGTTGTTGTCATTGTTGTTGTTAACATTTTATTGGTTCTTTGTGAATTTCACACTATGCACCCCAAACCCATTCATTTCCCCCTCCCCTAGTACCTGCCCTCTACTCTTGCAACTTCCACCCCACAACAGAGGGGAAAAAACTTGTTGCTGAAGTTGTAGTATATCACAGTATGTCCCACAGTATATCCTTTTGTCCATAATTCCTTGCTTGAAAATGTTCATTGCAATAACTTGCTGGCCTGGTATGAAACCTCTGGGTTCTGCAGCCCTATAAATAATAGATCCTCACAAGGACTTCTCTCAGATATCCTATTGTTGGCATGTGTTATGTAGATCCTGTAGTTTTGAATCTGTAGGACCAACCCCTTCATGCACTCCAACAGTTTACAAATGGGGTAGATGTTGAGGTGGGCCAATTCAAAAGCCTAAATCTGGGCCTGAGTAGTATCTGAGCTGTTCAGCCTACTGGCTTTCCTGCTCTCACTGCCTCAGGGTAGCACATCCAAACTAAGGCCAGCTCTACCCTGCAGCCCAGGCAAGGTACAGGGGCAGCTCTCCAGAATGTTGCAGGCAGTGAGAGACACGGCCAGTTCTCCCACTCTAAAGAACTTAGAACCAGCTCTTCCTCTTGCTGTAGATGGAAAGGGATGAGGGAGGGGAAGAGGATGTTTCTCTCTCTTTAGCAAAAACACCCAGCAGAAAAAAGGCAGCACATGCTCTTCTGAGCTCAGTCCCTTGGAGATGGCTCACCTGCAACCATCACATGCAGGGTCAGCTCTCTGACCTATCATGGGCACAAGAGGCAAGAGTGGGGAAGGCCAGCACAACTACACTCATGCACTGGGAGTCAGCTCACCTGCAACCCCCACATGCAGGGCCAGGGTGACTGTGCTTTCCAGGTGGGGAGCAGGGACAAGAACAGATCTCCTGTTCTCAGGACTCCTGTCAGAGTCATCTCAAAGTTAGCATGGACAAAAGGTAGGAAAGGGAAACTATCTCTTGCTGATGCCTAGAGTAATTTTTCTGTTAAAGGGACTGCCTTGATCAAAGGAACTGATAGTTCCCATCAATCAGATAGCATCAAAGGCTTTCAATGGCAGACATTAATGTTATGCATATGGATGCAGCTACTTTATTCAATGAGAAATCTAGTTCAGTAAGGAGTGAAAGAAAAGTATCTGCTCAAGACCAAGTTCTCAGCACTAAGGTGATTTATTTGCCCCTGCAGGATAGAGGGCAAGGATAAGGAACAGACAGGAGATAGAGGAAGAGGCAGATGGGGAAAGGAACAAAGGAGGTGACAAGAGACAAGGGAGGGGGTAAGAGGTATTTATTCTGGGGAGAGGGAAATTGACAAAGAACTGCCTATGGGTAGAGACGAGACAGACATGGCACATAGGGAAATAGTGCTATATAAAAGTAAAATAGGAAATCCTCTGTTAAGGTGAGGTGTTTAATTTTAATTGGTCACGTTAATTAGGTGAGCCACAGGGCGCTTTTAACTGCTGGACTTCAATACTTTGAGAGCTGACCTTTGTAGTCAGCCTCAGGAGGAAGAAGTGGCCAAATAAGGAATAGACCTTGGGGGACAGGTTCAGAAAGGAAATCGATGGGTTTTGAATAGAGCAGAGATAACTGAGGAGAAGTGCACAGGCTTCCATAGCTATGTTCACCATGCTTAAGCTGAGCAGAGTCTCTTCAAGAAGTACTATTGAAATGAAAACCAAATCAATGTGTCTAACAATCCAAAGCCATTGCATAAGCCTGTACATTGTGTGTGCATGTGCACACATGGGTGTGGATGTCAAAAGTTAACATTGGGTGCCTTTCTCAGGAACCATCAATCTTGGTTAGGTTTGGTTTGGTTTGGTTGGGTTTGGTTTTGTTGGGTTGGGTTTTGAATTTGTATCTTTAACTTATTCTTTTTTATTTATGCTTCTCACATATAATTACATCTTAACCACAGTTTCTCTGACATCCTTTCCTCCCAGTGCCTTTCCCCCACATCATCCTATCTATTCTCCATTCCTCTTTTGAAAAGGGCAATCCTCCCATTGATTTCAATAAAACATGGCATATCAAGTTGCAGTAAGATTAAGCACTTATTCTTTTATTAAGGTTGGATAAGGCAACACAGTAGGAGGCAAAAGTAGCAAGAAGAATCAAAGACAGCCCCCACTCCCACTGTTAGATATTCCACAAGAAGACCAAGTCTTAGAGCCATGACATATATGCAGAGAGCCTAGTTCAGCCTCATGCAGGCTCCTTC
The DNA here is from genome assembly GCF_004785775.1 of Grammomys surdaster. Classification (NCBI taxonomy): domain Eukaryota; kingdom Metazoa; phylum Chordata; class Mammalia; order Rodentia; family Muridae; genus Grammomys; species Grammomys surdaster. Next base: position 7,029,299 of record NW_021604613.1, read on the forward strand.
ATTGTTGGCCTAGTTTCTATAGCTCTTATGAGTCCAGCTAAGTTGATTGTGTGGATTTTCTTATACTGTCTTTGATCCCTCAGGCTTCTACAGTTCTTCCTCCCCCTCTTCTACAGTATTCCCTGAGTTCGGCCCAAGCTATGGCTGTGTGTCTTTCTGTTTCCATCATTTGCTGGATGAAGCCTCTCTAATGATGACTATGCTAGGCTCCCGTCTATGAGTATAGCCGAATGCCACTAAGAGTCATTCCACTTACTTTTTGTTTTCTTTTAATAGCAGTTGTATTTGGTTCTATCCTGAGTCTCTGGGATGTTCTGCCTCTGGTTCCTAGCTATTCAGGTAATGTCAGGGGTTGTCTCTTTCTCATAGCATGGGTCTCAAACAGGACTGCTCCACCTTTATACCTACACATCTTATAGATAGGACAAATTTTAAGTCAAAGGTTTTATGACTGGGTTGATGTCCCAATCCTTCCACTTGAAGTCTTCTAGAGTTACAGAAGATGAACAGCTCAGGTTCCATATCCCCTATTACTAGGAGCCTTAGCTAGGCATAGCCTTATAAATTCTTGGAAATTTGTGTGTAATCAGATGCCCATTAACAGAACAGATAATGGAAATGTGTGTGTGTGTGTGTGTGTGTGTGTGTGTGTGTGAGAGAGAGATTTTATATGTGTGTGTGTGTGTATCTACATATACACTAGAATATAATTCAGCTGTAAATAATGAAGTCAGGAAAATTAATGGAGCTGTAAAGCATGATATCCGTGAGGAATTAAACTCATAAAGACAAAAACTATATGTTTTCTGTCATACACAGATCCTAACTTGTAGTGTGTGGGTATGTGTGTGGGTGTGTAAGAGAGTAAAGTTTAAAAATATGCAAAGGAGATCAGGAGGGTAATATTAAGTGATGAAGAAGTATGCTGGTGGGCAAAAGGGCTCACAGGGCATGAAAGAGGAAGGCAATCTGGGAAAAGAACCCACAGGAGGGAACAGAAGTCTCCAAGAGTAGGGAAGATGGGAAGAGGGAGGGTCACAAAAGCATTCTTTTACAAGCAATTCCAAAGTGGTGTCTAGCACATTTTATGCTAATTTTAAAAACTAAAAATATGCAACATCCATTTCATGCCCTTTCAAGAAGCACACTGACTATACGCACATTTGTGTCTCCAAGTATGTAAGCCCTGAAGTGCTGGTTATCCTTGTTTTCTGGGTATAACATATGAGATTTGTATAATTTAGTATACTAAGAATACAGAAGTTCATTCAAGCTTCAAAGATCTAAGTTAAGTCAATGTAATGTATTTGAAAGAGTAATTACATTCTCACTCTCTTCCACTATTCATACACACACACACACACACACACACACACACCTTCACATATAATCTAAATTGCTTATGTATTTATATTCCTCTATAGCTCCTGAGTCATTGCATTTGGATGCATTATCAGGGTTATAATTACCATATAATCTCTTGACAAATTCATGATGGAAATTTTAGAAGTAGATTTTCCTTCCAGGTCCTGTCGTTGCAGATGTTTGATATTAGATGATTGGTTTGATCTCCAGTATGTTTCAGAAAACTTTTACCCAAGTTCAAATCATTATTTGCAAAAGTGCTCTAAGCGCTGGGACTTAGAGATGGAGAGGAAGCAAGCCTAATGAGTCCTTTTGGGGCTTATATAAGCAATCAAAAACTTGGAAGAAACAAGAAGCAGTACAGTGATTGATGGTCCCTGTATACTGTAGTGTACAACAAATCCATGAGAGACTCACAAGTATGTGTTTTTTTCAATCTATAGATTTCCAATTGCTATTTAAATTAAATCCTATATACTATAAATAAGAGTTTGTTGATTGTAATTATTAAATACCAAAAAATCATATGTAATTTCATTTCTGTAAAAGTAAATACCTTTCACAGTTCCTGCAAATACTTAAGATCCAATTCAAGGTGCAAATTTTTTCTTACTAAACCTAAGGATTTTTCTTATTAGATAAAGTTTTATATATTTTGCTGTGGGCCAGATATTCTGACCCAAAGCAGCTATCTCTACCCACCCCCCAAAAGTTCTCCTAAACAAGAATTCAACATTAAGGAGTCTCTAGGTAGTGAATATCAGGGAACAGCAGTCATGCTCCTATTGAGAAGAGAGCAGCTACTGTTAGAATGCATGTTGATTAAATTTGAACTTTGGGTCCTGAGAACAGGAGTTCATGCTGTGTGGCAACCATGAGAGACATAGACAAATCAGATGTACCACTGAACTTTCATTCCCATTTGGAAGCTGGGCAGTCACTTCCTGCTAATTTCTCATGTTCCTCAAGTCCACATATTACCCTATTCTGCTATCAAAACACAGAGAAAACAGCAATGAGGAAAGAGATATGGAAGATGGTGACATCCAAGATGAGACCAGGCAGAGCATACTTATGTGTCACCACTCTGAAGACAAAGGGCTTCTTCACTATCATCTACATTGAAAATGCTTCAAGTGAGATTTGTACCAAACAGAATTTAGGTTATTACTACAAGAAGCTCTTTAGATTTTCTTAGAAGGTACAGGCAGGGTATTAGTATAATCTGTAGAATTCCTTCATCCACACAGGAATTTATTTTATTTTTACAGGGGAAATGCATTCTCTTCTTTTTAGTAAACATATTTATTATGTCAATGGTTCTAGGTACAAAATTTTATTTACAAATAAAATAACAGCTTTAATCCACAGTCTACAGTATGAAAATACACAATTTTTATATTTATGGTAATACAGGTAAGAAAGCCATCCATCTAGCTTTGCTTCCTTACTCTAGTTGATGAAACATTTCACAGCCACCTCTCCCAGACTCACTTTAGGATGAGGAGCATGATGATTTCAGAATGGATGAACTAGAAGGAAAGGGACCTTCCCTTCAATTCTGGAGTAAAAGATTTGATGCATTAAATTTTTCTTGCATGAGCTCCTATCTTAAGTAGACTCTGGGCAACTCTATATAATCTTCCAGTACAGATAGAGGAGGAGCCAAGCACCATGCACTGATATCTCAACTGAAAATAGCTTGGACTTAAAATTTTTCTCAACTGCTTTTTGTAGAACTTATAGTCTAAACAGAAATAAATAGTGCATTCATATATGTTCTAGAACTTTCTATAAGTTGCTTTTTCTTAAGTTTTACATCATAGTAAAGTGCCTACTTCATAAAAATAAAAAATACCTATTACATTTATTTGTTAGGGGTGATATTCATGTCATTCTCCAAATGTAGAGATCAAAAGGCAACATGTATGAATTCCCTTCTCTCTTACTATCATGTGGATTTTTGAGATTGAATAAGGATTGGTAGCAAGTGCCTTTACTAGTTGAGCAACCCTGGGATTGCTTGGGATACTTTACTGGTTTTCAAAACTGTGCATGTTTGATTATCTGCATATACACACACCTGTGCAGTGGTCACATGTTCATGCTAGTAATAGACATGTCTGACACATCCTAATGTGCTGTTGTGCCTCTTTTGCTACTTGCACTTTGTAAGGACATTAGACACAGTTTAAGTTCATAATATGCTATAATATGTGTATGTGTTATATTACATAGAAGATCTCTAAAATTAATTCATCTTATACATTTGAAATTTTATAACCACTAAATCACAATATGCCCTCCAACCTCAATCCATGGCTGCCATCACTCTACTTCAGGTTTAAGACTGAATAGTCTAAATATTCTCATTAAGATAAAATCCTACAGGGTTTTTTTCTGTGTTATTGGCTTGTTTAACTAAACGGAGTGTCCTCCAAGTTTATGATGCCATTGAAAATGACAAGGATTCCTGAATTAAATGTCATTACATGCTGTTTGCCATGCTGCCTGAGTTATTCTGCTTGAATGGAAACTTAGAGTGTTTCAGTAACTTGTACATCGTGAATTATGTTGAGATGAATATGCACATACAAGCAAATCATGGAGATTCCAGTTGCCATTTCCATTTATTGGGAATAAAAAACCCAAATTGTTCTCTACTTTTTAAAACTAGAGCATAAAATATTGTCTTAAAATTTTTAACACATAATATTCTGAGACACTTCTTCATTACCTTTCTGTAACTTTATGTCAAAATAGCTTGTATAAAAGAAAAATGAATTTAGAATCCTAAAACTTTCCACATATACATTTAATAATGGGCAAATGAAAAAATGACTAAGCAATGAAACAATGGGTTAAATTATATTGACTTTTTCTATATATAAGAATAAAGCTTTAAACATAAATCACACAATCTACTGACTTGATATACACTAAATATATTTTTTAATTTAATTTGATTTTTAAAATTACTTAAAAGGTATTATCCACCCTGTAATCTGTATTGGTCTCTATATGAGTTCAACTTGCATTCTCTGCATGATCCTTTAAAAATTCCTAAACTTTCATAGGAAATAAACTACAACCTTGGCATTTATCACTTTCAAAATTGTGATAACAATGTTGGACATTAGTCAAAAGTTCTCTAATAAAGAAGATATTAAGTTTTCAGAACATTATACTCCAATACTACCTTGAAAATGAGAAATCTGTCAACTCTTTGACAGAACCAAAACATACTTTTGGTCAGAATGTTCATGTCAACAAAAGTATTGATAACTGATAATTGTGAGTTATTAATCAGGAACATAGAAACCTTTTTTATTTTAAGCACTGCTCTGGTGTTGTGATTTCTAGCTACATTTAAATGACATTTGGCTCTCTCAAATCTGTATTCTGACTCATAGCATTGCCTGCCTTTCAGAAGCAATTAATGTATGTCAAGGGTCAATGCATCCTTGCCCAGGAACTGAAAAAAAAAAGCAAAAAACAAACAAACAAACAAGAAACCTGACATAGCAACACCAAACCCAGTAAAATGCTAAAAGACTAATGTGTGCAAGACCAAACTTAGTCACCACAACAAATAAACTGTGAAAATAATAAAAAGGAAAAGGGAGGGAGGGAGGGAGGGAGGGAGGGAGGGAGGGAGGGAGGGAGGGAGGAAGGAAGGAAGGAAGGAAGGAAGAAACTGTCCCAGCACTTCCAAATAAAAGGTAGACAGATGATATAAGAAGTGACCTCAAAGGAAAAACAAAGGCTCCACATTTAAAAATAATTAAAGTAAGAATGAATTATTAAAACTGTCAGTAAGCTCCTTGAGTTTGGTGGATTGTATCTTAAGTATTCTGTACTTTTTTGACTAATATTCACTTATGAGTGTGTACATACCATGCATGTGCTTTTGGGTCTGAGTTACCTCACTCAGGATTATATTTTCTAGTTCCACCCATTTGCTTGCAAAAGTCATGATGTCTTCATTTTTAATACCTGAACAGTATCCCATTGTATAAATGAACCACATTTTCTGTACCCATTCTTCTCTTGTGGGACATCTGGGTTATTTCCAGCTTCTGGCTATCACAGCTAAGGCCAAAATGAACATAGTGGAGCAAGCGTCCTTGTGGTATGGTGGGGCATATTTTGGGTATCTACCATAAGAGTGGTACAGCTATTTCTTCAGGTAAATCTATTTTCAATTTTCTGAGCAACCTCCAGATTGATTTCCAGAGTGGTTGGCCAGTTTACAATCTCACCAGCAATTGAAGAGTGTTCCTCTTTCTCCAAATCTTCCCCAACATGTACTATCTCCTAAGATTTTGATCTCAGCCATTCTGATTGGTGTAAGGTGGAATCTCAGGATTGTTTTGAGATACATTCCCTTGTTAACTAAGGACTTTGAACATCTCTTTAAGTGCTTCAGTCATTCAAGATTCCTTTGTTGTGAATTTTCTATTGAGCACTATACCCCAATTTTTATTGGGTTGTTTGGCTTTTTGGAAGTTAGTTTCTTGAGTTCTTTTTATATTTTGGATATTAGTCCTCTATCAGATGTGGGGTTAATGAAGACTTTTTCCTGATCTATATGTTGCCTATTTGTCTTTTGCCTTACAGAAGCCTTTTGGTTTCATGTGATCCCATTTAGCCACTGGAATTATTTAGGAAAATTTCCCCTGTGCCAATGATTTTGAGTCTTTCCCACTTTCTCTTCTACTATATTCAATGTATCTTCTTTTATGTTGAGGTCCTTGATCCACTGGGACTTGAGCTTTGTGCAAGGTGACAAATACAGATCTATTTCCATTTTTCTAGATATTGACTGCCAGTTATTGAATGTTTTTACCATTGCCCATTCTTGGTTTCTTCATCAAAGGTCAACTGTCCTTAAGTATGTGGGTTTATTTCTGGGTCTTCAATTCTGTTCCATTGATCAACCTGTCTGTTTCTGTACCAGTATCATGCAGTTTTCATCACTATTGCTCTGTAGTACAACTTGAGGTCAAGGATGGTGATTCCCCCAGAAGTTCTTTATTATTAAGAAGAGTTTTTTTGCTATCCTGAATTTTTTATTTTTCCATATGAAATTGAGAATTGCTCTTTCCATGCCTCTGAAGAATTGAATTGGAATTTTGGTGGAGATTGGATTGAATCTGTGGATTGCTTTTGGTAGGATGGTCACTTTTTTACTATGTTAATCCTACCAATCCAGGAACATGAGAGATCTCTCCATTTTCTGAGGTCTTCTTTGATTTCTTTCTTGAGAGACTTGAAGTTCTTGTCATACAGATCTTGTATTTGTTTGATGAGAGTTAAGCCAAGATATTTTATATTATTTGTGACTATTATGAAAGGTGTTGTTTCCCTATTTTCGTTCTTAGCCCACTTATCATTTGTATAAAGAATGGCTACTGATTTGTTTGAGTTAATTTTATATTGGCCACTTTGCTGAAGTTATCAGATGGAAAAGTTCTCTGCTGGAATTTTTGTGGCCACTTATGTATGAAGAGCCTGAGGGAAAGATGGCCCAGTGACTGGCCCAACTTGAGATCCATCTGAAGGGGAGACTTCAAGGGCTGCCACCAGCATGACTGTCCTTTGGGAGGGACAACAAGAAGCTGATTGAGACAAATGCAGATATTTATACCCAACCATTGGACTGAAGACACCTGTGGTTGAAATTGCGAAAAGCTGGAAGAAGCTGAGGAGGAGAAGGGAGACCCCCATCGAAAGACCAGCAATTTCAACTATCCCAGACCCCTGAGATCTTTCAGACACTGAGCCACCAACCAGACAGCATACTTACCTGGTTTGAGACCTCCTACATATATACAGCAGAGGACTGCCTAGTCTGGCCTTAGTGGGAAAAGACTTTTGCCTAACCTTCAAGAGACTTGAAGCCCCAAGCCTAACAGGGGTAGGGGGGTATCCACTCAGAGACAAGAGGCAAGAGGAAAGGGATGAGAAACTGTGGAAGGGCAGGCCAAAAGAAGGGTAAAGACTGGTCTGTAAAAACTAAATAAATAAAAGTAATAATTAAAAAAATGGTCAGTAAGCATAGCAAATTTTGTAAATATCAGTATTTTAAAAACTAACCACTGTTTGCACCTTTTAATTCTAGTAGACATGTTATTCAGTTATACCCAATAAAATACTCCTACACTTATGTACTCTGCATCTTGTAAAAGCATATTCTCCCCAAAGAAAAATCTCAAACTTTTTGAAAATTTTTGTGTTAGTTATTTTTATACTATAGTTACATTTTATAATACTGAATTATGATATAAATGTAAAGTCAAACATCATCACTTTATACAACTATATATTTTTTTTGGTAAGAAATAAACTATCTAAGACAGGCTCAGGCTTGTTTATGAAATAAAAAAGGAGGAGAGAAGGAGAGCTTTTAGAGCTGCTTGGCAAGAATATGACATTGACCAAGGACAAGGAAGTGTGCTTCAGGCAGGAATCTGACATTAGGCTAGAACAAAGAAGTAATTTCAGGCAGGAATCTCAACCTTCAGTTAGAACAAGGAAGTAGGCTTCAGACATGAAAATGACTTTGGGCTAGGACAGGGAAGTTGGCTCAGATATTTTGGTCATCCTGATAAGCCCTTAGAAACAGTAATCATGGGAGTGTTCACAGAATTTTTTTTATTGCCTTGCTTGTTCTTCGGCTATTTGTGTTTATTGTCTTGCTTGTTCCTCGATTATTTGTATCTATTGTATTGCTAGTTCTTCAATCTAGAACTGATCTTAATACTTGTATGTAATGAAAGTGGTATAAAAGCAAAAAGGAGGAGTGGGTCTGGGATAAGGGGTTTCTAGGGAGGAGAAATGGGGAAAAGGGATGACATGTGTAATGTAAATAAATAAAATATCCAATAGAAAATTTTAAAACCTGAAAAAAAGAAATAAAGTAACACAATTATATAACAAAACCATCCCACAATGTTGAACAATTCCTCAGTAAAATCTAACAGACTTTCAATTTAGTGTTTAGAAATTACAGTCTATGTGTTCAGTTTAAAATTATCAAAAGCCAAGAGTAACTGAAATCAAATTGGATTTTTTTTCTTCCCCAAGTATCCTTGTAATTAGCACTCTCTTTAGCATTTAACAACTTTAGATTTATATAATTAACTAGTGGACTAATGAATTGAGTGTCTTCCTAAATTCTATGATACTAAAGACAGATAAATACAGATATCATGTAAATTATATACACACATGCACATAATAAAAATCTACATGTTTAAAATATGATCTGTACTCACTATATAAAACAGTAATTATCATAATAAATATATATAACATGTATTATTAGTAATATATATTTGATATAATACTTAGGTTGTTGAAGTAATTATTGAAAACACGGCCCCTGGATCAAGCCAACTATCTAAGCTGCAGTGGCTCTGCCTAACTCAGCCACCATGTTTCTTGGCTGAAGACCATGTGCATGCACCAGCTAGAGCTGGCCCGCCAGAAACACCAGCCTTGGCACCCATGAGATGCCCAGACGCCCCTGTGAGAGATGGCTCTGCCAATCTTCCACGCTGTCTCCACAAGGCTGGGCATTGCCCAAACCATTCCACCATCCATGTAGGCCCAGTAAGAGAATGAGACTCTAATTCTTATATATTAATCAAAGGCTTTATATGTTTGGTAATGATTAATAACAAGATGCCTGTACAAAGAGAGTTATATCCCAATTAGCTAACCTAATTATAAGTTGTTCCCCACAGCTGCTCTCCATACCTGTGTGGTTCTCCATCCTCCTATATCTCTGCCCTCTCTAGCTCCTCCTCTTCCTTTTTCTCCTTCTTCTCCTAACTCCTCCCACCTTAGCTCCTCCTACATTAGGTCTCCAAAATCATGGATCTCATTCTTAAATTATTATAATTTGCAACAGATAGAACATACTGAGAACTCAATGCACATCACCTTAAAATAAGTGTGTTACATTACATAATGTGCATTAATTCTTCTTACTTGGACATTTTATATTAATTTTTTATTCTCTCTCTTTAGTAACATTCTTACACATTAACAAAACACTGGAGTATCCTTCTCATCATCTATACTCCACTTCCTCTTTACATAGCCCACATACAGAAGCTGGGACGCCACAATGCCCTATCCCAGTGGCTGCCATCCTCCTCGTGATATGGAGTTTATTGGTGGCTACATGATTCCAGAGATCACTAACTTGCAGTGACTTCATTTAGTGTGCAGATTCAGCAAAGAAAACATACGGAGTCCCCCATGTCTTCTTCCAATACCACGCCCACATGCTCCCCACATGGAGTACAACCAACAAGATAGGAGAAGGCATTAGCTTCCTTTGAGAAACTTTATCAACACAGTGCCCAGAGCAAATCTAAAGTTCCAATATTTTATAGCAAATATGAAAACAAATATGTTTTATCTATCCATTCCCTGAAGCTTCGTGGTTATATCCAGTCCAAACAAAACAAATACTCAGATCTTTGTTTGATAGTCACATTACTGTAACCTCCTGAAAATAGTAGAAAGAGGAAAATCCAGCAGTCTGTTTTACATGATGGACTCACATAACACTAGATTCAAGTTTTACTTAAGCCTTTAAACATTAGTCAAGTACATAGTCAAATAGTATAGGTTTTTTGTGGAAATACACTATTTAAATAAACTTGAAATATGTGTACTGTCTAGTCTGTAAATTATACATACTTATAATTATATAAAGTGATAATTTATATTTCTAGTAAATCTAGTAGTTACTCAGGATAAGATTTCAATTTTTAAAAGGAAGAATATGGTACAAAATGGTTAAGAATCCATTATTCTTTTAAATCACCTGTAATCATTAGTTCTTTTATCATCCTAGTCTTTTCTTTGTTAAGTTTATGATCTATTACCAGAGTCAGTCATTTAATTACTCAAACACTAATTACGATTATAATACTATTTTGAAGAAGATAGTCAAGCCACAGTAAGTAGAATTATCAGGGTTTAGCCAAGGCTTTAAGAAAGACTTTCTACATGACAATGATTGGTGAAAGGATTACTTGATTAAAGGAGTGCAGTGTCTAGTAATGTGCTGGGGCTAGAACCTGAAATGGACCACCACTGTGTAGTCACTGCTAAAATAGCCAATAACTGGACGGGGATTCTGTATTAGTATATGAAGGGGGCGAGGCACATATGCCAGGCTTTCCAAAGTCTATTCAAATATGTGGTCTCTATTTTCATACCAGCAGCAGATTTGTGTCAATTATAAGCAGAAAAACCTGTATGCTACATGTGGAAGTTAAAAGAAGCACCATTGGTATTATATTGGGTGCATAGAGACCCTCAAAAATCAATCGCCAGAGTTCAGATAAATTTCTCAACTGATTGAAGTCTGAGAAGGAAGTAGAAGACTTTTCATGGAGGAAAACAACAACAACAACAACAGAACAAAACAACAACAACAACAAACTTTGCAAACTGCAGTGATTTTTTTTGCAATGAGCCAGCCAGGGTTTAAGACAGCTCTTCACTTTCAACAGTGTGTCCCTTCAACCACATCAGGACCAGTCACTTGAAATTTTTAAAATTAAAAACAGCAGGGATGGAAGAGGAAAGGGAATCAAAAATTTATTTTAGGAAATGCTATGATTGGCTGCCTTTGTGATTGACCAGATTTGGAATAAATACATCAGGAATAAAGTAAGTCTGATCTGGAGACATAAACACAAAAGTCAGCAGCCTAACAAGCTTTGCTGATCTCTGCAGACGAAATAAAGCATAAATACTCAGTAGCCACTCAGAAGCCAACAAAGGATGCTCAGAGCAAGTAGCCAACAGAGACTGCAGAAGACACATAAAAGCATTTATAGTGTTGAGACCCACAAAAGAAATTGTTTGAAAGGAAAAAAAAATGTTCACCATCTATTATGGAAAGCCAAATAGGCTATTGGAATCAGCTCTTCAGGTTCTGCCCACATTCTGCCAAAGGAGAAAATAAAACCCTGTAAACCACTCACAAAAGAGGAATGACTGCATAAAGCCAGGCTGTAGGAAGCAGTGCTGAACCATACCAACTGTGTCGATAGAAATTTTAAATACTATGAAATGCTATTTTTTGCATTCAAATGAGCAAAAGGCAAACATTGGTAAAGTTGCATGCAAACTAATTAAGATACTGTTAAAAAATAAATTGGTACAATCATTTTTAAAAATACAGAAACAATTTAAAAATACATATTAAAAGCCTAGGAAAATTTTGATGATCATTGGGAAAATTATTCCATTGACAGAGAAAAATAACTTAGAAAACCCCAAGAAGAGAGGACCAAGATAACTTTATTGGAGACAAATTTGTAAAATACCCATATCAAAACAAAACATGTGTTCTACAAGTAGCACCATCTTCCTGAGAAGCATGCTGAGGCCCGAAGAGGTTATTTAATTTCCCTCCTTTAACCTCTCTCTACACTGGAGGACAGTCATCATAATCAGTTAGGCTAGATTGCGAGCACACACTCTGCATTAAAGTATAATATGATTCTGAACATACTGTTTTTCTTTTCTTTTCTTCCTTTTCTTTTCATTGGAATTTGTACTTCATATTTTCTTTAGTAATTCTTTCAAGGGTCTTGCAGATATATTCAATAGCAGATTCATCTCCTGTCTTTCCACTGTCTGAAGCACAATAAAGGCTGCATATTTTCCTGAGTGAAGAAGTGAAGGAACTCATGAATCTCAAATGAAAGCAGACATGAGAAAGACCCATGATCCATTAGCATATAAATTGAGAGCCCACTTGCTGCCTCCAAATCCATAGTCTCTTCTCCAGATGCCATGCGTCCTACTCGGTAGTGTATTGACATTTTTCAGTTTCTAGAAATTTCTACTCCGTTGACTCTGGATGTTTTGTGGAAAAATTTTTAAAATAGTAGATGCTGTGATATATTCAATGAAAATGTAATCTTCTTATAGTCCTCAGTGCAAATCTGAGAAAGCCAGATCTGTGTAGATATTATATAAGTTGTTAACTGATTCTATGGAATAGAGTTAACACAATGGTAAAAGTTTGCACAGGGTTCATACAGTATGAATATGAAGCTTTTTTATCCCAGTTGGGATCTAAAAAGGTAGAGACTGCCACTGAACTGAGCCTTGAAGCTGTACGACCCAAGGTAAAATTAGAACAAAGCACAGACAGCTCAAAAAGCAGAACTAGCACAGTATAGCATAGTGTAGCACAGTGTAGGACAGTGTGTGTGTGTGTGTGTGTGTGTGTGTGTGTGTGTGTGTGTGTTTAAGGACACAATAACAATGAGGCAACACACTGAGGAAGTTCTAGGAAAAAATCCTAAGAAGCAACATTCAATTTCATTTTGCAGCCATCTGATGCATGTTCTTAATTATTTCATCCCTATTGTTATATTACCCCAATTATTTTTCAGAATTCAGTACCAGGCTTTAGATGTGTGTTAGCTTCAACAAGATTATCCCTTTAAATTCTGAGAAAAGTTGCTTTGGGCCACTTCTGTCGCATACTACACAACCTGTTTCCTTGTAAAAAAATGCATTAATTTCCTAAAATTCAGTTATTTAGATTGTAGTTTCTTGTTTAAGTATTTTTAACTACTTCAACTGGAATACTTATGGGATTAATTGTAGAAGGAACAGCTCTGCTGCCTCTGCATAAACTCCAGGGGCCATGTAGCCACAAAGACATCTTCTACAGAAGAACCTGATTGAGGACTGTCTGAAAGACCAAGGATTGCTACCACAATGCCAGTCAATTGGGAACTGCAGTTTAGAAGAGACACTTTCTTGGGACAATTGGGGCGCAGGTGGAGAGCATTAAAGGAGCTTATGACAGCATTCAGACAAGCTTGTTGCAATGTTTCTCATCTGCTCCCTCCCGTAGTCTGTGCCCTTAATTATGTTCCACCTCACCTCAACTCTTAAGGGCAATTACGGTCAGGCAGCAGGCAGTCCAGGGCACAGGCAATACCTGGCGGTCAACTTATGCTGTAGACTACTTCCATCATCCTCATTTTGTGGCTGCTTGCTAAGCTGTTCAACCTAAACTGGTCTTCTCCACATGGTGCTGCTGTCATGCCTCCTTTAAGTTACTTCTTAGGTAAGTTGGCCCTTTAGTGTTTTATGTTGTGGGTCCCTCAAAGGTGAGCACATGGACATCATTTCTGTCTTCTTTGTCTGTCCAGGTGACCATGCTATTTTCACTTTCGGTTTCAGTTCAAGGGTGAGCTTGTGGCAGCCATCTTTTATTCCTTCATTGTCTTTGTCTGCTGGCCCTGGCAACCAACACACTTTCGCTTTTGGTCTCAGTTAGAGGTGAGCTGTGACTGTCTTTTCTGTCTTGTTTGTCTTTGTCTGTGAGTGTATCTGGGAGTTATTCACTTTCAGTTTCAGCTTGGATTCTTCCTGGTACCAACATAGGAGCTAGTCTCCCAGAAGATGATGCTGGGGATCAGCTCCAGAAAGTCTTTTCCATTCCGGGGACACTGTACAGGTATATGACCTTTGAGCTATACCTGAGGGTAGTATGAGACTTTGATTGGCGTAGTCGGCAGGATTTGACTCATGAGAAAGTTCCTCAGTAAGAGAGTGGAGAGACAAGCCGATAAGAGATTTGAGGAGTTGATGAAAAGTAAAGGACTCAGCAACCTCCAGTGGTATATTAGAAAAAAAGGAAATTAAGCTTCTGTATTGGCTGGCAGATCTCCTATATTAAATATGCAAGCGCTTGCTAACAAATTTAAAAGGCTCAAAATACACCCCGTTACTGGCAAAGAGCCGCAAACGGAGGAAGAAATGAAATGGAAGGATGCAGCACAGGCAGTAAAGGGCAGAATTGGCATGAAACCTGTTGATATAACGCATCCATTAACTGATCCTAATTCAGTTCAAATGGCAGTGGAACAGGCCAAAAAGGATCAAGTGCCTGCAGTCATTATGAAAACCATACAAGACATAGATAAAGACAGATTGATGGGCAAAAGGCTAGCCATGAATGTTGCCAAGTCCAGAGGAGGACTGATCACCCTCCAAGGACAGGCAGTTTCCCTCCCGATAACGACTATACATAAAAAGACTCCCAAATTGGATCTCAAAACCCCTCAGAAAGGAGGAGGAAGTGGTCAGTTCCCACCACCCCCAAATTTAGACGGGATGGAAATAGAGGAGTCAAGACCCTTTACACAGACCGAGCTTTCGGATTTAAGAAAGCAATATGCCCAGAATGGCACAAAGGATGCCTCATATATAGTCAGACTATGGGAACAAGGAGCCGATACAGTCATGTTACATGAAAGAGAAATGAGACGGATTAGGAATATCATTGAGAACCCAGCAATATTTGAAGCTCTAGAACAAGTACTAGAGGCAGGTAAAGGAGAAACAAAACCTCTCCTAGATTGGGTCACATCCGCATGGAGATATGCCTTCCCCACCCTAGACCTAGCACAATTTGAAGCAGCAGGCAAATGGGCAACCTACCAAGATGCAATTTCGCTGGCCAGGAAATTAGGCATCTTATACTTTATCTATAATGAAGTAGACACCCCACAAGCAGCACCCATGCTACGTGGGTTTGCCAAAATAATACTGAAAGGAGCACCACCCCACCTTAGAGTAAGCCTAGCAGGACCAATACATTCAGTAAAAACCATAGCAGCCCTTATTGAATTATTTAAGGGATTCCGAGAAATGGAATCAGACAAGGTAATAAGCCTACCTGTCCAGAGAAAACAAGGACCCATAAGGCGCCGCTTCCAAAATATCAGACAGGCCATACACCCATTTGGGAACTTAAGATCCAAACCCCCAGTACGCAGACCAATACAAAGAACACCCTGGAACAGAATAATTGGAAAATCTAAATTACCCCCCAAACCATATATAGAACCTAGGAAGCCTTTTTTAGGCCTAGGCAGGCCGAGGCCATTACAAAATTGCCCCGGCCCCAACAGACTGAACAACCCTCGCCCAATAGGACAAAGGCCTATTGCCTCCAAACCTCGACCCATCCAGGGATGGAGAAACAGATGGAGACAATAAGACCTTTTATCAATCTCCCAGTACAGGGCCCTAGAGGACCCATTCCAGCCAGATGGCTATTAGATACAGGTAGCGAAGTATCCATATGGACCTTTACACCTCCCAACAAACAAAGAAACAAAAAGATACAAATACAAGGAATTGGAGGAGAAGTACTAGCTGATACAGGCTCTATTATCTTACTATTATATGATAAGAAGATACCAATTAATGTAGTCTATACTCCTGCACCCTCGAATATTTTAGGAATTCTAGAAATTAGGAAGATTTTCCCTGACTTTTTACAGCTTAAAAGAATTAAAAAATATATCTGCAATCTTGCTGAAGTTAAAGTAGAACCTGTAGAATTACCCCCTATCCCTCCTTCATTTACTGCTCAATACCCTATTAAAGGAGGTATACCAGAAATAACACAAACAGTCAAAGACCTCCTAAAAGAACAAATAATAGCCCCTACCCAAAGCTTCAATTATAACTCCCCAGTTTGGCCAGTACAGAAACCAAATGGAAAATGGAGATTCACTGTGGATTATAGGAGAATTAATGAATTAACACCTAAAATGCCTGGACAGCTACCAGATGTGGAGGATATCAATCTAAAAATTAGACAAAAATCCCCACAATGGTTGGCATCATTAGACTTATCAGATATGTTCTTTGGTATACCGCTACACCCCAATTCTCAGGAATATACCACCTTCACTTGGCAAGGAAAGCAATACAAATTCCTTAGACTACCACAGGGATACTTAAACAGCCCAATTATAGCCCACTCTACCCTAGTGACTACCCTCAAGGACTTCCAACCTATAGGAAACACCGAATATGACTCATATATAGACGATATCATAATATATGGTGACAATAAAGCAGAGGTTGAACGGACACTTACCAGCCTCATAACTCACTTAAGATCACATGGCTGGACAATCAACCCTGATAAGGTACAACCAGTAGGTACTAAAGTTAAATTCCTTGGAGTAGAATGGTCAGTCACAGGCCCCACTATACCACAGTCAGTTATAGATAAGATACAGGCACTAGAAACTCCCAGAACTAAAACTCAGGCACAACATGTAATAGGGATGTTTGGCTATTGGCGCCAGCACATCCCATACCTGCAATTAATTTTACAGCCAATGTATAAGGTCATTAAGAAATCAGAAACATTTGAATGGGGTAAGGAGCAGGAGGAAGCATTCAAAATAGCAATACAGTATATTCAGGAATACCAACAACTTACTTATGTCAAACAACATGATGTAATATACTTAGAAATATTATACTTAAAAGGCTATGGTAACTGGAACGTGTTCTCAGAGCATAATGGAATCCATAACCCTGTTGGATTCTATTGTAAGAGCTTTCCATGGAGTGAAAATAGATACTCGTTGTTTGAACGAACAATTTGGACTACTTATGAGGCATTAAGAACCATTCATAGCCTCATAAAACAAAACAAATTAATTATCAAAACAGAATTGCCAATAAAGGATTGGATTACAGCACCTGGAGAATCCTGGGCAGGACTCCCCATGGAGCCCAAGGTACTCCAATGGAAGTGGTATCTGGCACAGTTGACAGAGCAATTGCAGATAACTTATACCACTAAAATGACAGAAACCTCTATGAATGCTCTTAGGACACAAGTACAGGTTCCGGACATCATATCCAAGCCAGAAATAGAGCAGATTCCACGGCCCATAGGCACATGGTACACAGGGAACTATGAACCCTCCCTGAAGAATGCATGGTTTACAGATGGTTCATCCACTACTCAAAATAATATAACTAAATGGAAAGCTGCAGCTTACAGACCCAGTGACAATAAGGTCATAACTCAAGAAGGAACATCTAAATCAGCTCAACACGCAGAAGTCATAGCAGCACTACTAGCAATTAGTCAATCCCACGAGGAACAGGCACACTCTATAATACTTTTTTCAGATTCATGGTGTGTTTGCAATGGCATAGCTATTTGGTCAGGTAAATGGAAACACAGAAATTGGCAAATAGGTGGTAAACCTTTATGGTCCAAGGAAGCCTGGCAAGAAATATGGGAATTAGGACAGAAAATTAAAATTCAAGTTAAACATGTGGATGCCCATAAACCTAGTAACACCAAAGAGGCAGAATTCAATAATAAGGCAGACATATTGGCATCTTTAGCAATAAAATTAAAGGCCCAGTATAAGACAACTCCATTGGGACCCACCAAATTAAAAATATCAAGGGGATGGAAAATTGAACAACCAGTTAAAGAAACCCCCCCTACTAAGGATGAAATCCTACATTTACACACACACATGGGACACATAGGAACACATGCCCTTAAATCATGGTTTGACCAAAGAAATATTAGAATATCATGGAAACATATACAAAATGCCATACGCTCATGCACAAACTGTCCCTCTACAGCATTAAGATTCAGACATAATTATCATGGACAGATAGGACATAGATTAACCTTTAATCATACAGTACAGATAGACTGGATTGGCCCATTGACTAGCTATAACAACATGTATGCATGTACGATAGTAGATGTCACCACAGGATTAGGCCTAGCAGCTGCACATCGTAGACCAGACCACAATGGAACCATTCTTACACTATGGAAATGGATTACAGCATATAATACACCACAGATAATACAATCAGAAATCACTCACTTATTGTCCACAGGCATAGGACGCAGAGAACCAGAATTTCAATCACTCCTGAATCCCCAAAAGGACTCAGGCTGTGAGTCAGGACTCTGTCATTTCCATTTATTACAAATATACACAGATAATGCATTACAGGCATACCACACTAGACCCATACCACAAAGATGGTCCAATAAGAAAACTCCCTTCCACGAATGGGAACACAAATGGGTAACACCCATTGATCAATTTCTATGGACATCAGTAGACGATATACCAGCATTCATACCAATGTCTGATTGCATGGAAATGGGAGCAAACACATATATATACCCACACAAAGCAACAACTAAAATAGAACAGACCAGATTGACTACTACCATGCTTTATGACACAGTCACATCTCTGGGGGACCATAACTTTTTAATATGCTCAAACTCCCCCCAGAATGGAACATGCACAAACCTTAATACCACATCCAGAACTTGGGAAACCTTCATAATACCAGTAGCAGAAGGATGTTGGATAATACACAACTGCAGCATGCTTCAAATACTAAACCAAACTCTAGTCACCAGCCTATCTATTGAACATCATCATACAATGGCTGGAGACAGTAATTGGGATGACACAGTGGACATGGATGCTTACAATAGATTCAAGGAAGACATGAACAAATTAGACAGCATTATAGAATATAATGAAAAACAATTTAAAGGCATTCATAGTACAATTACCAAAGCAGAAGCTGACCTATCACATTCGAAAACAGATTTACATAACCTAGTAGGTATCTTAAGAACAAATACCTACATCCATAAAGACTGGGATAAAAAACTTGAAGAGTGTTCTTTCTGGCATTATTTAGCAAGACTGAGCCAATTTGACCTAACATGCACCCCAATAAACAATTGGTGGCAATGGATAAAACAAACAACATGGCTAATAACCTACATATTGATAGCCTATGTTACCTTTAAGATCATCATGTGTATAAAACCTCTTTTCCAGAATGCCAGGAAAAAGAAGAACTCCAAAACATTATGGCAACCCCTCTGGCAGAAAATTTGATTTCCTGCAGAGCGGAGGAATTAAAAAGGCACTTAAATTACTATGGATCAAACATTGGCAACCCTTAGAAGATATTTTTGCAAGAATGGGCATAATCCCCATTGTTTTAGGAGGAACTTGCCATTTCTGCAAACACAGGTACGCCACCTTTTATCTCTCACCTAGACAATCTGATCCATTGGCAGAGCTCATAAACCACATACTACACCATGAAAATCACAACAGAAGGGCTAGAATACATAAACACCCATTTGATCATTTATGTCACTTGCTCAGTAGCATGATTAGTTGCTACTTAACCAAAGGCAACTACCCCCATTATGAGCTATGCAGAACAATGATAAGACACAACACTTGGGAAGCACTGCACCTCCTAGATGGAGATTGGCACTGTGCTATGAATTACTTAGATAGGACACACTCACCCAAAAGCCTAGAATCATTTGCTAGCAGAACACT
Source organism: Grammomys surdaster (assembly GCF_004785775.1). Classification (NCBI taxonomy): domain Eukaryota; kingdom Metazoa; phylum Chordata; class Mammalia; order Rodentia; family Muridae; genus Grammomys; species Grammomys surdaster. The sequence goes on from NW_021604613.1 coordinate 7,048,912, forward strand.
GCTTAGACCATTTATCTATGATTTATTGTTTGAATTTGCAGCATATTTAGATTGGTACTTAGTTTGGAGAACATATAAAATAGCTAAAAAAGCTAATAATATACCAGAACATCCCATAGATTGTATGAAGGGAGACTATGCAATAATGGATATGATGGATGGAAATTATCAAAAAGCCTTGCGCCGAAATCATGTAAATCCCCCAACTGCGTTTGCTGGGTGATACCTTTCATGTTGACATCATTTCAGGTATCAGGGGATGGAATGCTTAGTATGAGACTTTCGTCACCTCGTCTGTCATATCTGTTCATTTATTTCCTTTGATATCATTGTTAATGGGTTCCCTCCTTTCCACTATCAAGGAACCCCAGATTAGGACACTCAAAACCTTTCTGTTTATACATGATCGCAAGGTAAAAACTCATGACCTGGACCACTTTGGGGAGAAGGCCCACTATTTTGGGCCTCTGGATATAGCCAGAGAACACGTGGGACCCTGACCTCTGTATGCATGTGCTCTTCCTCACCTGCAAGTGTGGAGTACAGTCTGGGATACCACTCCCTTCTTCTTTGTCCCTATCCTTCTTGCAGTCATTGCCAGTCTTAAGAATTCTTCCCCAGAGGAAGTGGTGGCCCCTCATAACAAGCACTACCATTCTCCTTAAGATATTCACAATCGTTATGGGCAGATTCCATCAGCTTTCAAGAATTGATGGCAGGACTCACAGGGTCATTGGATAATCACAGGCCACAAGACAAGAGACTAACTGCTTTGTCTCAGCTGGCAATTACAATTAAACCCCATAGCATACCTAGTTCCTGCCCCAATCCCAAGGCAACTATGGCTTTTTCTGATACTAATAAAGCCAGATATGGAGTTCTTATCCAAAGATGGGGAGTGGAGGGGAGGATACAACTAACATTCTCCCTAATCTTGGTTCAGTGCTACTGAGTGAATTATTTGTACTTCTGAAAATTTTAAGTGTTGCTAACAGGAGCCAGTTAATATTTTCTCAGATGGCCAATATACAGTTCAAGCTGTCCTTCATACCCTGTCCTCCTATATTAAGGAGCAAAACAGCCCTATACATGTCTGCATGTGATCTATCCAGAAGGCTCTCAAGAATAGGCCATATCCCTGGTTCATCTAACACATAAAGATTGCATCCTAAATTGCCTGGGATGTTAGCAGAGAAAAATGAGAGAACTTATGCCCTGATTATGTCTGTAGACATAAAATTGCTAGAACAAGCCAAATGTTACACCAACAATTTCACCTTCTCCCTCAGAATTTACATAAGCTCTTGCCCTAATTACCTATGTCACAATGTAAACATGTTACAAAGTCCTGTGCAATGTGTGCCATCATACCAAAAGGACACTTGATCAACTATGTTCATAAAAGCTTTACTCATTATAGACAAAAACTGGAAAGAACCTAGATATCCTTCAACCAAATGATGGATAAAGAAAATGTGGACACAATGGAACATTACTCACCTGTTAAAAACAGTGACATCATGAAATTTGCAGGCAAATGGATGAAACTATAAAAGATCATCCCGTGTAAGGTAATCCAGACTTAAAAATACAAATATATTATGTACTCATTTAGAAGTTGACATTAACTGCTAAACAATGGACAAGCCTACTACAATCCACAGACTCAGAGAAGCAAAGTAACAAGGAGTGCTCAAGGGATTAAAGATGTATCTCCCTGGGAAGGTGTGGCCTCAACCAAGGCAACTTATGAATAAAATAGTTCTTGAGCCTCAGTTCCTGAAAGTTAGAGTTCATGGCCATCATGATAGGAAGCATGGCAATAGGCAGGCAACTATGGTGCTGAGTTATGTATATTTCTGTAGCACTAATTAGTTATCCTGCTCTGTGCTCCCGACGGGTCACATGCATGCACCAGCCCAAGAACTATCTGGATCCATGAATGAAAGATACACACAGACACACACACACACACACACACACACACACACAGAGACACACAGACACTCCAGTTAACTTTGATATGCCTTGGCTAACTCAAAGGTTGGGCACTTCTAATCTTTTCCCCAGCTAGCAGACACTCCCCTCAGGAATTCCAGAGTTAACATCCATTAAAATCTATATTTCATCTCTGCTATCCCAGACCCAATCTGGGACGTGGCCACTAGAGCTTACCCAAATTCTTTCATGGCTGGTCCATTCTACACCCCTCTCATGTCAATTTCTTCTCTTCTTTATCCCAAGCCCAGGAATCCTAAAAGTCCCGCCTCTGTCTGTCCTGCCCAGCTATTGGCTGCTGTCATCATAATTTATCAATCGAAGCCAACTGGGGACAGGGTCCATCAGTGTCTTACATACACACACATATGTAAGCAATTTTGAAGACCAAAATTAAATCATTTTTTTAATTGGATATTTTATTTACATTTCAGATGTAATCCCCTTTCCCCCCCACAAAGAAACCCCCTATCCCATTGCCTCTTCTCCTGCTTCTAAGCAGATATATCCCCACCCACCCTCCCACTCCCACCTTCCCACCCACGATTACCCCCACACTGGGGCATCCAGCCTTCACTGGACCAAGGACTTCATTCCCACCTTTGCCTAACACTGTCATCCTCCCCTACATATACAGCTAGAGCCATGGGTCCCTCCCTATGTGCTCCCAGGCTGGTGGTTTAGACCCTGGGAGCTCTGGTTGGTTGATATTGTTGCTCTCCTCATGGGGTCACAAACGCTTTCAGCTCCTTCAGTCTTCTCTTTCACTCCTCCATTGGGAACCCCATGATCAGCTCAATGGTTAGCTTTGAGCATCCGCTTCTGTATATTTCAGGCTCTGGCAGACCTCTAAGGAGACAGCTATATCAGGCTCCTGTCAGAATGCACTTCCTGGCATCCACATCAATGTCTGCCTTTGGTGACTGCACAAGGGAAGGATACCCAGGTAGAGCAGTCTCTGGACAGGTTCATAACTTGTGTTAATTTCACTGTGTCTCTCTTTAGTTTCTGATTCCATGATCTGTCCATTGCTGAGAATGGGGTGTTGAAATCCCCCACTACTATTGTGTGAGGTGCAATTTGTGCTTTGGTTTTATAAAGTTTCTTTTATGTATGTGGGTGCCCTTGCATTTGGAACATAGATGTTCAGAATTGAGAGTTCATCTTGTTATATTTTTTCTGAGGAGTATGAAGTGTCCTTCCTTTTCTTTTTTGATAGCTTTTGGTTGAAAGTCAGTTTTATTTGATATTAGAATGGCTACGCCAGCTTGTTTCTTGGGACCATTTGCCTAGAAAATTGTTTTCTATCCTTTTACTCTGAGGTAGTGTCTGTCTTTGTCACTGAGGTGTGTTTCCTGTATGCAGTAAAATTCTGGGTTCTGTTTTCATATCCAGTGTGCAATTCTGTGTCTTTTTATTGGGGAATTGAGTCCATTGATGTTAAGAGATAGTAAGGAAAAATGATTGTTGCTTCCTGTTATTTTTGTTATTAGAGGTGGAATTATGTTTGTGTAGCTATCTTCTTTTGGGTTTGTAGGAAGATTACTTCCTTGCTTTTTCTAGGTTGTAGTTTCCCTCCTTATGTTGGACTTTTCCATCTATTATCCTTTGTAGGGCTCGATTTGGGAACATATTGTGTAAATTTGGTTTTATCATGTAATATCTTGATTTCTCCATCTATGGTAATTGAGAGGTTTGATGGGTATAGTAGTCTGAGCTGGCATTTGTGTTCTCTTAGGGTCTGTATGATATCTGTCCAGGATCTTCTGGCTTTTATAGTCTCTGGTAAGAAGTCTGTTGTAATTCTTATAGGTCTGCCTTTATATGTTACTTTACCTTTTTCCCTTATGCTTTTAGTATTTTTTCTTTGTTTTGTGCATTTGATGTTTTGATTATTCTGTGACAGGAGGAATTTCTTTTCTGGTCTGGTCTATTTGGAGTTGTGTAGGCTATTTGTATGTTCATAGACATCTCTTTCTTTAGGTTAGGAAATTTTCCTCTATAATTTTGTTGAAGATGTTTAGTGGCCCTTTAAGTTTGGAATCTTCACTCTTGTCTATACCTATTATCTTTGGGTTTGGTCTTCTCATTGTGTCCTGGATTTCCTGGATGTTTTTGGTTAGGAGCATTTTGAAATTTGCATTTTCTTTGACAGTTGGGTCAATGTTTTCCATAGTATCTTCTGCACATGAGATTCTCTCTTCTATCTCTTGTATTCTGTTGGTGATGCTTGTGTGTATGACTCCTGGT
>NW_021604613.1:7053169-7105596 GCF_004785775.1 Grammomys surdaster
CTATCTCTTGTATTCTGTTGGTGATGCTTGTGTGTATGACTCCTGGTTTCTTTCCTAGGTTTTCTATCTCCAGGGTAGTCTCACTTTAAGATTTCTTTATTGTTTCTACCTTCATTCTTAGATCTTTGATGGTTTTGTTTAATTCTTTCACCTGTTTGGTTGTGTTTCTTGCAGTTCTTTAAGGGAATTTTGTGTTTCCCCTTTAAGGGCTTCTACCTGTTTACCTGTGTTCTCCTGTATATCTTTAAGGGAGTTAGTTATGCCCTTCTTACAGTACTCTATCATCATCATGAGAAGTAATTTTAATTCAGGTGTTCAGGGCTTGCTATGGTAGGAGAACTGGGCTCTGATGACGCCAAATAACTTTGGATTCTGTTGCTTATGTTCTTGAGCTTGCCTTTCGCCATCCCATTAACTCTAGTGCTGCCTGTACTCACTGTCTCTGACTGGAGCCTGTGTTTCTAGTTATCTTGCTTGTGTCAGAACTCCTCAGAGTCCACATGTTTCTGTGATCTTGAGCTCATGGGTGAAAGAACTGCTGGGACTCAGGCCTGCTGTGGGATTCTGAAATCTTGCTGCTCTGAGTGAGGTGGTTCCTTCTCTGCTCCGAGTGCAGTGGTTCCTCTAGGATGGCTCAGGATATGGTGTCTACTGCTCTGATTGCAGTGGTTCCTCTGCTGCTCTCAGTGCTGTGGTTACTCTATGATGGTTCAGGATACGGTGTTGTCACAGAAGCAGACCAGCTAGGTATCTGCCCCAGCCAAAAGGACCAAGCAAGGCCCCAAAATTACATTGTAACACAAGCAACATTAGAAAAAAACCCACTTCACTTGCCCCTTTTTATCCAATTAAAAGGGCTCTTTTCTCTAAGACATAAATTGAGCACAACCATAACAATTATATAAATTATAAAGCATGATATACAATTAACATCTAGTCTATCATGTGTGTCAATTAGAAAGAGTACTCTCTCATCTATCCTAACTTAAATAGCTTACAATTCTATATGTGAGTTATATTCTGATTTTAGCTTGCATTACCATCTGAAAACTATCCTTTCAAAATTTATATCTCTCTCAAAGCTAAACAATTTGAGTTTGATCATGAGACTATAACTAGTCTTCAACCACATTAAAAATCTGAGAACAAAATAAATATAATCTGAATATATAAGAAGGAGAAAAACATAGCTTCCAAAACTTAAACAAATTATGGAGACAACTGACTACCTAGACAGCCCTAATTTGTTATAATGTTGAAACATCTGTCCTCAGCCTTCTGGCCCAGACCTTGAAATGAAGCAGGAATATGAAGGACTATCTTACCTTGTCTTGGCAGAGGTTAGCAGTTGACTAACATCGGTTTGTCCACTTTGGAAAGTATTTTGTCCTGCAGATAAATAGGGCAATTTTTGTCTAGTGGCTACCTTGCTATTATTGGAGCAGCTCCATGTGGAGGTTTTGACACTCAATTTCTTCTTTGAACTGTGAAGAGGTTACTGTCAGGAGCACACATGTCTCTAGTCAAAATTTCTAATACTAATGAAATTATTAAATGTCAGATTCTGTGGATTACTGATGTTTTTGAAGAATATATATATATAATCTGAACTGCCATTTGATTAAATTAAAAGTACTTAATTATAATTAAGTCAGAATCTACTATAACCATAAGTATATTATCTGGCCCTTAACTTGTGTTATTTGATCATCCTAAACAGGTTGTAATAGCAGCTCTTAGAAGGACTGGGTCTAAGCCTTGTATTCTAAAGTGAGTAGCATAGGCACAATGCCTATCCAAGAGTAACAATATTAATTTCAAATTTTAATCAACATAGAAATTTATACCAGTAAAAATTTGCATCAGTCTATAGATTCTTTACCAATACAAAATCATAACTTCAATTTTTATCAATTATAAAGGTTTCTATCAATGTAAGATTGTGGCTGTATAATGATTTGTTCAAAAATAAAATTAGTAGTTTATCCCATCTATTTCCTTCCTCCTCAAAATTATGAACATTTCCAAATTATCTTTTAAAATGACAACCTATATATAATTTATAAAATAACCATAAACCTAATGGATCAGGATGTCAACTCTCCATGGCTTCTTCGTGCTAAATAGAGGTGACTAGAAATACTTTTATGGGGACAGGAGGGATATGAATATTAGAAAAACTGGTAAGACTTAAGAAAGCTAGGGATAACATCTGTTATCCAGTCTCTGTATGCTGAGAAGTTTCAGAGCTTGACTCAAGTTCTATTTGACTGGATGCATCTGAAAGGTTGGATGAAGTGAGATCAAATGGAATCAGCAGCAATTCCTGTAGCTGTTCTGAAAGCAAGTCTCTGGACAGCATCAGTAAGTAGAGGGATGGAACAGCAGGTCATCTCAATGGATGGCTCTTTTTAAAGCTGTACATTCTGCAGTATATAAATCTCACAACCAAACTTTTAGCAATATTAAGATATTCATATGGACTATGCAAAATGCACAGATCAGTTAAGAATGAAATTTTTGCTCCTTCTTTGAGCAGGGGAAAGAAAACTGCCCTTTTATGGGTTAATTTGATCAATAACCAATTGTGATAAACCTTCATTCATGCCATATAAAGGAGTGCACAAAGAATCTTAACCATTCAATAACCAACAAGATTTGTAGTCTAATTTTAGTTGACGTTTTCGATAGAGATATTTTTCATGCATAAGCCAGTTATAGGGCTGATCCCATGTCGAGGAATCAGCAGATCAAGTTACCTGTCCTATTTGATTTTCTCAAATTTTTCTTTTTCTGTAGCCAAGATCTTCAGGGAGTCTTACCCTGTCATATCTGATCTACATCACTCTGGGAAAGGTCCAAAGGCCTTTCTTCTTTCCTGTCAACACAAATACAGAGCCTTTCTCCCAAAATAGTATGTCTTTGGTCCAGTAACTGGAAATCATTAAAGGTATAGATGCAATTAATATAATAGCTTGTCCTCTCTCTCAGAGGAATTTTAATATAACCACCAAATTGATAATCACACACATTTCAATAATTAAAACAACTCAAAACAATTAAGAAATATAAATAAATATAATCTGTTGAGATAGTACTTTTTCACCATCTTCAGTTTTCTTCTTAGGTGATTAATTTTTAATAGTGAGATCAAGGCCTAAGTTTCTACCACCTGAGATCGGTTTAGGCTACCTATCCCCTGCTTATGACCTATAATTTAAGATCAAAAGCCTCAATTATTTATTCATCTATGTATACTTAAATCCACCCTTCTAGGGAGATTAGTATCTTGCTGGATATACATTCCCTTTCTCTTAATAACTTGAATTTACATATGTATCTTATGTATTTAACTTTAATTAAATTCCCTTCTGCTATTTGTCATAACAGGCAAAGCAATCCCAGAAATCCCATGTAGACCATACTCAAAGATCCTGTATTTGCCCTGGCAAGACTTTTAAATTTCTTTAAAACCTTTTTCCTTTTCTTTTCTTTTCTTTTCTTTTCTTTTCTTTTCTTTTTTTACATTAAATCTCCCTAAATTCTCCCTTCTTGTCTTGTTTCCTACATTTGAAATCAAAGGCTTGGATTTCTTTATTACATGTATACTTAAGAACATTTAAACAATTACCATTATACTCCCTTCTATCCTTAAAACAAATCAAATTTTATTTATCTCTATACTTTGATTATTTGCTTGTAGAAAGCAGGTTGTTGTAGCAGGAAGTATTAGAAAAAGTGGCAGCCACCTGGCTGCCATGTTCCTGCTCTAAGTTCATGCACTAACAGCTGCAAAGGCTGGCCAGTAGCGCCAGCCTGGACGTTTGTGTGGCTATTGCCCCCACTGGTCAGCTCCATGGACTCCGTTGCTCTATTCATGGCCCTTGGGCCAACTTCACCACCCTCATAGTGCTCAGCTCAACTCCAAACAATAGCCGCCATCCTCGTGGTATCTGGTAGAAAGAAGACTCTCAATTCTTAAAGATTAACCAAATAGATTTATATATCAACAAATACTCAATCCACAAGATGCCCAAACAATTAGACTTGTTATCTCAATTACCTAACCTTGATATGATTAACTACCCGGGACTGCTAGAGACACATAAGTCTGCTGACATCTCCTCTCCTCCTCCTCCTCCTCTCCCTCTCTCTCTTCTTCTCTCCTCCCTACTCCTAGCTCCACCTCCCTTTTTGATATCCAATGACAGAGCTCTGCTGCAAATACATTGGACAGGAAATTCCTCCCACAGGTTGTGTCTATCTTATGCTCTATCTCAAAGCAGGCATCCTGTCTCTTTACACAGCAGGGGCTCCCAATGTCTCTGAATCCAAGCTCAGAGGCTACTAGAATCCATCCTTTTAGAAGAGCCCAGGGTAATTCCCTGAAAAAGCCAGGAACCACATGACTCAGCTCCCACTCACTGAGAAACCAATTCTCTCTTCCTACTAAACTTATCTCATGTTGTATATGTATTCTATTCAGGAATCTCTAAATAATATTTAAAAGTGTGTTCTTACCTACCACGTTGGGGCCATCTGTAGTGGCAGTTAGCCTGTTCTGTGCTCCCAATCAATTGCATGTGCACATGCACCCAAGAGGTATCTAGATTTGCTAATGAAAGACATACACATGCCAGTTAATTTTGATATTTTTAAATATATTAACTACTCAAGTTCAAATCTTGAATGTTTAACCAAAGCACATGTGCTGAATTTTCAGTCCTGTCTTGGTGCTCTTGAGAGGTGTTGAAGACTTAAAGTAGGAACCAATGGGTGAGTTTCATGGGATTGGTGGCATGGTCATGAATACTATGAAGAAGTTTTATGGTACATTTTTCTCTATGAAGTCAAGACAAGCAAAGATCAGTGAAGACCAGCAAAACCTTACAAGGTGAACCAGTATAAGGAAGTCGTTCATTATCTATTGGATGCTACATATACTCTTTTGAAACATCATGTCTTTTCAAGTGTCTGCCACACAAAACATCCTCTCATGTGTCTGCTTCATCAAAGTATCCTCCCACACATCTGCTTCAGCAAAATATCCTCTCATAAGACTGCTTCCAGGAAAAAAAAAATCATATGACAAAACTGAGTCTCCAAAGAATCCAGAAATTTCCACTGAAGAAACCAATCTGAAAAACATTTTTGATACCACATAACTCTTTATTTTCTTTAAATCTTCCACAAATGTGTTTCTCCAAATCTGTAAAGTATATTATGTGTTTCTGCAATCTTTTCCATTGCCATCATAGAACTTTAGGGCCTTAACATTCCCACTAGTATTAATCACCATAAATTGGTTATTGGGGCCATGTTTCTACTTTCTATACCACTTCTGTTCTACTACCTCACTGAGTTTGACACCAATATGCTTCTAATTTCCGTTTGAAAATTTTGGTGAGCTTGGCATGGTAGTGCATTCCCATTACTCAGGAAGATGAGGCAGAAGTACTACTATTTTAAAAGCAGCTGGAACTATATAGCAAGACCTCATTTCAATGAAACAAAGTTTTTAATGAATATCAAATAAATTTTAAACTCCTTATAAGATTTTCTATGATGAATTCTATTGATTCCTAGATGACATAATAGCCTATAATAACAAGCATGTACACATGAAGAAAAGTTTCTAACTTTAGCAGAAATTGTGTGGTGTTCAATTAGAGGGAATTTATATAAAAAGATATGAAGGATAGAAAGCTTTCTATATTCTAGCATCATTAAGATATTCCCTCAAATAAATGTGAGTCGCTCTTAAGCTGTTTAAAGAGAACCATCTACTCAAAGTTAGGAAAAACGGTGCTAGGTTGTTCTTCCATTTAGCAAAAAAAAAAAAAAATTGTTGGCTTATTTACCTGTACAAAAAACCCACAGAACTCATTTCTTACTTTACTGGCAGAAACTTTCATATATTAACTTGTAATTTGAAGTTCCAAAAAGAGAATTTAGAATACTCGTCAGTTCTTTTTTGGGTACAGAATACCATGTCCTCAAACCATTGTTTTTTATCTCCCAGGCAAACTCATAAAAGAATTTGACAAATGCTTACATATACCACATTCAATTATAATTTAAATTACTCCCCAGAAAATGTGACTGAATGATAGAGGGATAAATAGATGCAATAAAGCAAATTACAAAAAAACTAGTGCTTCTGAAGCAGATGAGTTCTAATCAAACAAAAGTGCTAGCCTCAAAAGGTGGTGGAGCTCATGACTCAAAGACTAGGAAAAGGAGATCTCTTAAACATTTAATTTCAAGTGTCATCTACTCCCTGTGTACTACTCCCTTTGAATGCTTATAAGATTAATATAAAACTCAATATTAATCAGATGTTTTTAGAATCGAATAATGACTACAGATGTATATGTTAAGATGTTCTATCTGATTGCAAAAGGTGAAGGGAGGGGAGACCTGGGAGGGAGAGAAGATGGGGAGGAAATAAGGGGTGCTAGGATCAGGTACTGGAGGAGACAGGAGAGAGAGGGTCAAGAAATCGAATAAAAATATGTAGCAGTAGGGGATGAGGAACTAGGGATAACCATTGGATGGTCCCAGATGCTAGGAAAGCACAGGCTCCCAGGACCCAACAAGAATGACGTTAGCTGAAATGCACAGTGAAGGAGTGATAGAACCTGTAGAGACCACCTCCAGTAGATAGGCATAGCCACTGGTGGAGGGATGGGCCCATCCACCCATCTTAAAGTTTTTAACCCCTAAATTGCCCTGTCCAAAGGAAAGACAGGGACAAAAATGGAGTAGAGATGGAAGGAAAGGCCATCTAGGGACTGCCCCATCTGGGGATCCATCCTATCTAGAGTCACCAGACCCTGACACTATTGCTGTTGCCAAGAGGTGATTGCTGACAGACAGGAACCTGGTATGGTTGTTCCTTAGGAGGTTCTGCCACCAATTGGCCAAGACAGATGTGGATGCTTGCAGCCAAATAACAGAGTGAGCTTGGGGACCCTGGTAGGGGAGCTGGCCAGAAGGACTGGAAGAGTGGAGGGGTAATTGAATCTCCGTAGGAAGAGCAATGTAGGCTGGCCAGACCACCCAGTGCTCCCAGGGACTAGACCATTAACCAAGGAGAGTACAGGGAGGGATCCATGGCTCCAGATACATATGTAGCCGGGATGGCCTTGTCTGATGTCAATGGGAGGGAAGGCACTTGGTCCTGTGGAGATTTGATGCCCCAGCCTAGGGACATGCTGGAGCAATGAAGCAGGAGAGGGTGGGTAGGTGGGAAGCACCTTCATAGAGGCAAAGGGGAGAGGGCAGATGTGGGATGGGGGGTTTGTGGAGGGGTAGCTAGGAAGTGAGATATCATTTAAAATGTAAACAGATGGGATAATTAATTTAAAAACTGATGGAATCCTATCAATATATTTGAGATATCATTTACAATGTAAACAAATGGAATGATTAAAAAAATGATGGAATCCTATCAATGCTAGATTATACAGAGCACTTTTGACATTATAAATAGTAGACCCATTATGCATAAATTTAAGCACTACAGTTCTAAAGTCCATTTGCCACTCATAAAATTACAATGGATCTTATAAGACTTAAATATTAATATTTCAAGGTAAATGTAAATTTACTCCTGAAAATTTCTGTCAAATGTATATTTATTTTGAATATTTTGTTTATTAGTGTTCATATATTATTTACTCCAATACCTATGCTTGTAATTTTGAAATAAGCATATAAATAAACGACATTATATATAATCATTACTGAAATCAGCCTTGTGGCACTCTAAACTTTAACATTTGTGTATTGAACCTAGATAGAAAAAAAATTGGATTCATATAGCATGGATGGTCATTTGTTTGTTTTATTAATGATTTAAAAATAAATACTAATGTAAATATTTGGAGTATGTATTTCAATAATGTGTCCATAAAACAATTTCAAGTTTAGTGCTACAACAGAACTAAAGGCTCCCAGTAATGTCACTGTTACAAAAGTTCAACATGAAATATTCGAGAGTGCTGCACTCTCTACTTTAGAAGAATCTGAGTAAGCTCAGGCAGTTTGATGTTTTCCATTTCCAAAACATATCAGCCCTTGTTGTCTTTGCATTCATTGCTCTAAAATGGGAATATTTTGGTTAGAGTTGAGAGTAAGTTAGCTATGGCAAATGTTAACATATATTTTCTGACCTATATTTCATTTTTTAATAAAAATAAATTAATGTGGTAAAAGAAAATTGACTATCTCATAGAAACAAGAATCTGTAAGCAACTGTATTTGCATTTGAAAATTACTTTAAAGAACCTGTAACAGAGTTTCTACATTCTTCCCAACTCATTATAGATGTCATTACACTGTAGACAATTTGGCTTTTCTAAGCCTATCAATAACTCTGCACATTTCTTTCTTGATTCCATAACAGAGTTGAAATCATCTCTGTGATTCTATCATTGGAAATGTTCTAATTAAGCACCACTCTGAAAATGATGGTGTAAGCTTTGCATTGTCATCTGTTGTTAAAAATATTTGCTTAAAAAACAGCCTGCAAATACAAGAGCTGGGAGTTTGTATTTATATCAGTGCAGCATTACAGCTGCTGTTTCAAATAATGCTTCATTTTCTGCTCCTATTGACTTTACTTTTCTTTGTGTGGTTTATGAAAATATCCTTTGTTTAGTTACAACCATATTATTTGTATCAGAGAAAAATCTTTGAAAGATTTAAAGAAAACTGCTCTGTAAAAATCTGTAGGTTCTACTGGGACAGTACTATAGATTTCTGGGCAGCAAAGACTATTTGTCTCAGGTTCATCCAGGGATATACATTTTGTAGCAGTGTAGGGAAAGAGAAAATTTGTAAAGAATGGAGATACAATGCCAGGGTTTGAGACATGCATAGTGGGTAAGAGCACTCATGGGGTAAGCATGATAACCTTAGTTCAGATGCCCAGCTCCCGTGGGGGGAAAAGTACTTATGGCTATACAGCACACTTATAACCTCAGTGCTGGGGGACAGGGACAGGAGGATCATTTGGGTTTGCTGGTCCCTATCCTAATTCTAGGCTCACTGAGAAACCCTGTCTCCGGGGAATAAAGCAGAGAGTGATAAATAAAAACAAGTAAAGTCTTCTCTGGCTTCCACATATACAAACTCATCATCACAGATACAGTGTCCAGCACACACATGCCCATACAGGGCACATACAACACACACCACAGGCACCACAACACACATCATGCACATACATTCATACATACAGCACATACAACACACACCACATTCACAATGTCCAGAACTCACATGCTCATACACAGCACATACAACCTAAACCAGAGTCACTGTGTCAGGCACATGCATCCTAACACACAGCACATACAACACACATCACAGACACAGTGTCAGATACACACACTCTTAGACACATCACATACAGCACACACCATAAGTACATGGTCTGATAGTGAAGAGAGCTTTACAGAAAGAAATGAGAAAAGGCAATTATCAGTGATATACAGGTGCTATTTTATTTTGGATAATTTTTAAAAATAGCATGTCTTATAAAAAGATAAAAAATCTTTTAAAAACAGAAGCATAATAAAATTTAAGACTCGTTATAGTAGAGACCGACACATTTAAGCTATTTTTCAAACAGAGGCCAGATCATCTTTGACAGCACTGTAAATATAGAATATATTTTAGTAATTAGAATAAGATAAGATGCACAGAGAAAAAGAAAGCCCACATAATCCTTCTACATAAAAGAGATAAGTCTAGAAAAGAGAGTAGAAAGGTGGTTGGATGAAACATCGAAGGGAGCTAAGGACCAAAGGCTAAAAACGTCCATCAGACAGGATGATATTTAAGACATCTATTTTATTTCCTAACGACTATAGTTAGCAATATATTATATTCTTGAAAGTTTGAAAAGGTATTTGTTATAATTTATTCTCGATAGATCTCCTTTCTATGATATCTTAATGCTAAATTTGTATAACTATATAATTTAGAACTAATTGTGACAGGAATATTTGCATTTCTTTCAGAGAATAGATATCCCAAGCCTTTGGGAATTGCTAAGTAACTTTGTGATATAATTGCTCCTATCATACAAACAGTGACTGTGATACATTGCATAAGTTAATTGATTCAATTGAGCACTACACAGTCCATAAATATTTTAAACAATATATTCTACATAGGTATAAACATGTGTCACTTGTTATTAAACAAAATACTTTAAGGCTAAAAAAGAAATATGCATGAAAAAGACAGATACACAGGGAAGAGGATTATGTGACTATTAAAGTAAATTTTGGAGTATTGCTTCTACAGTTTACTCCTGAGTGATCAAGAAAATCAGAAATATAAAAATCAAGGAAGGCTCTTTACCACCATCAGAAGAGGCATGACCATGCTAGTACCTTGTTAGTGTATATGTGAGTATGTGTGTGTGTGTGTATGTGTGGTGTATGTGTGTCTGTGTCTGTGTGTATGTGTATGTGTTTGAATGTGTGTAACTATGAGTGTGTGTTTGAGTGTGTGTGAGTTGTGTGTGTGTGTGTGTATGAATGTATGTAAGTATGTGTGAGTATGTGTGTATGTGTCTTTAAGCATGTGTGTGTGAATGTATGTATGTGTGAGTAAATGAGTATGTGTGTAATGTGTGTGTTTCTGAATGTTCTCCCTGTGTGAATATGCATGAATGTGTTTCTGTTATGTGTGTGTGTGTGTGTGTGTGTGTGTGTGTGTGTGTGTGTATGTGTGTGTGAATGTGTATGTTTGTGTGTTCTGTGTGCTTGTGGAAAAGTGCTTATGATATCCAAAAGTCAACGAGTATCTTCACTTTATTTTTTGAGACTGGAACTCTTACTGGGCTGGGTACTCACCAGGAATTCTGTCTTGAACTCCCCTGCCTTAAAATCACAGATGTTTACTACTCATCCCATTGTTTACAAGGGGCCTAACTCTGCATATGCTACTTCTCTGTTGACATCTTAACATTAGAGTTAATCACTACAGTCCTGACAGAATACATGTTGATTTAAGTCATCTAGTTTGTAATATTTTATTGTAAGATCTCTAGCAAACTAATAGAAGGACATCTTTGTTATGTTAAGACATTCCCACAGAAAAATAAAACAAAGAAACCACATCCAGGTACTCTTAGAGCCAGGTGAGATCATCACATGAGATAGCTCATGAGCACAGGATAGACACAACTCATATTACATGAGCACAGGATAGATACAACTCATATCACATGAGCACAGGGTAGACACATCTCATAACACATGAGGGTAGGATAGACACAACACATATCACATGAGTGCAGGATAGATGTGTCTCATAACTTTTAGAGTTTTATGGATTCATCATGAACACTGTCACAATGTCCATGTGGAGAATTCACTCCACAATTACAGGAAACTAACAAACCAAAAATAAAGGTGGGATGAAAAAGCTGTTAAAGGCAAAGATCCCATTTTCAGTTGCCATATGGACACAGTAGGAAATACCTCCACATTTCATTTTAAATGCTTCTTTTAATTGCTGTTTGACTGAAATAATGTTAACAGTCATTTTTTTTATAAAATTAACTTTTCACAGTGAACCATTACCAGTTAGAACTCAAATAGCCAGTTCACATTTCTCAAAGAGTTCTGTCATAAGATGGCAGATAATGAACAAATAAGGTGCCTGGTGTCAACAGTGACCCTTGGAGCTTGAAAGGTTCATGTGATAGTCTGTATAAGATGAATCAAAAACACAAGTTTTGAACAATATGTTCACAGTGACTAACTGCTGGTAATTAGTAGAATGTCAAAAGGTATGGATCTACTCTTTAGATGTGAAGGTGATGTGATTATAATAAATGACTTATGTTCAATAGAATATAGTAAATGAACATATAGCAAGCTCCCACATATTTAAAGCACATGAGAATTGCTGTTGCCTAATCTATTTATTCCATGAATATATCATGATGGAAAAGAGAAGAGGCTCATTATCTAACTTTTGGACATTTCTTGTTGCCAGTATTGACTATCCAGGTACATATAACATTTTTCCCTTGAAGCAACACAAACATTTATGCTTAGATATTATATTTCAAACTATATAGCAGTATGAATTTGGTATCAAAATATCAAAGAAGTATAAGACCTATAAGATAGATTTTTTTTAACATTTCTAAGCAAAGCCTCTCTAGACTTTTCAGCATTATTTTTCCAAAGCAAACAGAAAGTTCATGTGACAATATAACATTTACTATAAGAAATCAAGCCCTATCCCTGTTGCAAAGACAGAATTTAACATCAAATTTCACACTAATTAATTGTGAGAACACATGTGTTGATGAGATTCTTTTTTTATGAAAACAAAATATTTCTCATTTTGAAGTGTTTATTTTTTCCTGGACCTATTAATTTTCCATGGTTCATCTTCTAACAAAATTAAAATGGGTTTTTAAAATTAATTTTTTTAAATTTAAGTGATAATTGAACATTCTATTGAATTTATTAAATATATTAAGAAAGAGAAAAATATATTGAAAGACTATGAATATTTTATTTATAAACAGACTTATACTTTGGAATTTTCACTTCCAAACATGTTATCCTCAGGTTCTATTCTGTATTTGTACTGAGCTAAATTCAAGAAGAGAAATTCATCTGTCCATGTGTCTACAAATATCTGTAGGTGTGAAAATGTCATAAACAAAAGGTTTCTATATTAAGCCCACACCTTGCTGAGAAATGAATTTTATCAGGAGATGAAAATTTCCATTAAGTATTTTTGGAAGCAAGCTATTTAAAGCTTTTATTACCTTTGAAGTAAAAAATAAAAATTAAACAAAACTCTGGAATTATTGAGTTCTCAGGTTGCTGGGTTTCTTTTTCTTTGCAGCAAAAACCACAGAGTGTTCCTTAAAAAAAAAAAACAACTTTGAGAAGTAAAATCATCATACTTCTGAAAGCAACTTCCTCACACCCATCACACTGAAAATTAAAATAACCGATGAAGCAGAATCAGGGCATGTTTGCTTTTCTTACAAAGCTCAGCTGTATTCATCTACAGAGTATGAGAGGTACAAGACTGAAGCTGGTTGTTCATAACAAAGGAGATGTTGGAACCAAGAAAATCAGTGAGATTCTTTTCTTCTTTTCCAATTTATCATCTTAAAAATATTATAAAATTACTTTTGATCACAGCAGGTAGAACTAAACTCGTTTTTGAACATGTACTCCCATTAAGAAATAGCCGAAATAAAACTATTAAGACTAAAGTCAGGAAAGCAACAAATCACTATTCTGATTTACAATTGAGTAAACAACAATCACTTGAAGCAGATGAACATGATTTCAAGTTACAGCAAGAAAAAGAAAACAAAAGTTCTTCAGTTTTGTAGCACACAAGACTTAAATTCCATTCATGTTACTTGCCACATTAGGTGGCTCAAGGTCAATTTATATGTTCTGCAGTTGTTTATTCCATACTGAAACATTCCTTCAGAGGGCGAGGAAGGGTTCATAAAGCTGATTTAATGCATAAGAAAGTAACAGGATTCAGGAAACGTCTCCACAATGTTATTCGAATAATTAAAAAAATGATGAGGAAGAGGAGAATCTTCTATGAAGAAGCTTTGCTCTACCCAGGTTAGAGTGAACATTACTATTCTGTAGCTGCCTAAGTCACTCTCTCTCTCCATAAATAATCACAATAAACTCATTAGGTAACCAAGCTAGCATCCAGTAGGATCATTTCACTAACTTGCCAATCTTCTGCCTTGAGTAAATAGAAAAGGAGTTCCCAGAAAAGTGAAGCAACATATTTAGAGCCTAAACTTGTCTCAACAGAACTAAGGTTTGTTGAGGAGGAACAGTTCCATAGCTCCAATGTTACAGCAGATTACCTCCCTGTGAATTATTGACCAGGAGGCTCTAGAGACCCAACAAAACAAAGAGGTTGGCTGCATAACTTGAGATGGTACTTTCCTGTGCTTTCGTTTAAGTATCAGGTGTGGTCAGGGACAGAAGGGATGGCCAGATGGCCATGAGAATGAATGAAAATCTGCAATGGACAGGGGTCTGGAGAGTGGGGGCATCTCCAGGACCTGACAGAGAGCTGAGACAAGGAAAGCACCCAAGAATCAATTGGAGTGACCTTAGCTATTTCTCACAACATTGGGACATCGGGGATATAAAACCTGAAAAGGCCACATCCAGTAGCCAGGAAGGAACCCCAGTGGAGCAACAGGAATACCAACCCACCCACAAAATTTTCGATCCAAAGTTTATCCTGTCTACAAGAAACACAGGGACAGAGAGATGGAGGACTGACTGATGAAATGGCTAACCCAACCACTAACTGGACAAACTTGAGATCCATTCCATAGGCAAGCACCAATCCATGATACTATTAATGATACTCTGTTATACTTGCAGACAAGAGTCTAGAATGGCTGTCCTCTGAGAGGTACCACCCAGCAGCTGACTCAGATAGATGCACATACCCAAGGCAAAACAGTGGATGCAGCCTGGAGACTCTAATGAAAGAAAAGGGGAGAAGGATGGTCAGACCAAAGGGGATATGAACTCCACAGGAAGATAAAGAGTCAACTAACATGGATCCTTGGGGGCTCTCAGAGACTGTATCACCAACCAAAGAACATAAAAGGGTTGGTCCTAGGCCTCCCACACATATGTAAATGTGCAGCAGGGTCTTCATGTGGGTCCCAAACAACTGAAGTGGGCTTCAGTATGAGAGGATCCAACTAGCCCCTCAGAGACTTAATGTGATAGGGTGAGGGGATACCCGGGGGGCCCCACTTGCTCAGAGGAGAAGGGGAGGGGTTAGGGTGAAGGATTGTGGGAGGGGGTGGCTGGGAGGAAGGCAATAGCAGGATATAAAGTCAATTTAAAAAAAAAGCAGCAATCCAGCTGAAACCGAACTGAAATTCCTTCATTTAAAGACAGGCCTGGACATGGCCAGAACAGTCTATTTAGGGTCCAGACAGAGAGTTGTTATCAATAGTACTGCTCAGTTAAGAACCCAAAGTGGCACATTGTCACTGTGAAAGCCAAAGTTAGATATTAAGTTTTAAGTTTTAATACATATATATTATATTATATTTATTATATTTATTATATTATATATTATATGTATATTGTTTTGTCATATATTATATTATGTAATATATGACAAAAAATATTTCTTACCTGTAAGCCCCTAGCTCAAGGACAGATGCTTCCTGAGATATTGGAGGCTGTTGTTCATATAAGATAACACAAATTTGCAAAATTATCGAAACTTTCCACAAATCCAACTTATATATAGGAGGCTGGACTTAAATCAGTCAAGTGTTTCTGGTACCAAAGCTTAAGGTTACTACTAGCTTTATGATGAAGTTATTTTTATTCTTTCAAAGAAAAATATTTATGACAAATTTAAATCTCACCTCTGTGGCTGGTGTAGAATATAGATAAACCTCAGTTAAATTTTCTACTAAATTTACTTATTTAATATTTCCAGAAATAAAAATAATGTGATACCAAATGCATAACTTTCTAGGTCTTAAGTTTTCTCAAAACAGTACACATGCATGTACTGTGTGCTCAGTTAACATTGCAGAAATAGGTATCTATTTTAATTGTTATTTAACTCATGACCAATACCTGCATTTAGTCTTCCCTCCTCTGCTAATATTTTGCCTTTCTTTCTCTCTTTTCTACATCTTATATTGTGCCACATGTACATTTTTTCATATATGAGTAGATTATTGACTAGATTCTATATTCAAATGGAAACATAGAAGTTTTTTCAGAGATGTTGTGACCTTACATAATATTATACATAATTTCATCCATTTTCCTGCATGTTTTGTGATTTTAATATTTCAACATGTATGTACATACTTATATATTCTTATAAATGTATGTGGCATTTTTGCTTTATACATTCTCAAATTCAGCAATAGTAAAAAGAAAAATACTTTTTCTATAGAGAGAATAGCATTTGACACTGCATCAATGACAATCATTCTTTGAAATGTTCTAACAGCTGAAAATATAAAATTTCACACCTATATTGTCCGATCATTTCTGTCATATTCTCTATTTAACCAAGAGAATCAGGCCACAAATGCAAGAACCAGGACAGCCAAAGCCACAGATCTGATGTACTGGAAGCCTTAGAAGTATAATCAGATCAGCATATGAAGCAAAATGGTCAATTGTTATGGGCATAGGATTTTGCCCAGTATATTCAAGTAATGAGGCATATCCATAATTAAGCAAATGTGCATGAGATAAGCTCCTAGAAAAAAATTTAACAAGTCATTTATAGGAAAAAATTTGAAAATATCTTGTGTCTAACTAGTGTTAATATAAAATAGAGATGAGTGATGGTAGCTTTAGTATTTGGCATCAAAATATATGTCATTAGATTGTTTGAGGCTCTGGTTAAAAACAATCAGCTAACCATGTAGCTGCAACTACCCCCCCCCCAAGTCATCTCTGGGAACTGTTTGTTGCCTGAGTGATTTTACAATGCTGGTGAAATTATTTTATCAATATTTGCAAACTTCCACGCTACCACCAAGGGTTTCTACCACTAGAGTATTATTGGTCATGTGTTCTTTTATGTACTAAAGAAAGAAGATTCTATAAAACAAAACCATAGATTAGAAAATTTTAACAGGCTCAAGAACTATATGCGTACCTATTCCCTACTTGATGAGAACACAGTACTGGGTAAAACATGTTTTATTATGTTTTTACACAGTATTGGAAAAATAGGACATAATTTTCCAGAAAACAGCAACACCATTTTCAAATTCATTGTAAAGCTCACAGTCCTTGGGTTTTTCAGTCAGTTGTAGCTTTAATTTCTCCTTAAGAGACAAATTCTTTCCTCCTGGCCTCCCGCAGGAGGGACAAGTATTTACTAAATGACTCTAATTTCAGAGGTGGACCAGGGTTGTGGGGTTTGCTCTTAGAGAAAGCAGATTGTCCTCATGATTTACATTACAGATCCATCTTTCATGAAGATACAATCCATAGTCCATACACACACACACACACACACACACATACACACACACACATCACCTGTACCATGATAGCATAGATTACTCCAGATAATAGTGTCTAGACAGGTAGGAAGTTTCTCATTTGAGTTTAAGGCAGCAATGAAATGTTTCTTTAGGAAGAATTATTATGAAGCAATGTTGTGGTTTATCAACCAGAGTAGATTCAAGGAGACAGAACAGAGTACAGATGTGAAGAAAGATATATATCTCTGTGTCTTATTCTACTTGATTCAGTAACTTTTGAATCCATACTGTTCAAAGGATGTAATCTATATTATGTCAGTGTAAGGATTTTAAAAGTTAAAATTAAATTTAAAATGAGCTTGTTACTTATTTCTCTTATCTCACGGGCTTTCTTTTGTAAATAAAATTGTGAGACATTTTATGAGGTACACCCTAATATTTTATAAGTGAGGAAGGAGTGATAATAAGATTGGTCACAAACTCTGAGATATATGTTTGATGTAAAGCATGAGTGGTGGTGTTGTTCTTTTTGTCTGTTCCTTTTGTTTGTGTTCTCTTTTGTGTGTGTGTTGTTTTGTTTTGTTGTGCTGCTTGAAGTAGAGATTTCTGGAGACTCAGTTGTGTCATGTGATTTTTTTCTGGGAACTGTCTTATGAGAGGATGTTTTTGTTAAAGCACATGGGAGAATACTTTGCTAAGAACACGTGGTGTTTTTCTGGAAGCAGCCTGGAAAAAGGGCATGTAATGTTTTGCTAGGGTAGATGCTTCAGAGAATGCATAATGTTTGGAAATGATATACTATAACCCAACAGACAGTGTACAATATTGTGTGTTATTGATACGCGTTATCATTCTTTGCTGGTCATTGTTTGTTGTAACTTCATACAGAGAAACTCCACCAAAGAACTGCTGATGGTTTTCTGGTGGCTTCTTGCCACTTCTGCCTACTCAGGCCGATTGGCCTGTATCAACCTGCTATTGTTGATTCATGAATGGTGTTTGTGAGTGGATCAAGCTGCCATTGCTGATTCCTGACAACACATACTGGATTTGCTCCAGAAACCTATTTATAAACAAGTCCACCTCTTTGTTTGCCCTCCCTCCCTCCCTCCCTCCCCCCCCCCCCTCTCTCTCTCTCCCTGTTATTTTCACAGTATAAAGGGTGGGTGGGTGTTTTTTTTATTTTTGGTTTTTCGAGACAGGGTTTCTCTGTGTAGCCCTGGCTGCCCTGGAACTCACTCTGTAGACCAGGCTAGCCTTGAATTCTCGAACTCAGGAATCCGCCTGCCTCTGCCTCCCAAGAGCTGGGATTAAAGGCATGCACCACCACTGCCCGGCTTTTTTATTTTTAAGATTTCTTTAGTTTATGTATGTGAGTACACTGTTGCTGTCTTCTGAAACACTAGAAGAATAGCATGGGGTGCCATTACAGATGGTGGTGAGCCACCATGTGGTTGATGGGAATTGAACTTAGGACCTCTGGAAGAGCAGTCAGTGTTCTTAACCATTGAACCATCTCGCCAGCCATAAAGTGTTATTCTTGTACTAAACAAACACAATGTAAGATGGCTAAGGATATAAAATTTTAATACACTTTTTGTAGTGAAGTGCAGCAAGCTTTCCATATGTTCCTCTAATTTAATAATATCTGGCATCTAGTTGCTTAAAGGGAGTCCCAAAGCTATGATACACTTGAAATCTGCCTGGAGTTTTTGCAGTAATTGCATATCTGCACTTTTAACTAATATGTACTTGGGAGTGTTATGCTACATCGAGTAGGTAGAAACCAGAAGGTAAGTCAATTATCCAATAGTTTAAAAGTAACGTCTTTCCCCACTCAAGCTCCCCTCTGTGCAATATTCCCTTAGCATTCTTTCTTTCTTTCTTTTCTTCATTTTATACTGGAGGACAGGCCTCTATCCCCACCTTCGAAAGATTAGAGTCTCCACAGCCCTTCTGTACTTAGAGAAGGGAGGAGATGTCAGGGGCAGCCCTGCTTACATACTGAAGGTCTAAAATCAGCCATAGGCCTAAAATCAGCAATAGGCCTGTCATACATGACATGCTATGCTAACACCAAGTCTTGGGTCTCAGTGGAAAAACATTGAAACAGATGGCTATAAGCTAATGTAAACAGGCACCTTTTGTGGAAATTTACCAGCCCAAGTAGTCATAGACCTTGTAAATGTGTAGCCTTGACAGATAATACCAACTTAGATAAGGACAAGTGAGTCATAGGCAGAGTCATAGTGACTTGTTCCCTGAAACTTCACCCAGCCGATACCCAGTTCTGAAAGATATCTGTATTCCCCCTGAACACCCATGCTCCAGTGTCATTCCCTTTCCCCCATGACCTGGCTTTTTGTGTTTATAACCCCTGTGTGAATAAGTAAAAATTATGATTTGATTTTAAATAAATAAACAAATAAATAAAATTTGTTTGCTATTAACCTTTCCTTTCTACTACCACTGAGGGTGATGGGCTAGAAGGGAGGTTAAAGCACATGAGAACCCTTATTAAAAGTAGGTTTTGAAAATCTAAGCCTTGGCAGGACTATGACTTTGTCAAAGAAATCTGACATTAGACTAGAACAAAGATGTAATTTCAGGTAGGAATCTAAATATTAGGCTAGAGCAAAGAAGTAATTTCAGACAAGAATCGAAATTTTAGGCTAGAACAAGGAAGTAAGCTTTAGACATGAAAATGACCTTGGGCTAGGACAGGGAAGTAGGCTCAGATACTTTGCTCATCCTGATAACCCTTTAGAAACAGTGATTATGGGAGTGTTCAAGTAACTGGGTTTAATGCCTTGCTTTTTCTTTGACTATTTGTGTTTATTATATTCCTTGTTCCTCAACTATTTGCATCTATTGTATTGCTAGACCCTCAACCTAGAACTGACCTTAATACATGCATGTAATCAAAATGGTATAAAAGCATAAAGGAGGAGGGGGGATAGGATAGAGGGTTCTAGGGAGGGGAAATGGGGAAAGGGGATGACATCTGTATTGTAAATAAATAAAATATCCAATAAAAAAAGAAAAAGAAAAAGAAAAAAAAAGAAAATCTAAGCCTACAGCTGCTTTAACACTTTTGTTGCCCTATTTCTCAGAAAATAAAGTGTAGTTCTTCTGCAGTCTGCTTTGATGTGACTCGATCAGTTAATTCTGTAAAGTTCTTGACTCTTGTTAGTAAAAAATATAAAACAGGAGTCAGGAAGTTCTCCTTTCTTTTTGTCCTTGCTTTTGCATGGACATATACAGACTAACTTATAATCTGAAATAAGTATTTATAGCATGTGTGTATGTACTCAGAAGTTTAATTTCATTTTAATAAGGAGTTAATGGGGCTTTTTGTAAGAATTATAATTCATCTTGGATTCTTCTTCCATGTTTCGAAAAACTTGACCCTGGGACCAATTGCTGTCCTTACAATGAATCATTTCTTCCAAGAGTGGTTGTCTTCTTATTTTAAGGATCTTAAACTATTTGTAGAAGTCTTACTTTACACATCACTTACTAAAGCTCATTGCATATATAAACTTTACAGAAGGATTGCATCAAGACTTTATCTTTAATATATTTTACATAACATGAACTGTCTTCCTTTTGTATCCCACTTGAAATATTGAACCCTTAGAATCCTTATAATGATGGCAATTAATCTATATGGCATTATTAGGGCAATACTAGTTCGCCATTAGAAAACCAATACCTTACCTGGAAATAGTAGGTATTAGCCTAACTACATCCACCCTAAAAACATACACCACTTTTTTCATCAGCCACATCTTTTCTTGGATTACTTTAAAGATCATCTCTGTCACAAAGTGTGTCACAGAGAAATTCAGTGGCATTCCACCTTAGTCACTTCAGGCCCTCTAAAGAGTGTTACACTGACACAGGGATAAGTTTAATTTTCAAAAGAATAAAAAGAACTCTGTTTTAGAACCAACACTAAGAAAGAAATATTCATGGGTGATCAAATATCTTGTCTTCCAAATTGTCATATAAAATAAAAGAGGACAAAGATTAAGAAATGTATAGTCTCAGAATAACTTGCAGCACTGTTACAGATGTGTCACAGCAAAGAGCCACTCTTCTCTGACACTTATTATCAACAAAGGAGCTGTGCCACATACTTTATAATAGGGTTTAATTACAAATTTATTATAAATCAAGGCATTTTATTTTAGGGAATATGTGTTCAGAATCATCAGGAGAAAGCTGACATATACCTGCATGCAATGTGTAGGGAAGGATAAGGTAAGGAAAGCTGATTTCTATCAAAAGCACATGGGGTCAATGCATGCCTAACACAGAAGTGTGATTTAAAAGCTAGTTCACAAGCAGTTGTGAAGGTAGATTTCCACCCACCTAATACCACAAGAAAGGAGCAGATTCCCAGAGCTTTCTCTCAACAGCTAGTCTAGTCAGAATCAATGCTCCATGGCAGATATGTGCAGGGCTTCAAAGGAAATTCTGAAACCAGGCAGAGTAATTAGGGTTTGCACACTGAGCGTAGCATCCCCTCTTATTCCTATACCCATTCTACACCTATGATATTAGCCAGGTTTATGTCATCAACATCAAGAGTAAAAGAAATATTCTGCAGAGAGAACTGTAGATAAAATTATTGAGAGCATTTTACTCAGTGCACCTCTCTTGGAATTTCCAAAGGAAATGTCTGGCTGTGCTTCAGCAAAAGGCAGGCACAAATGTCACACTGGACAAGAATTCATGGGAGCCATCAGGTTGCTCCAGAAAGGTCTCTTAACCCAAACCATAGCAGGCGCCTTCACTCTTGGATGCAGGATGGCAGACCTAAATAAGAGGATATAGATTCACACATGACATGTAAATATGGAAGAAATAAACATGCTACAAAGGCCCTGCCAATTTGGTAGTTTTGCTCTGACAGAAACCTTATGAAAGCTGTTTGTATACCTAAAATGTAGATAGCAAGGAAAAACAGAAAACAAAATAATTCCCTGAAATTTGGTAATATAAATCATCAAGGAGAAAAGAGTTTAATTTTTAAAAACAATGGATTACTGCAACAGAGAAATTTTGAAAGAACAGGAACAAATGCTATGATATGATAATCATACATTATCATAGCACCTATTAAAAACTTAATTAAAATATGGAGTAGACAAAAATTACCAAATTACCAATTAGACAAAAAAAATCTCCATTTAACTTTACCCATTTGTACATTAAATTTTTTAGTGATATGAAATGAAGTTTAACAATATCAAATGCACCCCTCCCTCACTTGGTCCTCTTGGCTGGGACAGACACCTACCTGGTCATTTCCCATGAAAAAAATCATATCTGAGCCATCTGAGAGGAGCCACTGCACCCAAAGCAGCAGATAAGAACCCTCCTGCACAACTCTATGCCCCAGAGCCACAACTGGGAGCCTGTGGCACTCAGGATGCATCAGCCAACCAAATCCCACCCCTTGGGAATACAACTCTGCTTCCTTCCCTTGCTTGGTAATTTTGGCTGGGGCAGGCACCTAGCTGGTCTGCTCCCATGAAGACACCATATCCTGAGCCATACTAAAGGAGCCACTGCAATCAGAGCAGCAAGATGTCAGGATCCCATAGGCAGCCTGAGACCTAGGAGTTCTTCCACCCAGGAGCTCAGGATCACAGGATCACAGAGGTATGTGGACTCTGAGGAGTTCTGACACAAGCAAAATAACTAGAAACACAGGCTCCAGTCAGAGACAGTGAGTACAGGTAGCACTAGAGTTAATGGGATGGCGAAAGGCAAGCTCAAGAACATAAGCAACAGAAACCAAAGTTACTTGGTGTCATCAGAACCCAGTTCTCCTACCATAGCAAATCCTGAACACCCCATCACACCAGAAAAGCAGGATTCAGAATTAAAATCACTTCTCATGATGATGATAGAGGACTGTAAGAAGGATATAAAGAAATACAGGAAAACACAGGTAAACAGGTAGAGCCCTTAAAGAGGAAACACAAAAATCTGTTAAAGAATTGAAAGAAAACACAACCAAACAGGTGAAGGAATTAAACAAAACCATCAAAATCTAAAAATGGAAATAGAAACAATAAAGAGGTATCAAAGGGAGACTACGCTGGAGACAGAAAACCTAGGAAAGAGATCAGGAGTCATAGACGCCAGCATTACCCACAGAATACAAGAGATAGAAGAGAGAATCTCATGTATAGAAGATACCATGAAAAACATTGACACACCTGTCATAAAAATGCAAAACCAAAAACATCCAGGAAATCCAGGACACAGTGAGAAGACCAAATCTAAAGATAATAGGTATAGATGAGAGTGAAGATTCCCAACTTAAAGGGCCAGTAAATATCTTCAACAAAATTATAGAGGAAAAATTTCCTAACCTAAAGAAAGAGATGCCCATGAAAATACAAGAAGCCTACATAACTCCAAATAGACTAGACCAGAAAAGAAATTCCCCCATCACATAATAATCAAAACATCAAATGTACAAAAAAAAAGAAAAAATTCTAAAAGCAGTAAGGGAAAATGGTCAAGTAACATATGAAGGCAGACCTACAAGAATTATATCTAACTTCTCATCAGAGACTATAGAAGCCAGAAGATCCTGGACAGATATCATACAGACCATAAGAGAAAAAAAATGCCAGCCAAGACTACTATACCTAGCAAAACTCCCAATCACTATAGATGGAGAAACCAAGATATTCCTTGATAAAACTAAATTTACACAATATCTTCCCACAAATCTAGCCCTACAAAGGATAATAGATAGAAAACTCCAATACAAGGAGGGAAATTACAACCTAGAAAAAGCAAGAAAGTAATCTTCCAGCAAACCCAAAAGAAGATAGCTACACAAACATAATTCCACCTCTAATAACAAAAATAACAGGAAGAAACAATTACTTTTCCTTAATATCTTTTAACATCAATGGACTCAATTCCCCAATAAAATCATAGACTAACAGACTAGATGCGTAAACAGGACCCAGAATTTTGCTGCATACAGGAAACGAACCTCAGCGATAAAGTCTGACACTACCTCAGAATAAAAGGATGGGAAACAATTTTCCAAGCAAATGGTCTCAAGAAACAAGCTGGACTAGCCTTTCTAATATGAAATAAAATCAAATTTCAACAAAAAGTTATCAAAAAAGACAAGGAAGGACACTTCATACTCCTCAAAGGAAAAATCGATCAAGATGAACTCTCAATTCTGAACATCTATGCTCCAAATGCAAGGGCACCCACATTCATAGAAGAAACTTTACTAAATCTCAAAGCACACATTGCACCTCACATAATAATAGTGAGCGATTTAAATGCACCACTCTCAGCAATGGACAGATGATGGAAACAGAAACTAAACAGGGACACAGTGAAATTAATAGAAGTTATGAACCAAATGGATTTAATGGATATCTATAGAACATTTCATCCTAAAAAAAAGAATATATCTTTTTCTCAACACCTCATAGTACCTTCTCCAAAATAGACCATATAATTAATCACAAAGCAGGCCTCAACAGATACAAAAATAGTGAAATAATCTCTTGCATCCTATCAGATCATCACAGAGTAAGACTGGTCTTCAGAAATAACAAAAACCATGGAAAGCCCACATAAACATGGAAACAGAACAATGCTCTACTCAATGATGACTTGGTCAAGGAAGAAATAAAGAAAGAAATTAAAGACTTGCTATAATTTAATGAAAATGAAGGCTTGTCATACCAAAACTTATGGGACACAATGAAAGCAGTGCTAAGAAGAAAAGTCATAGCTCTAAGTATCTCCAAAGATAAATGGGAGAATGCACACACTAGCAACTTGACAGCACACCTGAAATATCTAGAACAAAAAAAGCAAATATACCCAAGAGGAGCATATAATAGGACACAATCAAACTTGGGGGTAAAATCAACCAAGTAGGAACAAAAAAAGAATTATACAAAATATCAACAAAACCAGGAGCTGGTTCTTTGAAAAAATCAACAAGATAGCTAAACCCTTAGCCAGGCTAAACATAGGGCACAGAGACAGTATCCAAATTTATAAAATCAGAACTGAAAAGGGAGACATAACAACAGAAACTGAGGAAATTCAAAAAAATCATCAGATCCCACTACAAAAGCCTATACTCAACAAAACTGGAATATAGATGAAATGGATGATTTTCTAGACAGATACCAGGTACCAATGTTAAATCAGCAGGAAATAAACCATCTAAAGAGTCCCATAACCACTAAAGAAATGGCAGCAGTCATTAAAAGTCTCCCTACCGAAAAGAGCCCAGGACCAGATGGTTTCAATGCAGAATTCTATCAAACCTTCAAGAAAGACCTAATACCAATTCTCTTCAAACTATTCCACAAAATAGAAACATAAGGAACCCTATCTAATTTATTCTATGAAGCCACAATTACACTCATACCTGAACCACACAAAGACCCAACAAAGAAAGAGAACTTGAGACCAATCTCCTTATGAATATTGATGTAAAAATACTCAATAAAATTCTGGCAAACCGAATCTAAGAACACTTCAAAAAAATCATCCATCATGATCAAGTAGGCTTCATTCCAGGGATGCAGAGATGATTCAATATTCAGAAATCCATCAATGTAATCCACTATGTAAACAAACTCAAAGAAAAAAACCACATCTTCATATCACTAGATACTGAGAAAGCATTTGACAAAATTCAACATCCCTTCATGGTAAAAGTCTTAGAAAGATCAGGAATTCAAGCCACACACCTAAACATAGTAAAAGCAATATACAGCAAGCCAGTAGCCAACATCAAACTAAATGGAGAGAAACTTGAAGCAATCCCATTAAAATCATGGACTAGACAAGGCTGCCCACTCTCTCCATACCTATTCAGTATAGTACTGGAAGTCTTAGCCAGAGCAATTAGACAACAAAAGGAAGTCAAAGGGATAAAAATAGGAAAGGATGCCTGGCGGTGGTGGTGCACGCCTTTAATCCCAGCACTTGGGAGGCAGAGGCAGGCGGATTTCTGAGTTCAAGGCCAGACTCGTCTACAGAGTGAGTTCCAGGACAGCCAAGGCTACACAGAGAAACCCTGTCTTGAAAAACCAAAAAAAAAAAAAAAAATAGGAAAGGATGAAGTCAAAATTTCACTACTTGCAGATGATATAATAGTATACTTAAGTGACCCTAAAACTTCCACCAGAGAACTCCTAAACCTGATAAACAAATTCACCAAAGTGGCTGGATATAAAATCAACTCAAACAAATGAGTAGCCTTCTTCTATGTGAAAGATAAACAAGTTGAAAAAGAAATTAGGGAAATGACACCTTTCACAATAGTCACAAATAATATCAAATATCTTGATGTTAATCTAACCAAGCAAGTGAAAGATCTGTATGACAAGAATTTCAAGTCTCTGAAGAAAGAAATCAAAGAAGATCTCAGAAGATCAAAATATCTCCCATGCTTGTGGATTGGTAGGATTAATATAGTAAAACTGGCCATCTTGCCAAAAGCATTCTACAGATTTAATACAATCCCCATCAAAATTCCAAATCAATTCTTCATTGATATGGAAAGAGCAATTTGTAAATTCATTTGGAATAACAAAATACCCAGGATAGTCAGAACTATTCTCAACAATAAAGAATTTCTGGGGAAATCACCATCCCTGACCTCAAGCTGTACTACAGAGCAATAATGATAAAAACTGTATGGTATTGGTACAGAGACAGGCAGGAAGATCAATGGAATAGAATTGAAGACCCAGAAATGAACCCACACACCTATGGTCACTTGATATTTGACAAAGTAGTTAAAACTGTCCAGTGGAAAAAGGAAAGCATTTTCAACAAATGGTGCTGGTTCAACTGGAAGTCAGCATGTAGAAGAATGCACATAGACACATTCTTATCTCCTTGCACAAAGCTCAAGTCCAAGTGGATAAAGGACCTTCACATAAATCCAGATACACTAAAACTAATAGAAGAGAAGCCAGGCAAGACCCTTGAATACCTGGGTACGGGGGAAATGTTTCTGAATAGAACCACAATGGCTTATGCTCTAAGATCAAGAATTGACAAATAGGACCTCATAATATTGCAAAGGTTCTGTAATACAAAGGACACTGTCAATAGGACAAAATGGCAACCAACAGATTGGAAAAAGATCTTTAACAATTCCACAACTGATAGAGTGTTAATATCCAATATATACAAAGAACTCAAGAAATTAGACTCTAGACAAACAAATAACCCTATTAAAGATGAGGTACAGAAATAAACAAAGAATTCTCAACTGAGGAAACTCAAATGGCCAAGAAGTACCTAACGAACTGTTCAATATCCTTAGTCATCAGGGAAATGCAAATCAAAACAACCCTGAGATTCCACCTCACACCAGTCAGAATGGCCAAGATCAAAAACTCCGGTGATCTCAGATGCTGGCAAGGATGTGGAGAAAGAGGAATACCCCTCCATTGTTGGTGGGATTGCAAGGTGGTACAACCACTCTGGAAATCAGTCTGGCAGTTCCTCAGAAAATTGGACATAGCTTTATCTGAGAACCCAGCTATACCACTCCTGGGTATATACCCAGAAGATGCTACAACATATAACAAGGACACATGCTCCACTATGTTCATAGCAGCCTTATTTATAATAGCCAGAAACTGGAAAAAACCCAGATGTCCTTCAACAGAAAATCTGTATCCTTCAATGGATACAGAAAATCTGGTATGTTTACGCAATGGAATATTACTCAGCTATTAAAAACAATGAATTCAAGAAATTCTTAGGTAAATGGATGGAACTAGAAAATATCATCCTGAGTGAGGTAACCCAATCATAAAAGAACACACATGGTATGCACTCACTGATAATTGGATATTAGCCCAAAAGCTCTCAATATCCAAGATACATCTCACAGACCACATGAAGCTCATGAACAAGGAAGACCAAAGTGTGGATGTTTTGGCCCTTCTTAGAAGGGGTAACAAAATACTCATAGGAGCAAATATGGAGACAAAGTGTGGGACAGAAACTGAAGGAGGGGCTGTCCAGAGACTGTTCCACCTGGGTATCTATCCCATGTGCAGCCACCAAAGGTAAACACTGATGTGGATACCAGGAAGTGCATGCTGACAGGAACCTGATATAGCTGTCTCCTTAGAGGTCTGACAGAGCCTGACATATACAGAGGTGGATGCTCACAGCTAACCATTGAACTGATCATGGGGTTCCCAATGGAGGAGTTAGAGAGAAGACTGAAGGAGCTGAAAGGGTTTGTGGCCCCATGGGGAAAGCAACAATACCAAAGACCCAGAGCTCCCAGGGTCTAGACCACCAGCCTGGGAGCACATAGAGAGACCCATGGCTACAGCTATATATGTAGGGATGATGGCATTGTAAGGGATAGATTGGAAAGGAAGTCCTTGGTCTAGTGAAGGCTGAATGCTCCAGTGTGGTTGAATTCTTGTGTGGGGAGGTGGGAGTGGGTGAGTTGGTGGGGGCACATCCTCATAGAAGCAGAAGGTGGGGGGATGGAATAGGGGGTTCCTGGGTTGGAAGGAAATAGGGAAAGGGGATCAAATCTGGAATGTAAATAACATATCCAATTAAAAAAAATAATGTAATAACCCCCATCTTTTGCTAGTTACACCAATATATATCCTGATGACCTTTTCCAACTTACCTTCTTCGATTCCAAGCCCCATTCTTGTCTCTCCTCACATCTCAGTAATTTATTACCCTTTATTTGAAATAGTATGGTGTTGAAATTATAATTTTGAAAGTAAAAAAAAATTTTTTAAATGGTATGCCCACCACCAAATCTTGCCTTTCTTGTGTTAATTTCTCTTCTATATGGGTTTCCCTCTTCACATAAAAAATAAACATATTAGAAAGATGAAAAAATATCAAAAGCCAAATATTAATGATAGTCAAATATGAACAAAGTTCTATAAAATGTATTCCTATTACTTATATTAAATAATGAATCAGTTTTTTTTTTTAGCTTCTGTTAGTTGTACACAACCATGGCTTTGTCTGTTTCACACCTGTGCATAGCATACTTAGATCACATTTGTTCCTAATATCCTTTCTCCTCTTCCCCTCTCTTCTTATCTTCTTTCTACTTTCATGGCCTGTTTTTGAAGAACACATTTAAATTTTATAATGTTAAGATATTGTAATATGCAGGAAATGCATACTTGCCCCAAATGTTTTAAGTGTTTCTGTTTACAACACACAAACAAATTTCTCTACCTGCATCTATCAGGAAGGTGGTACAGAAACAGTCCTAAAAGGGTCCTATACTCTCAGTCTATGACAATCACTGGGTATAAAGACTGCTCTGTTGCTTCTCCAAAAATGATTGCTTTTTAAACATAAGAGGACACTGAATTTGTAGAAATCATTATTACAGAAATTACCTTTTATATCTTGGTTAAACTCCTACAAATGAGCATATGAATAAGTGCATTTTCTGAGTTCTCAGTGCACCAAACAGTGGACAGAGTGCAGCAGTCTTTTGGACAATTTTCATAAGCAAAAGAAAAAAGGTCCAATAGAAACAAAAACAAAAGAATGGATCAGGAAAACTATTTCTCTAGAGGAAATTAAGTCATGTTGAACAGAAAGGTTGAGATCTACAAGCAGACACCAGTTCTTGGTAAGAAACAAACAATAACCTGTAAGTTCTGTTGCTGCTGCAGTATTGGAAACTGAGGCAAAACATCTCCCACTGATATGTTAGTCTTGTTCATTGTCTTCCTTGGATCTGAAACCAGCTAAGGCACAAGGCTCTGAGCAGATCTGTAAAGGCATTATTTCCTTGGACAATAATAACTGAGGAAAGTCCTTCCCTCCATGTAGGACGCTTGTAGACACAGTCCAAAGGTAAGGTATTCAAAGGGAAGAGCATAGAGCAGCAGTGCTTCTTGCCTGGATGCCTACTCCCCTTGGTGGTAAGTGGATCAGCTTTGCTACTGAGGCTGCCCTTCCCTGATACCAGAGTTCATTGTCGTCAGCCTTTTAATGTAAGCTGGAAAAAAAAATGTGGCTCAGCACCAGATTGGAATTGTACAGGCAACTTGATAGTAGATGGAACAATTTGTAGAATAAGGGTTCACAGTCTGTCCATAGTGCAAACAGCCAAATAAGCTAATCTAATTAGCAAACAGCCAAATAAGCCAATCTAATCAATGCCCTTAGCATGATATGCTTATCCCTATAAAAAAAACTCGACTAACACAACCTCTGAACCCTAACAACCCACTTACTACTTGAAGTGATAAAAATTTATTATTTCTGGGCTTCAAAAATCTTGAGCAAAGTAAGACTTAAAAATGTACGATGAAGGATAAGAAGAGAAATTGAAAGTCATTGTGCATATACACTCAATTAATAGCTCACAGCATTACATCTTTCTGCTTATAATAATTTTAGGGTGTTTTCAATTACAGAAACCAAAATGTTATTATTTTCAATTGTTTAGGAAATTCTGAATTATAATCTATAAACAAAATATATGAGTAATTCTTCTTAATTCATGGTAGATTGGTCATATCAATAGTATTTAAATGTCTTTACAGTTGATCACTACATATAAATGGTAGCTCTTTAGCAACAATTAAGACTGAAATGTCCACACAACAAAAAGTTCCCAGAAAAATTTTTATGGTAAAAATCTGTGAACTATCTGGTTAGAATATTCAGGAGGTAGGGTAAAGGTAGACAGTATGAAGTTGAAATGCCTGTGCAGCACTGGAGCTGATACAGAAGCACCATGCTCAAATACTTATTAAACCCAAAAAGCTGATGAAATGTCTCAGAAAAGTAGCACACTAAAGCAACAAGATTTAGTTAACTTTCAGGACTTTTTAAAGGATCTTCTTATTGACACATTCCTCAAATCTGGAATACATGTAGTTGAGTGGTTACTTCCAACATTCAAAGTATTCAAAACCTAGACTTGAATGATACTCTTGATTGCAATGAACTTTTCTATGGCCTTGGGCAGATATAAGTCTAAGTAAAGCTCTTAGACATGACTGCCTTGTAATTCAAACAATCATATTTCACTGTTTGTTTCTATGGAGACACTTCTATTTGCTATTCCTGTGAATGCCTATGTATAGACATATAAAGACATTATACTGTAATAAATATCATATGTCAATAAGAAATTACAATAGATAAAAAAACAGGGACTGTCTGGGAAAATACAGAAGTAAAGATTTACTAGCTTATTTATAGTAACAGTATTATTATTATTACCAACATGCAATAGCACAATCTTTTGTTAATATTATTTAAGGTATTTTCACATGGATATGTTTATGCATAATTTAAATGTGAGTAGCTCTTAATACACAGAAATAATCACCAAGTCATTTTCAATTTGTATTTTCTGTTACAAGACATTATAGAGTCAATTTGAGACATCAGTTAACACAATCTAATTTTAATTAAAATATACTGAGCATCAATTTATTATTATAGTTATGCATTGCTTACAGCTGGGGAAACTTTTTGAGAACTTGGTTGTTAGATTTTCATCATTACTCAAACATCATACAATCAATTTATACAATATTTCAATGTACAAGATGTATAAAGGGTGCTACTCTTATCACACACTGCATATACAGAGAGGGCAAAAGAGAGAGGGGGTAGGAGGGACAGGAGGAGAGAGGGAGGGCGGGCGCCCCCCCGGAGCGCGCGGGAGGGAGGGGGGAGGGAGAGAGATAGCAACAGAGAGAAAGAGAAATAAAAAGGTTATAGTAATTACACAAAACAGAGTACAGTAAACACATTAACATGAACCATATCCATAGCCAAGTGCACCTTTTGTTATTATAATGTTTTAAGGGATGAACAAGGTGATGAACACCTATAATTCCAGTGCTCAGAGACTGAGCTGAGAGGACCTTAAATTTGAGTTTGGGCCTGTCCGAATAACATGGAAACTGCCAACCCACCCTGAGCTACATAATGAATTCAAGACTACATTATACATAACAAGATTTATTTAAAACATAAAAAAGTGAATATACATGAGCAATGTACTACACTCTGATAGCTGAGATGTCACCAGACATGAGAAATTCAAACCCCACTATATTACAATATCATATGTGCAATGTCACATATGAGGTACATCAGTAATTGAAATAATGATATATAACATACTGTTCTCTTAAAATTAGATCAGAGGTTTAGGAATATATATTTCTACATTCTGTATTTTAGCAATAATCCTTGAGATTTTTTAATATTAGAGCTAGAATCTTTAGCTATACTTATTATTCATTACTTTTATTGCCAAAGCTAGAGAATTAGATATATGCTATCAGATCACAGAAAGCAATAGCCTTGAATCTCTAATTTAGACTGTTTTTCTGTATCTGAATATAAAATACCCTAGTAACAAGATTATTTTCTATTTGATTAATTCTCCAGGGAAAGTGGAAGCCCGAAAACCTTTCTTTGCACTTGTGTGAAAGAAAAAAAGAATGGCTTCTTAAAATAATGAACATAATTTACTATAAAAGAACAACTGAAATTATTCATTAAAAGAATAAGATAAGGTTCTTTTATAAACCTCTCTTCCAGCTGAATATTTCCATCTACTTGTTCAACCATGTGCGAAGGACAAAGCAGTGCTTTATCCCTACATCCCTTCCTTAAAGAAACAAGGGCTTGTATGCCTTATTACTTATAGTCACTCTCTGAGCCTTTAGAGCATCCTGCAAAGCATAGTGGCTTGAATTGAGTGGGTATTATACAAATGTATTTATTCTCATCCCTTCATCCTGCCTAGTGAGTTATCTTCTGCCAGAATTTGAATATGGAATATTATATTATACAACTTTGATTTGACAAAGAATATTAAAACATTTGGGATAGACTGACAAAAGAAAACATATTATACTTAACATAATGAAATCAATAATTAAAAGAGAAGAATCATAGCTGTAAAGAGAAAAGATGGGAGTAAACATTTGTCAACAGAGATGTCTTCCTCTTAAATATATTTCTTAGAGCATTTTCTATTTTGTATGTGCATGTCTACATTGCTATATGTTGATTTAATTTCATGCAAGAAAATGGGAAGAATATCATGACAAGTTCATCACAGTTTGTACCAATATTCAATAGTGATTTTTTTGCAATGTGTTCACATTACTATCACTCTTAATTTCTTCTTGTTCTTCATTAATATATTTCATTTATTCAGGCTGCACAAGTAGGCACCAAAATACATATATGCACACATAGTTCCTTCTAAGCTACAAAGAATATTATTGAGACACCATATCTACTTTCTCCTCAATTCACTTAAGCATAATTCAATAAATAAGAATAAAAATAAAATGCAACTTTGATTTAATATCATTATTTAAATCATAGTCCATAATCAAATTTCACTAACTGATCCAATACTAGCCTTTTTTTGCTTTTAATTGTCTTTTCTCCTTTTTTGTAATTTATTTTTTTTATTTTTTACTTATTTACTTTATACCCTGCTCACTGCCATCCCGCTAGTCTGTCAGATCACCATTCCCCCAATGTTTTCCCTGTCCTTTCTGCTCTGAGTACGTGCCCCCCACCCCACCCCTGACTCCCAGGAATCCCTCCACCCCTGCATTTCAAAGCTCTGTGAGGCTAGGCACTTACTCTCCCACTGAGTAATCCAGTTAGAAAAACATAATCCCATGTACAAACATTTTTGAGAAGCTGAGGTGCTAATTATTATATAGAAATTAGTTTTAATTACCCAATACATCTTCCTTGTA
This sequence comes from Grammomys surdaster, assembly GCF_004785775.1. NCBI lineage: Eukaryota > Metazoa > Chordata > Mammalia > Rodentia > Muridae > Grammomys > Grammomys surdaster. The sequence goes on from NW_021604613.1 coordinate 7,087,019, forward strand.
AAAATCAGGACATCTTTATGCCAAATAGAAAGATGTGATTCAAATACAAAAGTGGATGATAATTTGTTATTTAAAATATTAAAGACTGCCCAAGATAATTTTGTTCTTTGGCTGGCAACATTCCTATTCTACATGATCAGGAAGTTCTATTCAGTCAGTCTACACAATTTTCAACATAAGTGTAGCATTTGTAGGGAACTTGAGTCCAGAGAGAGTACCAATAGGCACTTAGTGTAAATAACATGCATAACTGCTTATTAATTAATACTATTACTTTCAATTTTCATTGTACTTGACCTCTTTATTAATTGATTTAAGTATGGGGGGGCATAATAAGTAGCAAAGCAACTTATGTAACTATAGCACATGCCACTGAATGAAGCAACTTCGTACTTATATTACAAAAATCTCTTTGGAAAGTAAAATTTATACAAACACACAAATTATTATTCTGAACTCAACATTTCAGATGCATGTATGTACCCATAATCCATGCCTTTATCAGATATAGGAAATACTCATTTCAGGAAAAATATGTTTTCAGTTTCCTTGAAAAGGACAAATATTTTTCTGATTTTTATGAGTCCAAGTTCATAAAAAACGTGTTCTTATGGTACATAGTATTTTTGCCTGGCTTAGTCAGACTAAGACAAATATCTTAGGTTAAATGGTGTTGTTGCTTATTCAGTAGTATGTCTCTTTTAAATATCTGGTAATGTTCCTGAGTATGTCAAAGTTATACGAACAACAGACCACATGATAACAGACAAGATGAACATACTAGTAGTAACATCAGTGGAAAAATCTTAAAAAGATATTGAATTTGTCTTCTATCTTAAGAATAGAAGATTTTTGCATATAAATGTTATCAGAGTAAAATGATTCAAACTCAGGTAATTGTTCAATGAAAAAATAGAGCTTGTGTAATTACTCTAGAAAAAAATTGCTGTGTTTCATGTTATTATTACTTAATAACATAAAAATCTAATTTGCAGTGAATATCTTCTGATTCTAAACCTCATGCCTCTCAACCAAGTGATTTTGAAAAAGTAATTTCATCTCTCTCAGTTTCTACTAAACTACCTGTAAAAAAAAAAAAGTGAAATATAATTTTACTACCCAGAAAAATAAGTTTGATAAGTTGCAAAAAGCTATAATATTATAAAGATGATGATGTTTACCCAAATAGAGTTGCAATAGCAGTTCTATAAACTGGGCAACAATAATTACTGTGTTTTGTATTCCACTTTCTTTCATTTGCTTTTTGATTTTAAGAACAACAGGATTGGCATTTAGACTGCTGTGGACTTACAAATCTGGCCTGGCCTTCAGGAAGTATGGTAGGAGCATGGGAAAATACAAACATTTTTAAGTGGCTGTCTTAATGTTTCCTAGTGTAAGTACCAGGTCACAAGTTTGGCTCCAGTATTCAAATATTTCCCAGAGTTCTCAGGTAAGTTCTACAGATGTCTTCTTGCATAAGTTCAACATTAGATTTTATGTTCTTGTATCAATTTTAGTAAGGATCTACATCTTCTAGCTAGTAGATTATGATAAACAAATTAATGTAAATTTACTTTCCAGAAGTTGTAAATAGTGTTTAGTTTTAGTCTATATTCAAATCACTTTAAGTAAGCTGTAATGTTATATCTCAGTTAATTTGAGTGATTGCAAATTGTGTGGAGATGGTCTTATAGCTGTCTATGAAATACAAGGCAATCTAACAACACAATCTGAGTAATGAAAATTGATCTAAAGAACCTAAGAAATGGAATTCACGAAAATTGCAAACCAAGCCTAACTTAATCCATTGCCAAAGCTGTTTAGGAAAAAAAAAATTGAACAGAAAAGTTTCAGCAGCCTGTCTCCTTAAATGCCCTGCTCTGCCAACTCTAGAAAAGTAAAAGTAAGTTACCTGCTTATGGTCTCTCCTTATTGTTTCTGTTAGAAACATCACCCCAGATCAAATATGTGTTAGTTTTAGTACTACAAATCTTTTGTAACTGCCCTTTCCAAACACCTTGGTTTTTTTGTAAGGACTATTAATAAAACCCATTTAATTTTGGTGAGTTTCCCTAGTGATCTTTGTGGAGAGCCAGTTGTGACCTATTTATAATCTTACTTTCATGAATGAACACTTTATATTTGGACTACCTCTAGTACTTCAAAACCATTTTTTGACCCACTACTATCTGGGGCTTTTCCTAGGGTCTTTGTTGAAAAGCTTCCCAGCAAGAAACATATGAGGTACAATTTTTATGTAGCAATGCCTGTGCCTCCATTCATCTAATATCCCAACACTGATTCTTCACGAACATTTTAGGATTTAATTGAAAGTCAATTTGATTTTTTGTTGTTGTAGTTGTTGAAATCTACCTACTTATGGTGGTCATTTCCCCCTAGTCATTCATGCCTAAGAAATGCCATTTTCAGTTACATAGATATAAAAAAATCAAGGGCTATTATCACCATTAATTATAATTATTATAATTAATAATTAATTATAATTAATAATTATAAACCATTATTATTATGGTTTGCATATGCTTGGTCCATGGTAAATTGCACTATTAAGAGGTCTGACTTTGTTGCAATAGGTGTAGCCTGGGGGACCATGAAAAGATAGCATAGTTTCTGGTGGATTACTGGCTAAAGATGGCTGGAGACCCAACAGGTATCCCTGCAAGGAACAGCATACATTTTGCCATGTTCCCAGACTCCAGGCTCCTGACACAAGGGCAAAGACCTCCATTGATCAGCCCTTTCAGTTACATAGGGCAATGACCCTACCAGCCCCTCCATACATAGAGGGCATGACTACAGGCCATAGAGCCTCAAGAGATCTCCATATTAATGAGGTAACTAAAGGCCAGAGGGCATAGCCAATTAAGCATTTCTTCCCAGACTCTCCTCCTTACGAATGGTATTTAACCTCAGGCCCGCCCTGAGGACATGGGGTACAGCTATATCTACTTTTGCCATGACAATAAACCATTTAAAATCATGGACTTCCTCATATTGTTGGGGCTCACTGTGGAGAACCATGGAGGGAGCCTTTGGAGGCCTGCCAACTCAAGCAAGCTAGCCAAGCCAGCCTTGACCCAGCCAAGCTAGTTGCCATGACTGAGTTTCTACCCCAAGGGCTGCCGCTAGAGCTTCTCTCCCTCTCCCCTCTTGGCTATGGGCCAGTCCAACCCATATATCCCTGTATCTCAGTTCTTTCCAGGGACAGAGAGGACTGGTCTCCCAGTCAGCCACTTTGGCCCAGAGACCCCCAACCCAGGAGCTCTGCCCCTCCACAGAACTCAAGGACAGTGAGTAACTCCCAGCCTAGTTCAAAAGACTTCTCTCTATCCCCCACTCTATTTCTCTCTCCATGTGTTCCTGGCCAGCTTCTTCCCTTTGACTCTTAGCTACAGTCTAACTCCTGTCTAGTTCAAAAGACTGGGTCTCTCTCTCTCTCTCTCTCTCTCTCTCTCTCTCTCTCTCTCTCTCTCTCTCTCTCTCTCTCTCTCTTTCTCCAAGTGTTCCTGGCCAGCTTCTTCCCTTTGACCTTTAGCTACAGCCTCCAACTCAAGCGCAAGATGGTGGCAACTCCCTAACCTCCACTCTCTGCTCATCCCTCAACCCCCCAGAAAGGGCTCCTTCACAGCTAACAGCTGCCTTTCAGGCCACAGCACCTCATTCTAAGACTCTTTCCCTTGGGTGAGACATCCCCTTTCCTTTTGAGATTGTTTCTTTCTCACGACTGAGAACCCCAGGCCAGGCTGGGAGGAACTGCTCCCAGGAGCTGCTGCCTCTAACCCAGCTTCCATGTGTCTCCCTCATGGCTCAGTCTTTTACATAGCCTTTCTCTCCTTCTGGCTCTGACTCTCCTATCAAGCCTCTAAGCTTCTTCCTTTAAGCTGTTGTTCAAGGTTGGTCTTTCTTCTCCTTCTCTACATTTAGGATTTACTGGCTAAGAAAAACAAACGGGGAATACAGGAGACCTCTCTGCTAGAGCACCCAGCCACTGAGTGGCACAACAGCCACCACATGGCAGAGCAGGCCCCTCCCCCGCTGCTTCTAAACCAGCCAAGGAAATTAGAGAAGCACACCTGAGACCTTTAACCCAAGTTTTTAATGCTTGTTCTCCCTAACAGGAATACCTGAACCAATATTTGTGCATTGTAGGAGAAAGTATGTCACTGTGTAGGTGGGCTTTGAGGCTTCTTTGGAAGAGAAAGAGCCTTCCTGGCTGCCTTTGAATTAAGATCTAGAACTCTCAGATCCTTCTACATCACCATAATTGCCTGGACATTGTCATGTTTCCTACCATTTACAGAAGTATTCAAAGTCTTTAAAGTGTTTTAAAATGTTGAGGAAGAAAATAAAACAAAAATATGTTATACAATCTATGGCCTTAAATAAACTACAATCATCATGTAATGTGGTATTGATACTGGCACAAGATAAACATATAAATCAATGAAACCAAGTTTGGAGGCATGAAAATAAACCAACATGTACACACACACACACACACGTACACACACGCACACGCACACGCACACGCACACGCACACGCACACACCACAAACTAATTCTGTTACCAAACAAATGCAGAAAGGAAGTTTCCCACAGAATTAATAATGTAAGCGGATATAATGGAGGATAATAGAAAATGAACAATGCTTAAAAGAAGAGATCTAACTCAAAATTAAAATATAATCACAGAACAACAAATAAAAGAAAAAAACTATAAAACACATCCAGTTAAAAGTAACTTAAAGGATCATATAAACTCTCAGAGACTGAAGCAGTAAGAACAGCCTACACAGTTCTGTATCAAGCCCCCTGCTTGTATATTATAACTTTGAGCTTAGTGTTTCTATGGGACTTCTTGGGGTGTGAACAAGTGGATCTCTGATTCTTGTGCCTATGCTGGGGCACTTTTCTTCTCTTGGATTGCCTTGTCCAGTCTTAGTGTGTTGGCTTTGTCTTATTATATTTAATTTATCATGTTTGGTTGTTAACTCCTGGAAGCCTATTCTTTACTAATGAGAGATAGAAAAGTGGCAGTTCTTGATGGGATGAAAGATGGGGAGAGATTGTAATCAACATATATTTCATGAGAAAAGAATATTTTTTCAATAAACAAAAAATTAAAAATAAAAGTAACTGGAATGCCACTGTAATCATGAGTTCTCAAAAAGATTCTTCAATCTGACACAGAGATACAAATAGTCAACAAAAATATCAGTAGCCTACACTTTATCAAAATCAAAGCTTTAATTTACTATAAAATACTAATAAGGTAAAAAAAAATAAAAGGTAAGCTACAGAGTAGGTGAAATTTCTTAAATGTATCTTGGATAAAACATTTGATCCTCAAAATATTTTTTAAAAATATAAGACCATATCCCATCACCACAGAACTCAAAATCAATCAATGCCTGGTCATGGTGGTACAGAGCTGTAATCTCAGCATTGGTCATGGTGGCAACAGAGGATCGACAGCTTAAGAGCATCTCTGGCCCTTAGGAAGTTTGGGTTAGATATGTGGTACACAAGAACCTATCTCAAAAACATAAAAGCAAAATACAATAAGATAATTTTCATTCAGTAAAAAAAGATCAAAAGAATTCAATAACAACTTCAGAAAGCTATATGAATGAGAAGCATCCAAAAATACGTCATATAATAAGTTTTTAAGGATGTGCCAGTTAAAACCACCCCTCCAATCCACTATAATAGTAAAAAATATAAAGAAAAAAATTTAATTTCTGCATTGGAGCAGAAATTAAATTCATTAGAACTGCTGCTATTCATCTACTGTAACACTGATAATAAACATAAAATGTCCTGCAATCTGAGAAAACAGTTTTAACAATTTCTTATTTTAAAAAATGTATTTATACTATGAATATGCCGTCTCACTCTAGGCTATTTTCTCAGAAAACATAAAAGTATGAATATAACACTTTACATCAATCTTTATAGACACAAAAACAAAAATTCCTAACTGAACACTTAAATAAAAATATAACAATAATAATTAAGTATTTTAAAGTATTTTTTTAAACTGAAAACCCTAGGCTGGAGTGATGGCTTAGCAATTAAGAGTAATGACTGCTCTCCCAGAGGTCCTGAGTTCAATTCCCAGCATCCACATCTAATGGGATCCAATGCCCTATCTGAAGACAGTTGCATTGTGGTCAAATACTTAAAAAATAAGTAAATGATTCTTTAAAAAAAAAACTAAAACATATATATATATTACTCTTACAACACAATTCCTTTCAGAGCAGCCAAATGCCAGTGTTCAGTGGATAGATATGACTAGTGACTAGCATATGAGACATCAAGGCTCCTAGAAATATGTTGGATAATCATTGTTAAAATCCAGCTCCCCTCACATAGGTAACCATAAAGCTGTCACTCACAAATGACTCGTAGATCTATGTAATATTCCAGAATGTACTATAAAGGCTTACAATTCAGCTTCAAATTCTACGCAAATCATTGAAAATGGCCTTATTCTATAAGTTCTATGGTTAATGATGCTCAAATACTTAACTATTGACATATGCAAGATAAAGCGAACATGTAAACTTATTCTTGCAAATTCCAGTCAAGAAAAGAAAATGCTATTATTATGAAAGCAATTCTAGAAGATCTGTGAGTCAAATGAGAATAACTTCATGTATCATGGCTTTGAAACTTCTTCATACCTATTTGGACAATAGTATAAAAGGCTAATTTACCATATAATATGTGGCTTGTCCTGCCCTCATGGATTGTCAGCCAGTATTGGTCTATGTGGACAAAGGGAGCAGAGATGACAACCTGGGGGTTTGGAAGCCCTGTAAAAACATACAGTGAAGAGAACACACTAGGACTAGCTCTAGGTAGGTAGGTGAACTTTACTTGGAGTAATCCAAGGCTTATATAATTTCAGGGGACATGGGGTATAAACATCCAGGATGGGGCAAGGCTGAAGGCTTAGGGTACTGACAACGCCTCATTTGGATAGGGAAGCATTTTAGGAATCTCAGGTGCTAGCTGAATGGGTTCTTATCAGGAGAAAGGATGTTGAACCTGTAATCCAGTGCTAAGTAATATTGTGCAGGTAGACACATTTGGAGGAGAGTTGAATTCCCCAGACATAGTCAGAGAAGGAGAAGCCTGCCAATGAATGGACTCCTACATATTGTACTAAGCCCCAGAAGGCTATCTGGAAAATGATAGACTTTGAACTTAATTAGTAGAATTTTCCCACAATAATGTTATCCATAAGTTAAAGCTATGATCTCACAAGTATTACTGTATGTTACCATCTAATCTTCAACCTAAATATTTAGTGGTTTTAGAACATTAACACAGACAGACTTTATGGGACCTTACTAGAAAAGATATTTTCAAGGGCTGGAAAGTAAATATATAGTTATCAAACTATCAACAAATTTTACTTTGGTCCAGTCTCTACAATCTCAACAGTCTGATTCCTTCAAGGAAGTCAGAGATGACTTCAAGATAAGGATCATCAGTCATTTTCCAGAAAGAAATCACATCCTAAGTCAGACAATTTACTCCAGAATTTTCTTTATATACAAATGGCTACATCATTTCATATTTTGGTCAAAAATCAAGAGACTTCAACAATCTCTACTCAAAATTTGTGTAATATAATTAGAGGATAAGGAATGCAAGTAATCTTCCTTAAACTGAATAATAACTCAGTCCATCCTAGACATTTATTTGTTTTCTCTTTTGATTTAAGGCTGTAGATGGCTGAGATGCTTATATCTCCTTCACTATTGCTCTATTAATATGCCTGTCATTAATCTCATCATAACTCAACCAATAACTGGTTTTCATGTATTTATTAGCCATAATTTGGTCAAAACATGCAATGATGTTAAATGTGAACTGTTTCTATCTTTCCAGGCATATTATCACTTAGTTATTTATGTATTTGTGTATTTAGACACTAAGTGACAAATGCTGCAGTAGACCAAAGACCTAACTAAATTCCCCATCAAATTATTTCTAACATTGGTACTTACTTTCTCAGCAAAACAAAACAAAGCCAAAAACATGCCAAAAAAGCCAACAAACAAAAACAAAAACAAAAAAAAAACAAATTAATGTTAAAGTAAATATTTAAAATGGCTGCCATTCAAGCCAACTATCTAAGCTGCTGCAGCTCTGCCTAGCTCAGCCACCATGTTCCATGGCCAGAGGCCACGTGCGCTCCACAGCTAGGAATGGCTGGCCAGAAATACCAGCCACACCAGCATGGGAGATGGTGCTGCCAATCTTTCACGCTATCTCCGCAAAGCTGGGCATTTCCCAGACTATCCTGCCATCCATGCAGTTCCAGTAATAAAATGAGACTCTAATGCTTAAAGATTAATCAAAGGCTTTATATGTTTGGTAATGCTCAATAATAATATGCCCATACAAAAAGAGTTGTTTCCCAATTAGCTAACTTAAACTTAACTTAAGTTGTTACCCTAAACTGCTCTCCATACCTGCGTGGCTCTCCATCCTCCTACATCTCTGCTCTCTCTAGCTCCTCCTCTTCCTTTTCCTTAGTCCTCCCACCTTAGCTCCTCCTACAAAATAACAACAAAGTAAAACCGGGGAGTATTTTCCAGAGTTTGACATTGTAATAGAGAATTCATTGACAGAATTTTATGAAGAAGTAAGTGCTGAAATGCATTTACTTTCAAGGTGCCTAATTTTCATAAATCCCATTAGAGCCATCTAACCACATTTTCTTCTATTCTACATCCACTTCATGCTCTTTATTATCATTCTCTGTTCTCATGCCAGACAACTCTTGTAGAAGCAATCCAATATTTAAGGCAAACTGATCCCTGGATGCTGCCAAGATTGAGACATGCATTCTCTTCTCAAAACCTATATAGTGTAACTAACTTGAAGACAGATATATTATCTTATTTGACAGATAATCTCTGTCAAGACAATTTTTGATGCCTTTTTTATTCTGCCATTTCCTTCTTGTGCAGAAAAATAGGCATTCAAATAATTAACAATATTTAAATAGCTGATATTTGATATTCAGATTTTATCTATAAATGTGCAAAGCTTAGTGCATATTTTAGGTATTCATAATTATTTTAATACTTTCTAAGAGCCCACTCACTTAAAGCAGGAATGCTCCATTTTCCATAATGGAGAGACAGAATAGGAGTTATAATTATATCATTTAAGCATTTGTTTTCTGTGGGACTGCGTAAGGGTATCCTGGTTCATGGCTGGGCATGGGCTTGGAACCCTGAGACTCTAAGTGAGAAACGCAGGCATTCGGCCACGTCCCCAGAACCCTGAGTCCTGAAGTGCAGTCTTGTCTCCATAGACCTACATTGTTCAGTCACATAGGCCATTACAGCCCCTGCCAAACTGCACAGGTAGAGGGTGTGGCTATAGGCCTCAGGCCCTAGGGATTTACATACTAATGAAGGCCAAAGGGCGGAGAAAATTAAGCATTCTCCCCAGGCCCTCCCCCTTTCTCCCTCCCTATTTAACTCAGGACTGTCCAGAGTTTGGGGGTGGGGGAATACATCCAAATCTATCTACCATCCACCATGACAATAAACCTTTCTGAAACCAAGGACTTCCTTGTGTCATTGGGGCCTGCCACTGGCAAAGCCTCCAGCCTCTGGAACCTTAGACTTTTCTTCTGTATGTGGGACCTGCCAGCGTGGAAAGTCTCTGGGATACCACTGCCGCAGCCATATTTTCCCACAGTTTTCTATCCAGAAAGTTTACAAGATTGTCATCCAAAACATAGCAGTGTTCTTTCAAGTAGAACACTATGATATGTCCATGAAATTATTGTCACTATAACTATTTCTGGGATCTTAATGGTGACTTCTGGCTTAAAGTCAAACTTAAGTCTCCTTAATTCTTCCGAGTATCCTTCTTCAGTTTTGAAATGGTATTCTCCAAGATTCTAAATTACAAAAATAACACAACAAATTCTCAGCAGAAATAAATAGCTTATGTTGAAATGTAAATGTCTATTGATATGACAAGGGTCAGTTACAATATAGACCTGGGTTCAGCACTCGACAGCTGGATCTATTGTACAGCCCTGACTGAAAAAATGACTGAAGAAGAGTTGGGGCATATGATGTCAATCTAATAAGCCAAAGGGTGCCAGGTCTTAAAAAGTCAAATGACAATCCTCATTACCAGTGCTCTGAGAAAAAAAAAAAATGCCGTAAACTACTCTAAGCTTTTTGGTCAACTACAGGTATTCTTACATGGTCACTTACTGGCATGCTTCTTCCCTGGTTTGTAAAGCCTGTCCATTAATTACCCAACACTAACCCTCGAGATTTTCCTTTATGGCAGCATTTTCTACCCTCTAATTGGTAATAAAATATTAATTGGATGGAGAAGAGACATCGGGACCCCTAAGAAGTGAACACCCCTAAGAGAATCCTAATCTTGATTGAACACAATCCTTGAATCCTTGAAAACACACACACACACACACACACACTACAGCAGGTGATAAAGATCGGGAAAAGTAATGTTTAAGAGGGAATCTCATCTCTGAATCATTTGTTAAGCAAATCTTTCTTCTCTTTCTCAGAAGATGCAATTTACCTAATTTCTAAACCAAAGCCATTTATAAATAAAACAAACAGCAGCCATGAAGAAGCTAAATAGTCCATGTATTCAGGGGTTTAGGCTGCATAAAAACAAACATTTAACATCAGATTACTGTATGAGAGAGTTAAAATAACACTGAGTCTTCTTGAGCCTGGCATTGCCACCTGACATTCATATTTGGAGCCAAGTTGCTGAGTGGCTTTCTTTCTGGGCTGAATAACCATCTTCATCATTCATTTTAAATGAACAGTGGCACATCATTAATTAGTATTAATCAGTAAATTACCACATGAGCACAGAGAGAATAGTGGCCTATACATGACTCATTATACTCCCGCAGCTTTAGACACGAACTGGAAATTTAGAGGATTTAATTTAAAATTTTGAGGATTTAAAAAATATGCTCCTCATTTAAAAAATATTTCTGATAAAATCTGAAGAAAAAATTAAATCTTGAAATAAATCCTCTTAAGATAAATGAAATATTAACTTTGCCCATAACCTTGAGTAATTTTAAAAGCTAAGGTATTTTTTCAGCCAAAGTACAAGACTGTATCACATATTAAAAAATCAATAAATCAATATCTCATGTACTATTTTGTTATGTATGCAGCAAAAGAAAGAAAATACTGATACATAATGTTAATTAAAATGACAATTTACCCATTAATTTTCTCTTGTGAAAAGATAATGAAAGATAATCTACATAAATAAAAATAATAGAAACATGTGCTCTCTTCAAATTTTTTACAACTTACCCTCTTAGCAGACATTATACATTCCCAGAGAAAAAGCAAAGTTTTGGAAATTTTGTTCCACCTACCACAATTTAAATGACAAAAAATTTAAATTCAAATGAGACCCTTGGTAAAACGAACAAATGCTTGTGCTGTATGAAGAAATACTGGAATGTCTGGAATATTTACATAACTTAAAAATTCATGGATGAAATGTCTGTTCCAAGAACAAGAATGTATTAATTTTAGGGTAAAATTTATCCCATCATTTATTTGTATGTATTTTGGTTTAACATTGCTATTAATTTTTAAGAAATAATTAGGTTGAAGTAATCATTGTAACATTAAGAAATGATATTGAAAAAAATTCTGCTGTCTTCAAATAGTCAATATTTCATATTCTTCCATTAAAGTGAACCAACAGTCTAAATAGGATAGCTCTTATATAATCTCCAATTTCTTCAGACACTAAAGACATCTGATAAACTATAAACTGACAGTAATCTTTTGTGTCAGTTTCTCACATGGCTCCTAAGAGCATCAGCTTACAAAGCTTACTCTCATTTCCTAGAGTGAAGTTTAGACCAATTAATATAACAGAATCACACTCTTCATTAGGCTCTTTGACCTAACAAAGTTGGTGGGATTGTCAATGCATTGGCCCGGTTACACCTATGGCTCAGTCACAGCAAATTGAAGCCAGTTTTAGATGTGAATTTCTGTATTTGTTATCTGTGGATGCTCTGGCCATTTGATTTCAATTCTATGAACAACAGAGTAGTCAAGACAACCTATACTATTAGAAATCACAATAATATCTTCACACAGTCATAAAATGGTGGCTCTATGGTCCCTAGGGGAGCACCTGGAAAGTTATAACCCATCTTTGGACTACTCATTATGTAAATCTTTAAGTTCATAAAGCTTCAACTATCCATAAAATTGTATATGTGTCTTTTGGTGTATATGTGTTTAATTTTATTCTTTTCTTTAAGCTCCAAATGTTACATACACCATGTGTATTAATTCTACATTGCTGTGCAAAAGAATTCTACAACTTTGGGAACTTAAAATACACTTTTCTTTTCTTTTTTTAAAAAACTGTATGTTTTCTGTCAGTCAAAAATAGAAAAAGAAATTAGTCCTAAATTTCCTAAGTATGCAAAAATTTGGGTGAATTTAAATCCTTTGAGAATGTTATACTATACATAACAATGAAAAATGACATATTAATAAGGACTAAGTAATTGATTTGATAGCATAAATTTTATTTTCTGTCTCAGAGTGGCAGTGGATCATGAGTTTGAGCACAGTTGCACAATATCTACTTGGTACATTACAGAGTACCCTGGAAAGTATTGGCTATGATATCTTATTATTTGGGGATCAGACTTCCAAATTCATGAAGTTATTGGTATGATTATTTTGTTGAGGGCTGTGATAGCTGCTTCTCCTAAAACCACCAGCACATGGTTCTGGTAGCTTGAATGAGGATGACTCTGGTGGCTCATATATTTGAAAGCTTATTCATCAGGAAGTGGTACTACCTGAAGTAGTAGAGAAGTAGAATGTACAGACTTGATAGAGAAAGTATGTCACTAGGGGTGGGCTTTGAGGTTTCAGAAGCCCAATGTAGGCACAACAGCTCTCTCTTCTTCTGCCTGCAGATCCAGATTTAAAACTCTCAGCTACGTCTATAGCATCCTGTCTGTGTGCACGCTGTCATGCCTCTCACCATAATGAGAATGAAGTGAACCTCTGAAACATTAAGCAATTCCCAATTAAATGTTTTCTATGATCATGGTGTCTTTTCAGAGTAATAGAACAGTAAGACAGAAGTTGGTACCAGAAGTGAGGTACTGCTGTGACAGGTCTGACCATGTTGCTTATTGGCAGAATGTAAAATTTGGGACTTTAGATTAGAAAAGCAGCTGAATGCATTAAATTGCATTTAACAGGCCATCACTGTAAAAGTATGAAAGACAGTGCTAATGGCTATTAGAATTACAAAAGCCTAGCTCAAGAAGTTTCAGAGGGGAAGAATATCAGTAAGTGGCCTAGAGACCATTTTTGTGAAATTTTGGTGAAGAATAACTGTTTTTTCTCATGTCCAAAAAAACCTGCCTGAGGCTAACTTAAAGTGTTTTTGATTAATGGCACTGGCAGAGATTATTTCAAGATAGCCACATATTGATTGAATTGTGTGGTTATTAGTAGACACTCTCATGCAGATATATAATGAAAATGAGCAAGCTGAGCAAGGAAAAATAAGTGTGTAGTTTGAGGAGAAAGGGAGCTCCAGGAAGTGTAATGGAGCTAAGACCAGTACTCAAGGAGATAAAAAAAAATTAGAGAAAAGCATGATACTAAAAGGAGTGGTGATATCAGGGAAAGATTCCACCCAGATAAACTTGCAAGTTTTGTAACACAATCAAAGAAAAGTTTAATAAGTGAAGGAAACTATCAACAACAGAAAGCTGATGAAATCTTTCTGCTGGCACTTAGGGCTTCAGTCCTGTCTACCTTTCCCCACTCCCAATACCTGATCATGTTCCCCTCTTCCCCTCCCTGTCTCATTTCCCATCAAGATCCTCCCTTCCTTTCCTCCCCATACCCCTTCTGTGTTTGCAATCTTCTCCCTCCCAAGTGGGATTGAGGCATCTTCAATTGGGTCCTTTGGCTTGTTAACCTTCAGTTCTGTGGATTGTATCCTGGGTATTCTGTACTTTTTTGGCTAATATCCACTTATTAGTAAGTACATACTATGCATTTCCTTTTGGGTCTGAGTTACCTCACTCAGGATGATATTTTGAATTCCATCTATTTGCCTACAAAATTCATGATGTCTTTGTTCCAGGCAACCTCAGGAGACAGGAGATGGGGGACCCTCTAGAATGTCCCAGAGACCTGAGAAGTGGGAGACTCTCAGGACTCAAAGAGAGGGAGCTTAGATGAAATGCACAACAGTGGGGAGAGGAAACTCATTGAGTCCACCTCCAGTAGAAAGACAGAACATCAAATGGAGGGATGGGGTTGTCATCCCACAGTTAAAAACTCTGACCCAGAATCTGTTCCTGTCTGAAAGAACTGCAGGGACAAAAATGGAAAGAGCCTAAGGGAAAGGAGGTCCAATGACAGGCCCACATTGGGATCCAGCTCCAGGGGAGGCCCCAAGACCTAAGACTATTACTGATATTGTGGTGTGCTTACAAGCATGACTGTCCTCCAAAAGGCCCAACAAAGCAGCTGAGTCATATGCAGATCCACTCAACCAATGGAAAAAAGCTGGTGACCCCTGTAGTTGAATTAGGGAAAAGCTATAAGAAGCTGAGGAGGAGGGAGACCTCATAGGAATACCACCAGTCTATACTAACCTGGACCCCAAGATTCCTCAAATACTGAGCCACCAACTAGGCAGCATATACCAGCTGATATAAGGCCATACATATCAGAGGACTCCCAGGTCTTGACTCAGTGAGAGAAGATGCGCCTAACTCTCAGGAGACTTGAGGCTCAAGGGAATGGGGAGGTATCGTGGGGTATGGGTGGGGGGGGTGGACACATCATCTTTGAGACAGAGGGAGGAGGTATGGGATGTGGAACAGTCAGATTAAGGACTGAGAGGGGGATAAAGACTGGACTCTATATACAAATATTAAAGAATAAAAACAAAAAGAAAGGTGTAAATTTAATTGAATGGTGAGACCATCTTCCAGCCACAGAAAACACAACTTGACAGTTTAAACCATGTGGTAGAGTCAAGGATAAAAGAAAGGGGTTGTGGAATCCTCCCATCACAGCTAAAGAAAGTGGTAGTGGCAAGACATTTGTCAGGGATGTCCCTTCATGGAGGTCAACAGAGGCTGCTGCTTTGTGACTATGTAAAGTTGAAACCTGGATTGACTCTGGTATCGCAAGATGTTGGAAATAACAGAGTCATAAGATATTTGCCAAGGGAAGATGCATGCTGAGGGTAGAATCAGTCCAAGAAAGTGAAGTGTGTTGTCAACAGTGCTGAAAGGAGATGGAGATTTGTGGAGCACTTTCACACCAGACATAGAGCTGTATAGTTTAGTTTGCCCAGCTGGGTTATGATCTTGCTTTGGTCCAGTATTTCCTTCCTTTCCTCCTTCCCTTCCATCTGTAATGATAATGTATATTCTTTGCCATTGTATGTTGGAAGTATATAATTTACTTTTTTATTTTGATTACAGGGTTTAAGGTTAAGAGATCACCATGAGACTCAGAAGAGACTTTGAACTTTGTACTTTTAAACAGTGTAGAAGATACTTTGAGACTTTTATTAAATAGTCTAGAGATTGAAAACACTATGTGAAAATTTTAGTTCCCTAAGAGCAGTAGAAATATAATATGATAAATGAAAAGTCTTTCAGAAAAATATTCATGAAGACAAAATAGTAGTAGTACTTACAAAATTAACATGCTTAATCATCAGAGATTAGCACTACTTAGGATTAGAAATGGAAATGGCCTTGTTAAAGGAAGTTAGTCACTGGGGTTGGCTTTAAGGTTTCAAGTCAGGCCCAGTGTCTCTCTCATTCTGATGCCTGCAGATCCCTTATAGAACTCTCAGCTTCTTCTTCAGCACCATGTCTTTCTGCATACTCCCATGCTTCCTGCCACAGGAATGGACTAAACCTCTGAGCTGTAAGCAAGTCCAAACTAAATGCTTTCTTTGATAAGAATTTCTGTGTCCATAGTGCCTTTTACCATATCAATAGAATACTGACTAAGACAATGGCCTTTTCACAGAAGCCTTCTTCATGACCACCAGCAAAGAATCTCCATCCTTCTATGATAAAAACTGACACAATGTAATGACACCTAATCACAACATGACACATAGTACAATACAGCATGGCACAGTGCAATACAGTAAAGGGTATCATAACAGCATATGTGTCACAAAACACAACAAAGCAAGTCATCTCTCCACTTTACTCATTCTGTTGAGAGAAACAAACCACAAGTTCTGTTTGTACTCAAGGAAAGATGACTGTCTTTTCACCATAAAAAGACTAAATGACTGCTACAGGAGAGAACAAAATAAAACAATCTGGTATTTTTCATGCAACATTTCTCCAAGATGAGGAAATTCTATTTCAGAGATTTTTTACAGTCAATTCTGTCTTCAAAAACACCCTTGGAAAATTTTGATAGAGCTGGGGATGAGTCACAAGATGACTAGTTTTTACAATAAATATTAAAATCAGCATGTCCCTGCTGTGGTAATCAGAGTCTTCTGGATTGTCAAATTACCATTCATTATAAGAATAAGGGCATTCTCCACTCATTCTGATTCTCCACCTCAGGGATCTCCTAAGTCATTCTGTAGCAAGAACTTACTGCATAACAGAGTATGACAGATAACTTCATATCATAGAAAAGATAACAGCAGTAAGATCAAAGGATTTCTCAATAGCTTCCATTGTTAGGAAAGTAATCTCACAATAAATACCTTTTAATTTCTGATCTGTTAATTGAATGATGAAATCAGTCTGATTTCAAATGTTAAACATATTTAAGGGAATCACATTTGGATATAAAATAATATTAAATCCATGTTTGCATTTTTTTTTGCTCAACTTCTGAAATGTAAAGCAGGAATTCTGACAAGACACTCCCACGTTCAAAGTCTGAAGATTGACAATAAAGAGTTAAAAAGGCCACCTGCTTTGTACAGACCAGCTGCCTTTTAAACTATTCTTTATCTCTTCTCAGAAAGCATTCAAAGAATGTAAAGGAGAGCTTTGATTCAACCTCAGGCCTCAAAAGTTGACTCCCAAACACATAATTGGTAGGGAATCATTTAAAAGATTATTTACCATAGATAAATATCCTAAAACACAGGCTTTATTTCAAAATTTGATGATAAGTATGAAACATACTTATTTTGATGTTATTCCCTTAAATATGTTTGTATGTTTGATGGTAAGTATGAAACAAAAGGTGTCATCCATCTGCCCAGACGGTGCTATTTTGTGGTTAGTAGAAGATCCTTTTTCAATTTTCCATGTTTATAGAAGACACAATTGCTTTAGTATTAATTAAATATTTTTAGCTCAGTCTGGAGAGATGGCTCAGCAGTTAAGAGCACTGACTACTCTTCCAGAGGCCCTGAGTTCAATTCCTAGAAATCACATGGTGGCTCACAACCATCTGTAATGGGATCTGATCCCCTCTTCTGTTGTGTCTGAAAATATCTACAATGTACACATACACATAAAATAAATAAATCTTTATTAAAAAAGAACTTTTTAAATAAAAAATGTTTTTATCTCATTGAATACTTTTATTTTGAGTATGTGATTGAGTGATGTTTTTGAGGGTTGAAATATTTATTTTTCAAAATGTTTTAACTTTTTTAATCAGCATTTTATTTAGGAAATATTTTCTGTGATTATTTCTTTTTTTCAACTACATAATCTACATGGATATGAGTTCAAAGGGATGTTTATAAAGAAAATGTCCTCTCTTGATTTAGCTTTATAAATAATAGCTAAAACTAGAATGCAAGCATGATGATTGGAGTTTGAACCCTCGAATCCATGTAGGAGGGGATCAACCACACAAAGTCGTCCCATCTAGTCTTCCCAAATGTGACAATGACATGCACACATTCACACATATAATAGTAATAACAATAATAATGTTTTATTTTGAGTGAAAATCAATAGTAAAGAAACAAAATAACAGTGCTGACAGTGCTGAAAAAAATGTCATTAACATCACCGCTTTGACAGGTTTTATACTATAATGCCAGAGAATAGCTGTTCATAGTCCCTGGCAGACAACGCTGCCTAACTCGGCCTCCTGGGTGCTGTGTACTCAGAGATACCACTACAAATACCCTCAAATGATCCAGATGAACCTCAAGGCTACTGAGCTGCACATAAATTTAGCAAGCAGATTTTTCTGTTTACTTTTGTTTTCATTCATAAGCAATTGTGAGAAACAGAGCTTTGATCTAATGGTGAGTTTTGTTATCAGCATTTGTTAGAGTAATGTTTGTTGACTGCTCAGTGGGACCAGGAACTACAAATTTGAATTGATAACCCCTGAAATTTCCTGGCAGCTGGAAATAAAATAATCAGTATTTGAAGCAAAAATATGTGGAATGTTAAAACACACACACACAAATACACGCACGCACGCAGAGAGAGAGAGAGAGAGAGAGAGAGAGAGAGA
>NW_021604613.1:7105606-7111891 GCF_004785775.1 Grammomys surdaster
AGAAGATTTTGAAGATTTTGAATTAAAACATCTAAGAACAAAATCAAAGAACAAAGAGAAAGTTCCTTAGTGTGAGGTAACAGTAGGACAATCAGAAAGTATCTTGTAGGAAAACATTAAAATTTCAAGTTCTTGATGCCTTAAAGGAGTCAAAATGCAGAGTCTGGCTTGTGTGTGTATACTGTGGCACTATTCACATAGCCAGGAAATGAAATTAGCCTAAGTTCCCAGTGTCAGAAAAGAGCTAAGAAAAATGTGGTGTACATGCACAATGGAGCATTATGCAACCAGAAAGAGAAAAAAATCAGAACATTTTCAAGAAAGGTATAAAACTGGGGACCATTATGGTAAGTGAAATAACTTAGAAAATATTGTCACAGATTTGTCTCATATAGAATGTAGGAGCAAAGATGTTGAATAGAAGGATTAGGAACGAATCAGGGAACGTGGGGCTTACGAGGGATGCTCATACGGATGTGTACAATCTCATAGTAAAATCCATAGATTGTATAATTTGTGTACAGTAATATAAATGTCCGTAAAAATAGAGTTTTGAAAAATTAAGAAATAAGAAGGAATTAATGCAAACTCTAAATGAATAATATTTTATTAAGGGGTATAGGAGTAGATAGAAAATTCGAATCTTTCACAAGATGAATTGTGGGTAACAATTATTAAACTATGTTTTTCCTGCTGCTTCAATGATCTTGCAGGGAAATGGATTGGGAATATTTGCATTTGGACAAGACTTAAGAGCAGAGCATTCTCATCATGTGTTTATGGGACATTCACAAACATAAACCTCCTGGGCTAGTGAACCCGATGTCTCTGGTGTTCAAAAACATTGGGCATGATCACTCTTCTCCTTTCAAAGTCTTTGCTAGTAACTGAAATCCTTTCCAGCAAGGCAGCTTAGCTTCGGAGTATGAACAGATGAATGGCAACATTTGCTGATGAGGGCTATGGGGAGAGAGAACATGCAAGCTGTTCTGGATTTAGATTAGATACATCGTAAGCCTTTAAAAAATTGTGTGATTCTCTGAAACACTTACTTGAGCATATTTAGAGCCAGAATTCTCTGTAGTTTAAAGCACAAATTTTAATGAATTTATGCTGATTTTCTTTAACGTGTATTACTTCATGCCTTCCTCAAATATTCTGTAAGACTGTGCTCAGGCCTTTTCCTCTTCACTTACGATATTGTCTTTATTCATTCTCTCAGCCACTTGCAATAAAACCCTCGTGTGCTGTTATCACTGCTACTTTAACCAGGTATCTTTTATATCAATCCAATGCGAGACAATGTTATCCTATTTGTCTTCATTGATCCTTTCTCAGACATTTTTCTATCATGTAGATTAAATGTTAATCTATATGATTTTTTTGTCTCTGAAAAATTATTTTACATT
This sequence comes from Grammomys surdaster, assembly GCF_004785775.1. NCBI lineage: Eukaryota > Metazoa > Chordata > Mammalia > Rodentia > Muridae > Grammomys > Grammomys surdaster. The sequence goes on from NW_021604613.1 coordinate 7,107,016, forward strand.
CCTTACAAGGCAAATATGTTCCTGACTAATCCATAATACTTCATGATTTGAGGAATTATATATATATATGTTTTTGCTTGCTAAATTCTTCTATGGTTCTTACAATATTCATTTCACTATACTTTATTACCTGCATGGTGTTTGACATGGCTTCCACTGTAATTAGTTTTCTTTTTTCTTCTTGAGATCAGGAGACTTTATTATTCAATAGCTATTATCAAGATTTTTCATTTTATCTTTTATTTCATGAATTTTGCATAAGTTATATTCAAATCTGTCTCTTACCATACCTTCAGTTCTCTGGATTTCTCTGGATCTGCGACTTATCACCTGTCTCCATCTTAGCAAGCTCTCAGCCATTCCTGTTTTAAATATTTCACCTGTGATTTGCCCTCTTTTCCTTCAAACTGTCTGATTATTGTTACACTCTTCAGATTGTCCTAGAATCCCTTGATAATCTTCTTTCCCATGCCTATTTAAACATCATGAATTATTTTCCACTGTTCTATAGTGGGAGCTGTCTATGAGACATATCTTCAAATTTAGCAGCTCTTTATTTAAAAATGTTCTTCAGGTTGGTCTATCAGAGTCATCCCACACTCCTCTAATTTTTTTATTTGTTTTGTTATTTTGTTTCTATCACATGCTTTTGATGTTCCTCTCTCTCTCCCTCTCTCTCTCTCTCTCTCTCTCTCTCTCTCTCTCTCTCTCTCTCTCCATTCAATTATTTAATACATGGGCTGGGAAGGTCAAGGGACAGCACGTGGATTTCATTAGCTCTTCTAGCAAATATGTTTTGGGAACTGAATAGTGATCTCTCTCTCTCGATGGCCTCTGATTCTTTCTGGTTTCCACCTTTTTTGAACATGTCAAATCTAGGAGCATCACAGCCAAGGACCCTTGAACAACTAAAATACAAAATTAATCTCATGTTCTCCTATGTCCCTTGGGTACTACCTTCATAAGGATTAATTAGCTCTCTCTGACTTTAAGGAAGCCAGAAAAGATCTAGGATTCAGATCCCTAAGGAAAACAAGATTTTGGGAAAATAATTTCTCCTGCATGATGGGACTTTGTTATTGTTCAGAATGCATGCTATCAGAAACTAAGAAGCACCTTTTGGTCGAATATTCTGGCTTATTGTGGTAGCCCTGATCAGCTACACAGTCACATATTCCAATTTTACTTTTGATGTTACCTCTAAAGTCACACACTATGCATCACATTGTTAATCTATACTCATTTATATGTGTATGTTACAGAATAGCTATAAAGGGTTGATAAGGATAAACGGTGGCTCAAGGAGCTTCAACTGAAATGCTGACACTGAGGCATTACAAGACTGTAAAGGTCTCTGTGCTGGTAAGATAATGAACATCACTGAAAAGAAGGTGGAGATTGGCAGTGATACTAACTGATGGCCTTAGTTAAAATCAAATGCACGTTAGAGTTGAACCATAGGAACAAGATGAAGGCAAATGGGACCAGGTCCAGATGAATGGAAGAAAGGAGGATGGCAGACCCAGACAGGTAAACAGCGGCATTGACCACCAGCAACATGATTTCAACAAAGCTGAGTTGAAGCCTTGAGATAGTCAGAAATGTTGTATCTGTTGTTTCTTGGTCCATTTTTGGTAAGATAATGTATCAGAGAGAGCCCTTACCATCACAGTGCTTGGTAGTCATTTATGAGTTACAAGTGAGAGAGCTGTACACTTCCCTTACAAGTGTAAAGGCAAAGTTCCTGGATTTAGTTTTAGTGATATGACTTTAAAAGTCCTGTGTCCTTATAATCTCCATTTATCTTAATAAAGTTAAGGTGTTACCCCTTTTGCTTCAAGGAATAAGTGATTTATCATTGGGTTGCGGTGGGCAGATGGTACCCTTCTTTCCACTCAGGTATTACAAAATGGAGTCTCTCGAGGCAGAGAACAGCCTTTAAAAATCAGTTTTATATAATATGGCATGGCACAACCCAGTTCTAAAAGTTAAAGAGAACTCTCATTCTTGGCTGTTCCCTTCTCCCATGCCCCACCCTTGTGACAAGTATAATTACTTAATATTTACCATGATAAATCAGCAGGTGTTTGGAGAGATAATCTCCAAAGCTATGGAGAACATTTCTAGCACTTTCAACTGAATGCTCACTACTCCCTGGTTTGTTCATCCTCCATGTAAGATGCAGAAAATCTGAAAAAATAATATGCCTTCTACCAATTACTAGTCCACTGGAACCTGCACCACAGACTGATGATGGCTCTGGCTGTCTGAATTTGCCTCCGGACTCCTAAGTGGCTTGTGACATCAATGCTTTCACATGCTCAAGAAATGTAGTTTTCAGTATGTTTCACTTTTCTCTTATTGTCAGGATGTGGTGATGACTTCACTCAAAGCCTGTATAAGATGGAGCAATCTCTGAATGGATTTAAATTTAGAAAAAGAACTTGAATATTAAAAACAATAAGAAATCTTTAAAATTAATAAAGAATGCATAAAATGAAATTATTTTTATCCCTTAATATAGTCAGAAAGTTTCTGAATATTTAAAATATAATGATATACCACTTTTACAAATCTATTTGCTTTAGAAAACCAAGAAAGCAGAACAAAATCATTCTAATATAACTAGTACTAGCTGTCTTCTTACTTTCATCAAGTGCACCAAACTGAAACTAACTAATCTCCAAAACTATCACATGCAACTTGTTCTCACTAATCCATAGCATACCTGGGGGAAATGCTATTTTAACGTTTAGATACTGTTAACTTGGTCTGACATTCTTTTATCCTTTGATTATGTTATACAGTAATTGCTTCAATCCTGGTCTAGCAGTTTTAATTCTTTATTTTCTTGACCCAATGACAGTTAGGAAGATATGTAGCACCCAGACACATTGATTGTAAATGTATCTCATTTTGTAATGATCCAGAGCAACGCCATTATTCCATATCCACAATTTCCTTGTGGACCAGCTTGTTTAGTCAATGCACCATAGAACTGACATTCACAATGAACTCTGTGAATCATTACACTTTCCCTGCCTACAGAGGTGACCTTCTTTTATTTGGAAAGCTTGAATGATAGTGCATTGTGATGGCATGAGTGTGACAAGTCCTTCACAGATTCCTGTGTTTGAGCACTTGATCGACAGCTGGTAGTTGCATTATGGAAAACTGTATACTAATTAGGAGGTGGACCCTTGCAGAAGGAAGTGGGTCACTAGGGCAGGCTTTGAGGTTTTACTTCCTGTCTGCTTCCAACTCCTGAAGAGGTAGGGAATTCCAACTGCATACTTCTGCCACTCTAGAATGACCACGTTAATTTCCTCTCATAAGTGGATTGTATGTTATAAAAGTGTAAGTCAAAAAAATCCTATAATCTCCAAGTGTTAGTCCAGTGTCTCAATATTTGGTAATAACAGAAGTAATTAATACATACATTGTAATCATTGCTTTTTGTCTGTCATTCTTTTTTCCCTTCTTTTGTTCCTTCCTTCCTACCTTCCTTCCTTTCTTCCCTTTGTGTGTGTGTGTGTGTGTGTGTGTGTGTGTGTGTGCATGTACAAGCACACATAAGTGCATTACTCGTGACAGAGAGATTGTTAGATCCTCCATAGCTGGAGTCACAAGCAGTTGTGCTGGGAACTGCAGAACTCACTTGTTCTGCAAAAGCAGCAAACTGCTAATCCAACATTCCAGGCTCTATCTTCATTATTTTCGATAAACCATTTTAAATAATCAAAGTATCCAATAAACTTGAAATTAATAGTTAGTAATGGAATCAACATGTGGCTGAATTAGATTTTCCCTCAGACCTGAAAATTACTGTTTCTGTTCAGTGATATATCTCAGCATTTACAGTCCATAATGTTACTGTGTTTATCTGCAATTTGTGGAATATTAGCTTCTTAACAACATACAGAAACAAATTTTTCCAAAATGTAACTTGTATATGCTATCTTTGCCAGAGAAAAATTAAAAATGAAGTCAATGAATGCTCATTTCTTTAATTTTCTAGATATGCTAAGATGTAGATTTCAATATTTTCTCACTTTTCAAGTTTTTCAGAAAAATTTTAGATTAGAAATAAGTGTTTTCCTAAATCTTTTATTGTACTTTTTTCACTGTACATTAATATCTTTAAAGTTTTGAAAGGTTAAGTATATCTTTACTTATAATAAAATAGAAGTATTCTTAACTAACTAAGCATATAAATACAGATAAAGCATGTAAGGAGACATAACAATAGGTGAGTTGTAGTTTCCATGTGATTTGATAATTTACAATAGTTTTACTAAATTCCAATTTCAATTTTTCATGAATGAGTGAAGAAATTACACAATGAGGTTAGTGTAAAATTCTAAGACACATGGAGATACATTAAGATTGACATGGATCTGAAGTGTGACTCTTAAAAACAGCTACCATAACAATAATAATCCAAGTAAAAGAGGCTGTTAATTTGAGAGTGCATGGTAGGGTTTGGAAAGGAAAGAAGAAGTAATTCTATTTTAATTAAAAATACATTTTGAAATATTTTTAAAAACAAAATAAAATAGGGAGAAATAAGGAAAATAAAAATAATTTAAAATAAAATAAACAACATATAGTACATAATCTATATTTAAGACATCTCTCTCTCTCTCTCTCTCTGTGTGTGTGTGTGTGTGTGTGTGTGTGTGTGTGTGTGTGTATTTAAGACTGGGTCTTACTTATACAGTCTTAGCTGGCCTTGGTCTTACCCTTCTTATTCAACTTCTGGAATGTGAAAATACAGATATATGCCATCATACCCAGATTTGTTTTTTTTATATACACAACAATGTAGCCTCTCTCTCTCTCTCTCTCTCTCTCTCTCTCTCTCTCTCTCTCTCTC
>NW_021604613.1:7111901-7115260 GCF_004785775.1 Grammomys surdaster
CTCTCTCTCTCTCTCTCTCTCTCTCTCTCTCTCTCTCTCTCTCTCTCATTTTTCCCTCTGTGTGTGTACATGTGTGCGTGTGTGTGCGTGTGTGTGTAGTACTTGAAATTGTTCTCAGGATATTGTGTAGGCAAACACATTTATACTGAACTATGTTGCCAGCTAACTTTGGGTCATTTGCTAATTTTTCAATCAATTTTATCTTAAGTATATATTTTTGATTCTATAACTAAATCTGTGCCCTTCCTTTTTAGTTGGATGGTATTAGAAGCGGGGATAAAAAGATGTGTCATGTTTTCCATATTGTTTCTTGTTTGGCCACATTATGATTTTACCAGGAGGTTGCGTGTGATGAAATGGTCTCCATGTCAAAGTCTTCAAGAAACCCACATGGCACTATATCAGTTAAATAGATGTTTTGAGTAGAACCATTGGCTAAAGAGTTTGTAGGAAAGAGGCCAAATACTATAGGAAATAAGATCACTGAAATCTTAAACACTCTTACCTATAATAGAATGATGATTATTATTTCACTTGTCAATGAATCCTGTCTTTGCAATTAAGCTTGAGAGAAAAATATATTCAAGATAAATTTTAAAAATTTGTTTGCCATTTTTTTAAAAAAGGCAATTAATAAAAGTGATATGGAAATAAAACATTAATCTCAATGTTTGGTCTATGTCCCTTTTTTTTTAAGCATTCATTTTCTATCAAATTACCTGTGGCAGCAACTTTCATACATTTAACGCAATTTTCCTCAAGTTTTGTCTGTTTATTCCTGCTAAATGTGTATTTATACTATCATAAACATAATCAAAACAGTTTTTTGCCCATATCAGTTGTTTCAATTCTCTACTTCATTCCCATACTGTGCTCAAGGATGCCTCACTACCTTCTGCTGTGCTGATGAAAATAAAGCTTAATTATTCCTCTTAATTTAGCAATGCATAATCAAAATTTTATGGGCCCTACTACCACCTTTGAACCTTGTCCAAATGTAATCAGTCTTTCTCCAATAGCTCATCAGGCAATGTGTGGCAAACTGGTTGAATTAACAACTCTGACTTTTCACACATTCTATATCTAAATTCACACCATGAGTTAATGACCTTCACATTAAGCTCGTATCTGGTTGTTTGATTTGCTTTGACCAATAGGTCAATGGTAAGCTAAATTCCAATACCAAGTAGAAATTGGAGAAAGTCTTTATTTATGCCCTAGTTGTTTCTGAAATTGTAATACTTAATATTTTTCAAAAAATTTAGGGGAAAATGAGTTTATTTGGTTTACAGTGCAGGTTATAATTCATGGTTGTGGGGCAGTCACAGCCACAGGTGTCTAATTTGTGTTGCCCATATACTCATTGGACCATGGTCAAACTCCCAGTGGCCATTCCCTTAATGTTAACTGAGTCGTTCCCCAACCCCTATAAGAGGCCATCAAATGTGAAGACATACACTTCAGCATTTTTTTTCCACAATTTTAAAAAATGGTTTTCAATGGCTTCCTATCTGGAAGTCATCTTTGTTTGGAGGGAGAGGTTGACACAGAAGGTTTTCCTTCTATTTTTAATGTCTGCTGACTTTACCTACATATGTCTCAGTATAGATACTTTCAATTGGCTACTAAAATTCCATTACAAATCATTATATGTATTGTGTATCATTTAATTATTATATACTTAAAAGTTTTTGGTAGATTTATATTTCTATGAAAATGAATATGAATTAGGAAATGGCATGTTGTGATTCTCATCTAAATTTTCACGATAGCCTCTCACAATAGATTGGTAACATATTTTCAAAGACTAGCATTAACATAGATAACTAATCACAGATAGTTATTGCCAGATGTGGAGCCTCATTTCTGTAGTCCCAGCAACCATGTGGCTGAGGGAAAAGGAGCCTACTTTGTTCTATGTAGTCAGTTCTAGGCCAGCTGTAGATATAGATTAGGCCTTATAGTTAAAGAAAAAAAGTAAAAATGTAGTGACCTTATATTAGTTGCATGTATTAATGGGGTTCAGTAGATACCACAAATTTGTCTGCATGAACAGAGTGTGCATTTATCAGCCTTCATTTTCTCAATTTTCCTCTCTGACATGCCTCTTGATTCATAGCAGTCATGACTTTACTTTCACTTTGGCTTCCCTTTAGGTCTAACATGTAGGAAAAATGTGCAATTCATTTTTCTGTGTGTCTTCCTTATTTCACTTAATACAGTTTCCTCAATTTCTTTCCCAACACCAGTATTTCATTCTTATTTTTTATGTAATAGATATGAATATATGTAATACATCACATTTTCTTTAATTCTTCATATATTGATGATCACTGTTCTATATGGTAGCTTAACAGTGACAATAAATGCAGATGTGGAAGTACATTTTTTTCACATACACACTCAGAAATAATATGGATAGGTCATGTGGTAGGTCAGCTCTAACTTTGAAGAACATGCCCAAGATATCACATAAATCATCTTATAAGGCCCTGTCTGATGACTGACTGTGCCTGTGGGACATCTACGTCTAGGAAGCAGTTAATGAAGCAGATCAGGTACCGAACTCATACCTTCTACTTGTGGCATTTCTCATTCTTACTGTCCACTTTGCTATCTTAACAGCATTTCATTCCCAAGAAGCACCATGTTCTTCATTCATGTTGAACATATCAGGCAAGGACTCAAATACCACAATCAAGTGACCAATTTGAACCATCTTAAATTTTATTTAAAACATGTATAAAATTATGAATTAATGCTCCCATATTTTATGATGTTTCGACTTTATGACTCTCCCTCAGTTCTTTTGTAAGGCGAGCTGCCATAGAAGAAATCCTGACTGATGTGAGAACAAGAAGAATCATGCTATGTTCTTTATTATCTTTCACATGAAACTAGGTATCCTCCACAGCACTGTATGAGAGCAGGAAGGAGTAAATGGAGTTCAGTAAGTTCATGCTAATACAGCAAGTGACTAAGAATCCTACAAATTTTTTGACAAAGTTTTATTTCTCAATGAATGCCATTTGTCACTTTTCCTACAAAGTCATGATAGAGTCTATTTTTATTTTAGGACTAGGGATTAGTGTTTATCAATAGGCAAAATACATATAACAAAGAAGAAATGGACAACAAAAAGCAAACAAGTAAAAAAAAAAAAAGATCTTAGCCTCAGTCTGAGACAGAAAAAAATACATTATGCTATGAACTCTAAAGACTTTCCACATAGCCCCCTTCCTCCTGCACACAATTGTTCAAGAACATTTTTTCAATGTTGGCTTACAAATGGAACAAGAAAAAGAAAGAAAGAAAGAAAGAAAGAAAGAAAGAAAGAAAGAAAGAAAGAAAGAAAGAAA
>NW_021604613.1:7115270-7136577 GCF_004785775.1 Grammomys surdaster
AAAGAAAGAAAGAAAGAAAGAAAGAAAGAAAGAAAGAAAGAAAGAAAAGATTGGTGATGGTGGCGCACGCCTTTAATCCCAGCACTTGGGAGGCAGAGGCAGGCAGATTTCTGAGTTCGAGAGTTCGAGGCTAGCCTAGTCTACAGAGTGAGTTCCAGGACAGCTAGGGCTACACAGAGAAACCCTGTCTCAAAAAACCAAAAAAAAAACCCAAAAAACAAAAAACAAAAACAACAACAACGTCGACAACAACAACAAAACAAATGGGACAAGAAGCCTTTAAAATCATAAATGTTCAAGACACTGACTGAAGCATAACGTTGTTAATATCTCAGTCCTTTTGAGTGTGAAGCATCTGCCGACTCTTTAGAATTAGTCTTTAGCCACCACAAAGCTTTTAGCAAGTACAATTTGAACAACTGAATATTTTTTTTAAAAAAAATTAAACCACATAGTCTTTCTATTAAAGCCATAGGGAGCAGAAGGGCTCAGAGAACCAAATAAAATGAAACAGTTGCAGAAAAATGTGAATGGTAACAAATAGTTCCAAAATATTCAAAAAAATTTCTATTCTGTTATTAACACTAAATTACAAAGCATTCCCTAGTTCTTTAGGAAAGCATCTGAGGGAATTTTACAATCACTGTTTTGCATCAGGGAGGCAAAAGGGGATTTTTGGCTAAGAGGAAGCTTGTTTGAAAGAGCAAGCTTCATGCAGTTTGGGTTTTCATTTACCATGTTACAATTTCTACTGTTCTTTGGGAACTAAAATTTTCACATCCTATCATGTTATAAGACAGTTTCTACTACCTGGGTATTCTGCATTGGTGTGCTTGAAGAAAGAAAAGGGGATCCTGAATGTGTTAGATAAAAAAAAAATCATATAAAGCTGGGTGTTGTGACAATCACCTTTAATCCCAGCACTCTGTAGGCAGAGGTGGGCAGATCTGAGAGGCTAAGGCCAGCCTGATCTACAGAGCAAGTTCACAGAAAGCCAGAACTACAGGGAAACCCTGTCTCCAAAACAAAAAAATCCATGTCTTTCTCTTGGTCTGAGGAGAGGACAGGAACCCAGTCTGGTAGAAAAGGATATGACTAGATGTTAGTTACAAGTTTTCAGAACAACTTATCCAGATAAATGGAATATCATTCTAGAAAACAGATAGCACATTCTAAAACAGTATTAAAGAACAGCATCTATAGAACATCCAGGGAAAGTGTCCTCTAGAGCGTAGTAACCACAAATTCCTTAAACACAACTGCCATCTTAATTTTGGAGGTATTACTACTAGATATTATGTCTTTATGAATACTTTTCTGATTTTTCTAATTTCCCACCCAATACCATGCTCTCATTTTTTTTAAAGCATATATTTGCTACTCAGGTTTAATTATATTATATCAAACAGGATTATTACACAATCCATTTGTATTTTTAGTTAGTAATCAGTGAAACAATCAAATTACAAGACTATCTGTGAGTTGTATAGGTCAAATAGTAATTCAGAAAAAAATAGCAAAAATGACAAAAAATATACATTGGACTTAAGTATTCTGTTTTTCATACATTTAAGCTAAAATATGTCACTACTTACTTTGGATCTGAAAAATATTTGTATTGGAAATGTAAATTCACTCCAATTTGTTAATTGGGCTGAAATTTATCTGAGCTCTTTTTTTTTCAGCCTCATGCATCTACCTCTAAATGACTAAGTGGGGACTGAAGCACTTCCTCTACATTTCGCTTTCATTATTGTTCTGAATAGCTCTACCAGGGGAGCTTATCTACCATGAAATGTATACCCTTGCCCTTGTTTCCTTAGCTATAAAATGCATCAGGCTGACTGATCCCTTCAATAGGCTGAGCACTTCACTCCATTTCCTGTTTCTACCTTGAAACAGAAGGGAGCCACAAATCCCCAAAGAGACAATTTATGTTGTATCAGGCAGGGTTACTACACAATTCAGTTTGTATTTTTAATTACTAAGAGGTGAAATATTGCTTGGATTCATGAATCACTGAGGAATGATAACCCAACTCAAATAGTATGCAAAAGCAAAAAGAGTTTATTGAATAAATTCCTGCATCCAGGGGCCCAATTCCATCATGATGGAAGGACCCCAACTGAGTTAGGAGATTAAGATTTAAAGTCCAAAAGAGAAGTAATAGAGTGGGTGGGTGATCTACATCTCGATTGGCGGGTTCTATGTCTGGAGGTCTGGGTGATGTTATCATTGGTTAGGGTCTGCCTCGAGTATACTTGACTAACTAGTCTTGCTTTATGCCGAGGAGGAGGAGCTCTTGACCACTTGGCCTCAAGTTTGGTTAACTGTCCTTTTACAGGCTAGGAAGGGGTCCCTTTTAAATAAGCCTGTGTTTGTTCCCTTAACTGACTTGCCCAGTTCTGGAAAGTAGAAGCTCAGGCCTGGTCTCCTGAACTGCTGTTAGTTTGCAGCCTGTCATGGAATCAGCTTGGCTCAGGCCAATTCACTTCTCTCAATATCAAAACATAGGACTCTCCTGCAACTCTCAGGCTTGATCTTTCTGCTTCCCCATCATGCAGATTCTAAAACCTCCTTCTTGCTCTGGTGCCTTGCCTGGGAAATCTAAAAAAAGTAGTTGTTGCTTTCTTAAGGACATGCTTACCTGAGGATGTAACAAAAAGTGTCCAGTCACAAAACAATGTTTCAGGTATTAGGTGAAGGCAATAATCTCTATTACAGTCTCTATAATATCCTTTTAAAAAATCCCTTTAGCTTTTTGTTCCATCTGTGTTGTTTTCACTGTGTTTCTAAAAATAAAAATATTCAGCAGGTTTATAAATGTAACAATTGAAGAAGCATAGAAATTTTTAATAGTCAGAGACAAAATAATGTATTTCCTTTGGTTAAAAGATAATATTTAACTGTGATAAAAACAATAGAAATAGTAAGTTGAAATATGTTTGAATTAAAACATGTGAAAACATAGTATTATATTTAGTAGAACTTTTTGTTTTCAACTGCTTGCTATTTTTAAAGCAAAAATCCAGACATAAGGTACCAGTAGCATACACAGAAAATGAAGTTATATGTTATAAATGCATGCACACACATGTACACATGTACATGTACTTCATACATACACATTCGCAGTATAAAATCCACCCAAGATGCAGCCAGAGTTTGAGGCTCTTTCGCTGCCTTTTCATGAAGAAAAATAGTGTTTTCAAATTTTCTTAATGAAGTTGCATTTATCATTTTCCCATTCGCTTTTCTTTCTGTTTTCAATACACTACTGCCATCTTTGGAGTTGATGTCAATGAACTAGATTATTTTTCCCTAAGTCAGACTCCCAACTAAGTGAGACAAATGAAATCAATATTCTTCTCTTCACAGGTGAAATGAGTTTTGTAAAACGTGTAGTCTTAGACCTTCCTCTCCTTTCCCCCTTCATGCCGAAATCCATCAAGGTCTGGCTCTTGACACCTCAATGAACATCTTAATATGAGATTTCAAGCAACAGTTCTTCCTAAATATAATGAAATATTTTACTCTTTTTTCTTAAATCCCACACCTAGATCTATGTGCCTTCTTCCTTTATTAGAATTTATTTGTGCAGAATCTTTAGCATTCACATGTGATTAGTCAGGTCCCTGAGTTCATTAACTATCTGATCACTTTACACACACACACACACACACACACACACACACACACACACAAAAACCCTGATGGCATTCAGTTTTGAGAAACTTTTTGAAAAAAAAAAAAGTTCAAATAGGGAATTTTGCATTCAAGGCCACCAGGGTTCACATTTTTCTCTGTGTCACAGAACCTCCACTTGCCATTATTCATAAGGCTTTCTTCACTGAATTCAAGGATTCCTTATGCTGTAGTCACTCTGAGAGGTAAAGGTGACTTGATCAGATTGGTTGGTAATGAACTGGGACATTAAACCTTTGTTTATTTTTAAATGTTTTTCAATCATATAAATCATTACCAAACTATTCTCTTTATTTGGGTGATCACAATTTATCATGTGGTAAAATATAAAAGGATTTAAAGAGAAAATAAAATATAGAATCCCACAGAGAAAATACTACTTTATGCTGGCTGGTAAAGTGCTATTTCATTTCAATTTCACATATATTTTCCACCTAATGGTAAAATAAGTTTCATTTAGTATTTATCAGAGGAAATAGAGAGTCTTAAGATAGAGATTCATATACAGACTAATATAAACATATTTTCAGGATTAGGGATCAAACCCAGAATCTTAACCATCGTGGTTGACAAGTACTCTATATTTGAGCTACATTCATAACATTAATGTTTTAGTGTTTGGACTATGAATTTGAAAATATTGTGTTAAATTAACAAATGCAAGCAACTGTAAAACATCAAATTCCAGACTACTTAAACTCCTGCTACACTACTAAAGGACTAGGAAAGAGCACAGGTGGGTCTATGGAACTACAGAAGATGACCAAGTTCAACCTGGAACAGATAGTATTCCGTTATGTAAAAGAACCACATTTTCTGTATCCATTCTTCCATTTTGGGACATCTGGGTTGTGTCCAGCTTCTGGCTATCACAAAAAAAAGGCCACTATGAACATAGGGGAACATGTGCTCCTGTGGCATAGTGGAACATCCTTTGGGTATATTCTCAAGAGTGGTATAGGTGGGTCTTCAGGTAGATCTATTTTCAAATTTCTGAAGTACCTCCAGATTGATTTTCAGAATGGTTGTACCAGTTTGCAATCCCACCAGCAATGAAAGAGTGTTCCTCTTTCTCCACATCCTCCCCAACATGTGCTGTCATCTGAGGTTATGATCTTAGCCATTCTGATTGTTTTAAGGTAGAATCTCGGGGTCTTTTTGATTTGCATTTCCCTGATCACTAAGGACTTTGAACAATTCTTTAGGTGCTTCTCAGCCATTCAAGATTACCCTATTGTGAGTTCTTTGTTTAGTTATATACCCCATTTTTTGATTGAGTTGTTTGAGTTTTTGGTGGTTGGCTTCTTGAGTTCTTTATATATTTTGGATATTAGCCCTCTATTGGATGCAGGGTTAGTTAAGACTTTTTCTCAATCTGTAGGTTGTCTATTCGATTCAGTGTATCTGGTTCTAATTTGAGGTCCTTGATCCACTTGGACTTGAGTTTTGTGCAAGGTAACTAATATGGATCTAAAGCTGAAGGGCCCAAGTGAGGATGTCTCAATTCCACTTAGGAGGGAGAGAAAAGCAAACACAGGAAGGCAGAGAGAGGAAGGGACTTGGATGGGAAGGGGGACAGGGAGGGGAAAGAGGGATCAAGTGTGGTGGGGTGGACAAGACTGAAGTCCTGAGGGCCAGCAGAAAGAATAGAAACAAGCAACCACAATAGGTAGCAGGTAGGAAGACTTCTAGAATGTACCAGAGATCTGGGAGGTGGAGGTGAGAGACTCTCAGGACTCAAAGTAAAGGATCTTAGATGAAATGCTCTAGTGGGGAGAGAAAACTTGTAGAGTCCACCTCCAGTATAAAGACAGGGCATCAAGTGGAGGGATGGGGTTGCCATCCCACAGTCAAAAACTCTGACCCAGAATCTGTTCCTGGCTGAAAGAACTAGAGACAAAATGGAAAGGAGGCCCAGTGACAGGCCTAAATTGGGATTCAGCTCAGGTTGAGGTGCCAAGGCCTGACACTATTACTGATGCTATGGTGTGCTTACATACAGGAGCCTAGCATGACTGCCCTACAAAAGGCCCAACAAGCAGCTGAAAGAGATAAATGCAGATACTTACACCCAACTAGTGGACAGAAGCCTGGGACCCCTATGGTTGAATTAGGGAAAAGCTGGAAGAAGCTGAGGAGGAGGGAGGACAGAAAGACCAGCGTCTCAACTAACCTGGACCTGCAAGATCTCTCAGACACTGAGCCACCAACCAAGCAGCATACACCAACTGATATGAGGCCCCCCGACACATATACAGCAGAGGACTGCTAGGTCTGGCGTCAGTGAGAGAAGATGCGCCTAACCCTTGAGAGACTTGAGACCCCAGAGAGTCAGGAGATACAGTGGGGTGGGGACATCTTCTTGGAATTGGGGAGGGGGGTGAGGGTGGTAGGGGTTAAAGGAGTAGGAGGTATGGGATGAGGGACAGTAGGAGGGTGAATCAGGATGGGTTAAAGCCTGTAAAAAAAAGATTAAAGAGTAATAATAATAGTAGGTGGTGTAACACAAGCACTAAGAGGATGCATGTACTTATGTAGTTGTCTAGTGGATCTCCACACTACACACTATTGCCATTATACTAGTTGCTTTGTACTAGTTAAAGAGAACAGAAGTAAGTGTTCTCTCATTTGTGACTTTATTTAAATAACTTCACTAAAAGTATACATTTCGATGTATATAAACTTCACAGTCCTTACATAATCTTTTTATCATTAATCAGAGTTCAGTAGAACAATAATAAAATTTTAAAATAAAATTACTTTGGAAACTGAAATGATTTATTTAAAACGAGAATGTAGTTGCATTGACATGTAATACATATTTTAGAGGACTTAAAAGCAATACTTTAATTAGAGTATTATAAAGAAATCCAACTTTTATTAAAATAGGAGAGCAAAAGCTAGTATATTAATTTCATGACCAATTATACTTTTTAACAATTTTACAATGTTTTAATGTATTGTTTTGCCCACACTAAATTCACTGCTTTCTTTTGCTGTCTTTCTGCATCCATCCCAACTTTCTAACCATAACTTGATTTCAATTCCTGCTCTGGTCTTTCCTCTGTAGCCCATGTATAAATAAGGACAGGTGATGTCATCACACTAGCTAAATGCATTTTAGCAATTCTTCTTTAGGCACTTAGCGATCCAATAAGTGAGTTTTTTGGGAGTCGTTCTTATATGTTTGTTCTGTTTTGTTTGTTTGTTTGGTTGGTTGGTTGGTTGGTTGGTTTGGTTTGATCATCCCTAGTTACCAACCTGGTGCAATAACAACTGATTAGGGATGAGTACGTGAGTACCCATGCTGATTTCCTGAAGGAAGCCATCCAATATTCTTCACTATGAAAATTGATAAAAAGGAAATGTAGGGTTTTTTTCTCCCAACTACTAATTTCATTCTACTGCTGCATGACATTAATGCCTCTATTTGGATGACTGCCAAATTTCATCTAAAAAGTATTGTAGCACTTGGACAACTTGTTCACCATTTCTGCTGTTACCAACTATATATATAATTACTCCCACCTATGGTTACTCATACCTAAAAGTCTCCTCTTATCTGTGCGAAGAGAGATGCCACATAAAAACCATGAATAGCTCCTGCACAGGAGGCCCACACATGACTGCTGGTGCTATATTTCTAGTGATCCCTTAGAAATTCCAGCATATAGTGTAAAGTATAGAAAGCAAGATTAATTTGACTGCCAAAAAGTTTTAGGGCAAAGAAAACAAATATTTCTCTTATTGGGAATGTAGTAAAGATGTAATTATCAATATGGAAACCCACATTGGAACAAGGTTACACCATAGTTCTTAAACAAACAGAAGATTGGAAAGAATGGAAACACGGGCAAGCACTGCCCAATGATCTATATCATAAGCTTCACGAAGGACTGGAACAACAGAAAATGATTAAGGTCATGTGAGAACCATACCACTTATAGGGTCTTTGTGTCATTGACCAACACAACAAGACCATGGTTCCAAAGTAATAACATGGGTTTAACCAAGGAGGAAAAAGCCCGTTAGTATTTTCTATTAATATACAGCTCATGGGCCTTTTAAAATTTGCAGTGAATAGCAAAGAGCTTTGGAATAAAATAGGTACAGAACAGGAAATAAGTGTTTATGCTAAAGAGAGCATGCATGCCTTCTTTTGTTGTGTGTCTCTGGATGCCAGCAAAACAGGCTGGAAACTGAAAAACTAGAACATCTCAGTAAGCAATTTCCCCACAAAAATGAATGAAGGGAACAGTTGTCAGCCTCTGAGTTGCCTTGATTCATTCCCCAAATGAGATGTAGACTGGAAATGTTAGTGCTTGGGAAAGATTAATTACATTGTGTGATGGGTCATTTATCTTGTAACACTTACTGACCTTCATATGCCAAATAATTGCTAAGAATATTCAGTAGCTTCTGTAACAGCAATCAGACAACACACACACACATTTGTCAATGGAGTTTATCCTTATAAAATGACCCCAAACATTATTTTCTCAGCTTTTAAAAGTCTAACTAAACTGTTAAATATATATTGGACAACCCAGTTTGTTAATTTTTTTTTTCTTCTATGGACTACCACCATTTTTTTTCAGTCACTACTCTCTATCTATAGAGTATTTGGTGTATATTTCCCTAGATACCTCTCTCTCTTCAATACACACTAATTCTTTTTCTGCTCTCAATTATCCTGTCACTGGTATCTGTAACATTCATTTCACCGGAAAATGCAAATTATCATTTTATTTAACTTTTCTACAGCATTTAACAAATTTCTCCCATTCTATATCCTTAAAGCCTAATTTTTTTGTCTGTGCCCAAAACAACTCATTCTTGGAATAGGCCATCCTATCACCTACTATCTAAATTTAAAATCTATCTGGATATGAAGTGCTTTTATATTCTCTTTCTAATCGTTTTTGTCTGAGCAACCTAATCTATCCTCTTTGTTAATATTACTACTCAAATGGTCGTATTACACAAATCAGTTAAATGGGAAAACCTTTTCATATGTTGGGCTCACTAAACTAATACTTATTTTTCAATTATTCCTATAACCCTTGTAATAGTAGTAAACCCTGTTTACGAAATAGCCTATATTTATTAAAACATGAAGAAATACAAATGCAAAATAATTTTTTCACTTAGAGTAGAAAAATGAATGTATTTTCATCTGTATGGTTTCGCATTGAACTAAAACTCTTGTGTCATTCCTCAGTTCAGATCCATCTGTGGTTTTAGAGACAGGGTTTCTCACTGGCCTAGACCTCACCAAGCAAGTCCTGGGTATTCACTTGTTTCTCCTTTCTCAGTCCTGGGATTGCAGTGGCATGCCAACACACCCAACATCTGTCCATGAGTTCTGGGGATTAGAAACAAGTCCTCATGCCTTCATGGCAAGCACTTTACCCGTTAAGCTTCCACCCACCAATAAGAACAACAGCAGCAAAAGGGTAACAATTGGAAGGGAAAAACACAATTGCTATCCTTCAGTAGCCATATGGGGTAAGATATGAACACAGAAAACTACACTCTACCTAGAGTTAGGCTTTAAAGTTTTTATTCAGTATTCTTACTTTATAAAGCAAAATTTTGCGGCTTTAATCCCTGTGAGTTCATATGTGTCCTGCTTAGTTGATTCAGGATGCTGGGTTCTCTGATGTCTTCCATCCTCTCTGACTCTTACAATCTTTCCAATGACTCTTCATCTGTGGAATTCCCATAGCTCTGATGATTTGATTGAAGCAACAAGCACAGGGCCTACATGGGTCTATACCAGGTTCTTCGCATATATATTATAGGTTTTAGCTTGATATTTTCCTGGGACTCCTGACTGTGAGAACAAGTGGGTCCCTAGTTCTTGGACGCAATATTCTTGGGACTCTTTTCCTCTTATTGAGTTGCCATGTCCAACTTCAATATAAAAGTTTTTGCTTTGTTTTATTATATTTAATTTGTCACACTTGATTGTTATCTCCTAGAAGCCTGTTCTTTTCTAATAAGAGATAAGAAAGGTGTGAATCTGAGAGTAGGGGAGGCAGTAAAGACCTGGGATTAGTGGAGAACAGGGAAAATATAATCAGGATATATTGTACTTGAAAACAATCTATTTCAATTTTCAGAATATAATTGCCATGGCTATAATTTAAATTTTTTTAATCGGTAAAGAAAAAATAAAACTAGTTAGAAGTCATGACAAAATCACTATGACAGTTTTAAAGTACAATTGTAAACACAATGCTACAGGTTTTCAACTAACCCCCAAAAGAGTATTACTTCGTATTACACAGTATATCAAAGAGCATGCAGATAAGACAGCATCAGGAAAATGGTTCCAGAAACAGCAAGTACGGTCATATGCAATGGGCAAAATGGTCAGGATTAGTAAGGAAAATATGTTTTTATTAATATGGATATTAAATGGAAAATCTCAGACGGAGAGAAGCATTGTCTCCATTAAGTCTAGGAACGAGGAAAAAATGCATAATAACTTAAGAAAACAATGCTTCCGCCTGGCTTGGTTATAATGGGAAACATTTATGTACATTAACTATGTTTATAAGATATTTAGAAGATGGTAGAAGAACCTACAGGATAAAATTGAATAGATTTGCCTTGATAGAGAGATACTAGGTCATTTTCTCTTTTCTTTTCTTTTACATTTTATTAAGTGAATTGTTTTGTCTGCTCTTAAAGGAAAAGAATGTACTTAGTTGGGCAGTGACTTGAGATGCCTTGATGGGTTAATAACCAGAAGGGAACCTTTCCTTTCTCTGAGATGAAGGGGAGGGAGAATGGTGGAGGGGTCATGTAAAAAGGCTACTGGGAGAAGGGAGAGGGGCTAGAATGAGATTGTAAAATGAATGAATGAATAAGTAAATTAAGTGAAAACTGTAAGCAATGGAGTCATATAACAAAATACAAAATAAAGTCTTCCTCAGTATGAAAAAATATCATTTTACTTGATATGTAATTTAATATAAAACTTGTAAACAAGAATTTTTGTTTACATTTAATTTAATGTTAAAGTTTGATTTAAATTCTCTAACATCAAATATTTATTTTTTCATTATGTGAGCTTTCCACTTTCATACCAACAATGCTAAGACATTTTTTCAGTTAAGCTAAAAACCAAAATTCTTAAAATATTTACACTTGTTCACCTTGCTTGTTTTTTTTTCTGAAAGTACAGATTATTAACCCACAGTGTTCAATTTTAGAATGAACAGATGGGGCTGAATTGTGTGGAAATTTTTCTCTAAATATCCTCCTACATTATGAGAAACATATTGTGCATTCTTTTGGGGAATAATTTTAATTAGCAAGAGTTATAAGAAGAAGGAAGACCAAAATGTAGGTGCTTCTGTCTCTCTTAGAAAAGGGAACAAAATATTCACGGGATCAAATACATAGAAAAAGTGTAGAGCAGAGACTGAAGGAAAGGCCACCCAAAGACTGCCACACCTGGGGATCCATCCCATATACAGTCATCAAACTCAGACACAATTGTAGATTCCAAGAAGTGCTTGCTGACAAGAGCCTGATGTACCTATCTCCTGAGAAGCTCTGCCAAAGCCTGGCAAATACAGAGGGGGTGCTCACAGCCAACCATTGGACTGAGCATCGGGACTCCAATGAGGTCCTCAACGGAGGAATTAGAGAAAGGACTGAAAGAGCTGAAGAGGTTTGCAACCCCATAGGAAGAACAATAATATCAACCAACCAAGCCACCTAGAGCTCCCAGGGACTAAACTGCCAACCAAGGAGTACACATGGAGGGACCCATGGCTCCAGCCACATATATAGCAGAAGATGGCCTTGTCAGGCACCAATGGGAGGAGAGGCCCTTGGTCCTGTGAAAGCTCAGTGCCCCGTTGTAGGGGAATTCGAGGACAAGGAGGCAGAAATTGATGGATGTGTGGGGAACACACTCATAGAAGCCGGGAAGGGGGAGGGGATGGAGTAGGGGCTCTAGGGGGAGGGGGAACTGGGAAAGGTGATAACATTTAAAATGTAAATAAAGAAAATATCCAGTAAAATAAAACAAAATAATTTTAAAAATATTGAATGAGAATCATACCCATGTAATGATTGCCACAAACGGGCAGAAAAAGAATAGGGGGTGATCTGTTTTTCTCTTTCAATGTAGAACGCCTTTCTCAAAGAAACACCTTTTGTGTGTTTAGTGGGATTTAACAAATCATCTACATTAGCCTTTATAGTTAAAACATACTACAAAATATATAATATCAAAATCATACAATAACCACATTTTCTGTCTGTATGGGTAAGGAAGGAATAACAACTATTCTCTTGTTAAATACTAGAATGAAATAAAAAGTTGAAAAATATTTAAAAGTTTATTGCAGTTCTACAAAATTTAAGTGTGTTTTGAAAATGATATACAGTTAAATTCATCACTATTTACCAATGTTTGTAAATTATCATTAATAAATATTCATAGTATATAACCTGGAGAACAGTAAAGTGAATGCATATGTAAAAGTTCTAGGAAAGCAGAAGGAATGTTATAGTGTTCATCTCTGAAGTATTTATCATACTAATCTTTGCATTTAGAAAATGTCCCTTCATTTCCCAGTCCAGTGATAATCCTGGATCTTCTAAGGGTTCTTCATATCCCTAAAACAAATGGCTTCATTAAAAAAAAGAAAAAGTCAGCTCCCATATTGTTCAATATCAGGGGCAGAACACTAAGCAAGTGTCAGAATGCTAAGGCACTAACAAATTCTACTCAGAAAATAAAAAAATGTGACAGTAGAGAGGTGGAGAGAGAAGTTTTGAGTTGATCAGCAAGTTTACATACAGAAATTGAGAATGTACAATGGTTAACATCTAGGCATAGATGATCCAAGTATGTAGCAATACAACATAGCAGAAATTCAAGTAAGAAAATAATCTCCATCATGTAGATGTTTTGAAGGTTTTTGTGGGAAGAAAGGACTAACAAGATTTTAGAAAACACAGATCTGATAATGAAGATTTTCCTTAGAGATTTATAAAAGAGTAACAGGATGAAAACAAACTCTAGAGATTGATAGAGAACATCCTATTTTATTTAACAAATTAAGATGGTGTCATAGTGTTTTGTTGCTGTGAAGACACCGTGATCATGGCAACTCTTATAAAAAGGAAAACACTTAATTGAGCCTTGTTTATAGTTTCACTTCATTATCCTCACAGCAGTGAGTATGCAGTGCACAGGCAGATCCCTGGTAGCTGAGAGTTCTATATCCATGTCTGCATGTAGCAGGAAAGGAGAGTCACTGGGCCTGGCTTGAGCTTTTGAAATCCCAAGGCTTGCACCCAGTGACACCCTTCCTCCAAGAAGGCCATAACTACTCCAACAAGGACATACCTCCTAATCCCGATCAAGTAGTGACACGCCCTACGACCAAGTATTCAAATATGTAGGCTATGGAGTGGTACATGAATATACACCTTTTCAACAGCTACTAACAACCTTAATCAGTCATAATAAAGGGAACAGAGTCTATAATAGTCTGATAGTCAGAACTGTGTAGAACTGGGAAATAATTATCTGTGAGTGAGCCCAGGTTGAGATGGTATTCCTGTAAGTGGAGAACTCAAGCCTGCAGATGGTTCTCTTATACTACTAGTCTGTCAGTATTTAAGATTACCCTACAATTGACATGTTTCAGGTGGAAGTTTCCTGGTTGCTTAGCATAGTATGCCTTCTTGTCAAAGAAAGTGTTGGGAAAGTGGTCCACCAATTTGCAAATGGAATGACCAATTGGTAAGAGCTGAGAAATGGCAGTCTTTGGGCAGAGGTAAGAAGTGACCCTATTTTTTTTCTTCAGTATTTTGAGAATGGAAGCTGATATACTTCATGTAGGTTTTCTTTCATTCTTTCCATTGAGCTTAAATTTATCCTGGATCCAAAAGGGAAATTTTCTTTCTTCATTTTTTTCTTTCCTATTGCTATTGTCTTTAAGCATCAAAACAAATAACTCTTGGCTTGAGAAACACTGTACTTTGAACTACAATACTGGTAACACCTCATTTCTGACTGAAACATTATCCTGGGGCCACTTCTATCTTAATGAAGTTGTTTCCTCTTATTTCAGCCCCACTCACTGGCCAGCCACCATGGACATGAGCCATAAAGACATACTTTGTCTCCTCATCCTAATGAAGCACTAGAAGATGATGAATAAAATCTTCAAGCACCTGCCTTCCTGACTCTGTTCTCTACACTAGACTTTGCTCAGCAATCCCATCTTAATACAGTGCCCTGAAAATTGTCCTTACTTCTGACTTAAAGCCATACCAAATTCTCTATAAGGCTCTCTGCTTATTATGAGTTGTATTAACAATTTTTTCCATTCAAAATAACATTCTGATACAATGACCACTCCTATTCAGGCAACTAGCCTCTAGCTGCTAAGAGAGCAAGCTGAAGGCACACTCAGTTCACAATAGGTATTCTGGTCACTGGAGTCTCACTTCATAACTTTCAACCCTGAGCCCTTTTTGGATGTTTTAATATCCTTCTCTGGTAGAAACCTATGTATGACTAAGGGACTCCCAAAGATTTGAATGCCAGCATTGAAATTGCCATGAGCTATGTGCTGCAGTATTAAAATATGTCTCCTATGTATACTCTCTAAATAGCTGATTGAGCTAAAGGATATGGTGGCTATCTCAGAGCCCTGCCCCACAATACAAGGATCCTACCAGAGTGAATATTGTAGATGCCTGACTGGATGGATGGCTCTGCTCTGTGGATTCAATGACTATATCTATACTGTTCCCTGGCATACTGTTCAAGTGGCAATTTACAGAGGGTTCTCATTGGCCATCTAGTGGATAGAATTAGCTCCAACCTCTTAAATGTGACCATCGGAGAGGAAGATAGACTAGTAACCACCATTTGAATTTCTCCCATTGCCTCAGTCACAGACTAATTCCACCCTGAAGACAGACATAGATCCCACAGAAAGTGGCTACATCAGGGCAACTCCCTCAAATGTGAAGCTTTTAACAGAAATCAGCATGACATTTGTAGGACCAACAGAGATTCCCATCATCTGGGGATGTGGTACAGAAGATGGGTGGCTTCAGATTGTATTAGAGTAAAAGGACAACATAAATTCCATTTGATCTATTTAAAGATCAGAACTGATTTCCAAAAAGATCATAAGGCACCAGTTCCAGGAATAGGTCATTAGTCCCAGAAACTAGTTATAAGACACTGTGGAGGGGTGTGATGGGCTGTGAGAGGCAGCTGGGTACCTGGTTGAGCAAGCTTTGAACCCTAGAGACCCTCAGGGATGGTAGGAGTTTGGCCTTGCTATTGGACCCCCTGGTTCCTTTCACATAGACAGCCCTCTACAGCCCCTCCCAACGAGAGGTTTGTGGCCATTGGTCACATAGTACAGGTAGAGGACGTGACTACAGGCTGCAGAGCCTCAAGACATCTCTATAGTCATGAGATACCTAAAGGCCAGAGGGCACAGCCAATTAAGCATTCCTTCCCAGACCCTCCTGCTCACTAAAGATAGTTAACCTCAGGTCTGCCCTGGCCCTGAGAATATGGAGTATAGCTTCATCCATTTTTCCACCATGACAGTAAATATCTTTAGGAAAATATCTTAAGACCATGGACTACCTCTCTTCTTTGGGGCCCGCTGTGGGGAACTGTGGAGAAGGTCTTCAACTACCGAATTGCCTTCTAACCTCCAGCAAACAACCTCTCTACTTTCCAGCCACGGAGGTGACCAACTCAAGCAAGTGAGCAGAGCCAGCCATGTCCCAGCCAAGCAAGTCACCCTGACCAAGAGTCTCATCCCCATGGGATGCCACTAGTGCTTGTCCCCTTACCTCTTTGGCTTTGGGCCAATCCTGCCCTTACACATCCCCCCTCGATCCTTCCACGGCTTCTCAGCAGCACCTGAGAGCCCAAGGGCTTGAGACCAGTTGGTTCCTGGCTACCTCCTGGCCCAGGGACACTCAACCAAAGAGCTCCAGCCGCCCATGACTCCAGACTGTGTTCTTCCCACCCCTGGATCAGAGCCCTGCGGCTTCTCACAGCCAGATGTCAACCTGGCACAGCATGGAGTGAACATGGTGAAATTCTGGCCTCTGCCTCCCTAAGCCACAGCAGAGGTGTGGGACTCATAATTCAACCCAACAGGACCCATATCCATGCTCATGCTACAGCCCAACAAGACATTACCTCTAGGAACAGACCATAAATTCTAGAACAATATCATAAAACTTCCTCCCAAAGAACAGCCTGGGGATAACCAAAAAATGGGGAAATATCTCAGAATGGGCCATCAACACTAGGCAGACCTATTTCACCACATGGTTGAACATTTATGACATAGGAATGCAGACCACTGATGATTTGTGACCCTTAGCATCCATCAATGAAATTTTAAATTACCTAATCCTTATACAGTATTCCCCTGGGCCAGGGGAAGGTCTACCTCCCTTTGTCTGGTCACCATTTTGGAGAATGGTTGCCCCCTGCATGCTAGGTGTTTCTGCAGAGTAAACATTCTTTGTTTCTGCATACTATCTGAGACTGGGGTCTTCCTTCAGCAATTTCCAACCCTTACAGGATGATCTTGCAGAGTTAATCTGTTTTTTAGAAAATACTGGTCTCTATGATGATATAGTCATTACTTGAGCTTGCTGCAGGGATTGTATAGTTCTCCAGGTGAAGGTCTATGGCCATGAGCACCACACAAGACATGTTCTAAAGTCTCCCTGAGGCTACCTTGTTGTTCTATTTTGGTGTGTTGGCTAGAGTTGGTAGGGATTCTATGGCTGATTATAACTTAATTAGCATATTTTGATTATTATTTAAAAACTAAATCCCAATTTGATCACGTAAGTATTTTTTTAAAATTAAACTGAGGGACCCTAAGGGCTTTTTCCAGTCCCACACCCTCCTAACAGCCTCCCCCTCCTGCCTGGGTTTAAGGCTAGGCCAAATTCCATTCTCTACCCACAGGATCATTCTGGAGTAAAAAAATTCTCAGAAAAAAAAAAGACACAGAATGTACTGACTAATAGTTACCTGACACTCTGGAAAGTTCTAGGTAGAGTTCAAATGTGTGCCATGATCTGTCCATGCTTGCTAGCCAATAGATGTAAAGGTCAATATGCTTAGCCAATAAATTTGAACTATAACCTCTCTGATATAACCTGTGCCCCTAAAATGTATTAAAAACTGCTTGTAATAGCCATACAGGGTAGCCTTCTAGTCACTCACCTTGAAGGACTAGCTGAAGGTTGACCCTGACACACCTGAAAATAAACCTCCTGCTTTTAAAGTAAGTGCCACTGACTGAGGGTCCTAGAAAACCACAGTCTGCTTTTGTTTGAGAGAATGAAAGCATAGAAGTTAATGATGGTAAGCTGAGAATATATTAACAATTTAAAAGTGGCTTGATTGTACATAAGGTTCTTGTCAAAGTTGAACATGAGAATGTAAAGAAGATCTAGAGTGAGGTAACTCCTAATATATTTGCATTAAAATACTGCAAGCATTGAATGAAAGTATCAAGTTCAAAGTGATGGATGGTGGATGATGGAAGTGAGTGAAACATTGTAGACAGACTGTACAGTCTTGAGTGGGTGATTCAGGAATGTTTTACAGGTCAAAAAGCATCCTCTGTGAGGAAGCATGACATTGCTACAGGTGAATACAGAAGGGACAGAGAAAATAAAACCATAGACTTTGTTATTGGAGTGATGAAGATGTCTTCCTAATGCCAGATCCTACATGACCTTGGTGGGAACAGAATGACAGAGTTCTTGCCCTTGGCTGAAGACCAGCAGAAGTGGACCTCCATGTGTTGAGGGCTGCCATGGGTATAAGGTTTGTTTGTATAATAATGTAATATTTTACATTCTTCCTATAAGGAATGCCCTCCCTGCTAACATTAATAACTCCATAATAATCAGACAGATGGGTCCAGAAGGTGAGGGTATAGCTAATGTCTTAACAAAATGGTAAATGTTGGGACCTTCAGAACAGCCCTTAAGGCTGTGGGAAAAAAAAAAACTCTAGAAACATGAATTCAAAAATATATAATTTCTTAGCTATGCAAAAAATAAGGATGTAATATGAATTATATGAGCTTCACAAATCTAAAGGAACAAAGACAGCTGTGTTAAGCCAAGATACTAAGGAAGGAGATAAAGAGATTTAGGGAGCGGTAATCACGGGAGATGCTACGTAGCTAAGTCTTTTGTTTGTTTGTTTGTTTATGCTTACAAGGGCAGACAAATTCATGAGTTCAGAATCTGCCTGGGACCAAGCAAAGTTAGGCCCTGATGTGATAGAATTGGAAATTTAAGGATCGGGTCCCACCTGATCCATAGCATCCGTGCTTAACAAAGTCCCACAGATCTCTGAATTCTTTTGAAATATTAAAAGAAAATAAGTACTTGTGGTTTCCAAAGAATTACTGGGCTTGAGGAGGGTTGGAGATGCTGATTCACAAGATAATAAAAAGGAAATGACTGGATTGACATGTAAAATAAGACTTGGATTGGGGTCTGCAGGAGATGAGGGATCCAGAGAACTTTTTAGAATAGCAAGAAAGAATTTCTTGGAAAACTATCTTAAGCAGAACACACAGAGAGAACTACCTGGAGATCTCTGAAGAAAGCAGAACAGAGAAAGCAGGCTGGAAAGCTTTCTCCAACAGAACATAGGCTTCAGGTGAGTTGTTTGTTTCATTGCTCCTGAATACTCTTTCCTTAGAACCCCTTCAAGCCAAGACTGGTCCTTGGGAGCCCAACCTCAAATATTGAACTTTTTGATGAATAATATAATGAAAAACATGAAAAAAAATTCTATGGGATGACTGATGTGGTACTATCTAAGATTTGGTTATGTGGAGAGATTTAGGCAATCTAGAAAATTTATACACAGAAGAAATATTTCAAAAGTGAAGAGGTCAGCTCAGAAACTTTGGAAAGGTCATGGGACACTTGCTGGATGGGAGAGGCTGATTAACATTCCTCAAACCACAGAGGAGGGAACCCATATGAGGGTGGGGAAGGTCCAGAGCATGTATACACACACACTACGCTGGACAGACCAACCCTTGCCACTTACAGACAAAGGAGGTCCCTGCCACCTCATTCCCTAAAGACCAATCAGTTTAAAAGTCACATCGTTCTGCCAATCACATTGTGCCTAGTCACTGTTTCTCTAGTCTACCACTTAAGCTGTATAAAAACTGACCAAAATGGGCTGCCCAGGGATCGTCACCTCTCCTTTTGGGATTCAGGATGGCCCCAGCATCCTGGTACATTAAAAATTCCTCTTGCTTTGTGCAATGATTCTCATCTCCACGTGGTTTACTCAGGAGGTCTCCTGTAAACTAAGGCTCTGCTCACTGGAGTCTTACAGAAAGGAAAATGATAAGAGTTTTAAACAAGAGAGAGTAGGAAAGAGAGAAGAGGGAAACCTCATATAAAAGAAAAGAGAAAAACGGTTGCAATTTTGCAGTAATATTTAGGTAGTAACTAAAAGAAACATATATCTGAGGTATAAAGTTTGATCCCAGCAAATTTCCCCAAAATGAAAAGCCTCAGCAGTGCCCTGGAATGTGGGCAGAACTTCATCTTAAGAAGAGAAATAATAGTGTCTCAGATTGATTGAACAGCCTAGCTAAGAAGCAGGAGTCAGCAAGCACTCAGCAGGCCTGTCCCCAGGGGTCCTCTAGCAGTGTGTCCATGGTTCAGAACTGAGGTCACACAAGAATTGTTCTCCAAATTGTCTCTCTCTCATCATGAACCTGAGTTGATGAAGTTTTTAAAATGGTAGAATTACAATAATTTTTTATTTGGAATTACACTTTATTTGAGGAAAAAAGACAACTATATCTGAATATGAAAACCCTACTACATCACATGGAGAAACTCTATATTTTTGAACTTAAAATAGTTAATATCTTATTTTCTGAAGTCAAATTTGAATAACTACAAAGTCAGGAAATTATACTTATCTCTAATAAAAGAGTAAAAAGTGTTCTTAATATTACATTAAACAACAAACTAATCTCAATCCTAAAATATTAATGGAGATACACACACACACACATACACACATGCAATATATACATATATATATATGTACACATATATATAATACATATGTATAATCATATTAAATATCACAACTAAAATTATATGAATCGCCAAGGCCATTTTAACTTACTAACTGCAGAGATATGAGGATCATCTCTATTATAAAAGTCACACAGTGGATGTCAATTTAAATTAAGGATGGGATGGATTTATGTATTATTCTAAAAGTGTGAAAAATTCTGGTGAAAAGTAATTACATTCTAAGTGCATTTGAATTAACCCTCTAAATTTAACTTGGAACAAAAATAATGAAAGCTTATTATATGCTCTAATGAATACAGTTTTACTCCCTGCTGTTTGGAAACGGATCTTAGCTCATGCCAAAAGAAGTAGATTTTCTGCTGCCCTGCCTCAAGAAGAGAGAATAAATGCCCTGTGTTCTCTTGAAGATAACAGAGATTTCCCTACCATAAATAATTCTCTACTTGTGCTGACTGGCAGTTAGTTGTGTGTTAGTAAATAAGTCTTGCCATCCAAATATTACCCTCTGTTCCTTCTCTTGCTTCAGTCATTTCAAGTAATGATGACTTTCTCAGCTACTTATATCATTGAGACTTGAACAATATTATGCAAAAGCTCTATTATCTAAGCAATTTTACATGGTTCCTAAAAGAAAGATAACCTTTTCCTTTTTCTTCTAGATGGATACTTTATGAAAATGATAGTGAGCCATTGGAACACACAGGCAAAAGCAACAATTCAAGTACTGGAGAGTAACAACTCAGACTATTTCCTATGTCTTGGTCTTCAAAGAGCAAAAATGGCCACACCCAGATCTTCTACTTATGAACTCTTGAGAAACAAACTGTATTTGTTCTATACTTATTTGCTGTGAATTGAAACATTCCTGAAAGAAAGGAAGAGATTTCTGAGACTCAGAAAGCTAAGAAAACAGAGGATTAGGAAGTTAACAAAACTTACAAGACTCAAGAAATCCAGTAGTTACAAGACACATACAAAAGTATGTATAATTAAAAAAACAATTTTAATGGGGTAGAATTATAATAGAAATTTGGTCTGGGAGCTGTAAGCATTCAGATGCCATGATTCATTACAAATGCTGGGGTAGGCCTTTCAGTGATGAGCAGAATTGAGTCAAACATGTTCCAGAAACCCTTCACCAATGTTCTATAACTCCAGTAAATGCCAAGCTCTATGTGGGTCAGACAGTTGTTCCCAACTGCCATGGATATTCTATGCAGAATGAATAGACATTTGTTCACAACTCCCAAAGGAAAATCACATACCACAATTGCAAATAGAGTTTTATCATCCCCAAACTTGCTCTAAACCTTTAAATTCACTGCTATACGATATTAATGATGTATACTTGGCATAATTAGTAATTTAATAACAAAAGATATTTATTTTTTGCTTTTCTAGATGGTATAAAACTATTTTGAAATCAATAACAGGGAAATAATGTATAATTCAATCATCA
>NW_021604613.1:7136587-7155662 GCF_004785775.1 Grammomys surdaster
AAAAAAATCCAAAGAAATAATTGTATGCAACCAAATTCTGGACTTTACTCACATAATAAACATAAATTTTCCCAAAACCGAGTTCTCCCTGGTGTCAGAAATTACCCTCAAGTAATTAAGGCAGTAGCACACCAGAGACTATTAATGTTCTGGGAATACATATGTGTTTTTCTTTCACCCAGTAGTCATGCTAAAGTCATGTCAGTAGATGTTAGCAAAACGAATTCCCTTTTCCTCTGTTTCAGCAGGTTATGTGAATGCAAATGCCCCATAGGCCATCTGTGAAATGGAGAACAATCATAGTGACCACTGTCGTATACCATTCAGGTTTCTTGTAAGTACTGATAACAGTGCTTAGCAGAACAAGCTTTAAGTATGTGACTTTTTTTTTCCCTCAGGAGTAGCTTGCACCTAATAACTGTTTAGGGAAAATGTGTAAAATCCCAGCCCTCCATCCTTTCCCAGTATAAGTGAACGAACACCAGGCAGAAGGAAAGGACTTAGCCCTCACCTGTGTCACAGTGGCAATACATGTATTCTCCACAGTGTTCTTGAACAGAAACACATCGGCACTAAAGATAATGAATGCATCAACAATATTGTATTTGAACTCTAATATCCCACATATCCTAAAGGGAATTCTTTGAAACTGGTGGAGAATTATCAGGTCTTTCAATAACATCTATTTCAAGTTGGCATACAAATATCAGAAACCTTATAACTCTTCATTGATGATATTTATCCACAATTCTACAATGCAAACTTGTCTCTGTTGTCATAATTTTTTGAGTTATTATGAAGAAAATGTTAATGCCATCTCTGCAAATTTAAAAAAAAAAGTTAGCTTCCTCATACATTCTTGCAACATCATTTTCTCTCTCCAAGAGGTTGAAACAAGATTGAGAAGTGAACACAGATCATTTCAGGAAAACACAGACTGTACAGCAATGTGCTAGAAGCAAGTGCTTGGGAAAAATGAAAAATGGGTTTTCGAAGCAAGTAAATACATCTCCATGAGAACTTCTTATGGAGCTAAAATAAATTGCAAATCATTAGCATTAAACATCAGTCAGGATTATAGTGGCCATCAGTCATCATTGATGGCTTCCTGCAGTCAGCATCCTTGCCAGCTATATAGAGCTCTTTTGTTGTTTGCTTTTTAGAATAGCTCACATGCATTCCCTCAGTTGAAATGTGGATGATTATGTTGAAATATTCAAGGTGCCTTTAAGTTTTGTTCTGTTTCCGTTTTTGGTTATTGTTTTCAATTCTCTGTTCTTACCTTATATTCTATGTTTAAAATTTTTATTTTATATTTCTTGAAAGATTGAACAAGGATTATGAAAGGTAACTGGTGAACTTTACAACAATGCATGTTCCTACAGTACCTGACATTGTCATTTTTCACACAGTGTACTAGTGTGTGAATTCTGCACCAGTCCTCTTTTCGTCAAAAGTATACAATTGTTTCTTCTGAGAATAGCAATATAACTCATAGTTTGATTCTAAGGTAGTGAATAACTGAAATGACTGGAACAAATGTTTCAGAAAAAGAAGTTAGAGTTATTCATTTATTCAACCATACCAAAACAGTTTGAAGGATGACTAAGATATGGAAGGATTGTCACTTTTGTATGCTGTACATGTTTGATTCAGTGATTCTGAAATCCAGGACTCTGGGTGAATAGCAAGTCTCCGGAGAGCAGCCTCAGTTCTTTTAAGTGGGTGCTTAAATGTAAGTGATGTGTTTATAACCCCATAAATTTCTTTCGTAAGGAGTGGCTGCGGTGGGGCTTATTCAATGCAATCATATTTCATGTGGAACAATAGAGAGCACTAGAAATGAGTCGAGATAAAAAACAAGCCAAAGTACTTTCTTCTGAATTGTCACTTGTGAAAGGACAAGGATGCAAAAATGTAAAAGAAAGCAGAAATAAAAATGAGAGAAAGACAAAGAGAGCAAAGGGGGAAAGGTTTTCTGTCTAAGAATAGCTCTATAACTCTTGAGGGTCTAAGAGCTAAACAAACAGGGAAGCTCTCTCACAGTTTGCACAGAGTCAGTGGGTAAAATGATCTCTCAGCTCATGAAATCATACTCCCTATCATAATCCCTGTGTGCAAATACTTAATTTTATTGGTAGGCATTACCCAAATATTTAACATGTCTTAAATATGTTGCTTCTAAAGCTTACATCTGATTCTAGAACACCACAGAGTTCAAAACATAAAGCAGTATCAAAATTCTATTCCCATGAATGGAATCACACAATGGGAACTACGCAGTATTTTTTTTTTTTTGCCAACATTGTAATTTCTGATTAATCTATATGTGAGACTTGACAGTGCTCCAACATTTAACAGTTTTTTTCTACTTTCTGTAGCACTGATTGCTAACAACTGTTCTTTATGTAGAAGCTTGTACATTTGGGACAGCATGAGACCAATATTTGTCTGATATTGAGGGCACACTTTTGGAATTAACTAGAGAGTGACTCTGGAATGTGATCCCACCACAAATAAACTTGAAGTAGATTTTATTCTGGTTCACTCTTTCTTATTTTTGGTTTTATTTTTTGGTTTTTTTTTTTTTTTGGCTTTTTCGAGACAAGGTTTCTCTGTGTAGTCCTGGCTGTCCTGGAACTCACACTGTAGTCCAGGCTGGCCTCAAACTCAGAAATCCGCCTGCCTCTGCCTCCCAAGTGCTGGGATTAAAGGGTTCACTCTTTCACTGTTGTTATTTTGTAATCTTGTACCTTACTGTTTGCTTTAAGAAAACATCTCTCTGAAAAATCACAACGGAATCACCTTCTCATGTTCAGATTCTAAGATCAAATTGCTAAAGGGATCATTTTTGGATTCTGCGCCCATCCCAGGTAATGTTATAACATAAATATCTGTGGCATGTAATGGAAATAAGAGCATCCATACTTGTCCCTGAGCACAAGACATTTGTTGGAAGGGGCGTGGTGGCTTATATCACATCTCTGGTCTCTAAATCATAGATTGTTCTTATAAGAATTATGGAAAATCTGGCTATTGCTGAGTATCACAGAGGCCTTAAAGGAAGTAAATGACAGACCCATGGAAATTCAGCAACAATTTAAGTCAAAGAGAAAAGCCAGAGAAAGGTTTTAAATAATCTCTTACCCTTTGTAGCTGGAGGGCTGATGGTACTTTAACAAAAATTAGAAACTCATCTAAACAGCAGCAGAATTTCAGAGAAGGTTGAATTATTGGCTTTACAAAAGTGTTAGGCTTTTCAAGGTATATTCAAGGTTGTAATAAAGAAGAAGTGAGTACCAAAAACCTGAGCTGAGCTTATTGGGACAGATATATGAGGGCAGATGCTTTTAATGATTAAAGTGAGAGGAAACGAAATCACCAACCTGCTTTTCTGGCTTTGGGATACATGTAGATGAAGTTGAAGAACATGGCATTGTAATAACCACAATCATTTCACCTGATCTAGAATGTAAGGATTAAGAAATGGGTAATTGGATTGTGTCATGTCGGGAGTATTGCTAGGGCTAGGTTGATGAAGAAAAAGTGGAGGAGATTGTAGAGAATATTTTTGTGTACAATACGCCATAGGTCTAAAGCAAAAAAAAAGGAAGAAATGGATGGGAGATTTAAAGTTATATTTATATGATCAGAGGGACTACTTGAATTTATCAATAATTATAAAATTTTTCAAGATGAGGATCTAAGGAATAGCTCATTAACAGAGTAACTGAAATTCTATCTGATTCTAAATTATGTGCACACAAAATTGGCTATCGAAACATACTTAGGAGGATGCCACCCACTCAGAGGAAAAGAGGAGGGCCCAGGATAGAAGGATTGTGGGAGAAAGTTATCAGGAGTTGGGCAGTGTGCTGGATATAAAGTTAATATGTAAGATAAATAAATAAAGTAGAATTAATCATTCTAACATTGCCACATATCCTTTAATGCTGTAGAAGTTTAACTATAAATTGCAAATTCTATTTTATTTGTTAAGATAGAGGCCATAGAGCCCAGGATAGCCTTAAACTTGACATGTAGCCAATGATAGTGTTTAAGTAGTTATAGTCCCCATAGATTGATGTGTTTGACTGCTTGACCCATACGGAGTGGCACCATTAGAAGATGTAACATTGTTAAAATTCATGTGGCTATTTGGAGGAAGTGTGTCACCATGGGAATGAGCTTTGAGTTCTTCTATGCTAAAACTATGCACAGAGTGTCATATCTGCAGATCAGATATAGAATTCTCAGCTCCTTCAATGCTATGTCTGGCTTAATACTGACATGCTTCCCACCATGATAATAATAGACTGAACCTCTGAAACTCTAAGCCAGACTCAATTAAATGCATTTCTTTAAAAGAATTGCTGAGGTTATGGTGTCTCTTCACAGCAACAAAACCCTAACACAATGACATAGAGCTCCTGATTTTTCTAAATCTACTTTCAGACTGCTGAAAGAAGGAATTGCAGCTATGTATCACTGCACCCAGTTTTATGATGTACTGAGGTTCAAACCCAAGGCTTTGTGCTTACTAGGTAAGCACTATACAATTTAATTATATTCCCATCCCACAACTCATGTATTTCTCTTCAATGTAAGTCAGTTTATAACTCTCCATATATATTAACAAGTCAAAAGCAAAATTTCTGAAAATTTATTCAGAAACACTTCAGATTTAAACAAAGACAACAATAATTTAAGAATCAGTACATATTGTTAAAAGTTGAGTGTGGGTTTTACTTTCAAAATTTTCTTAAAGTTTGAAATTCTAAGTAATTACTTTAAAAATAAATCTAAAATAACACTTATAGTGTTGTAAAGTACAAAGTGTACTTTAAATGATCATTATATAGCTTACATGTACTCGATAAAATTTCATCTGTAAATGAATCATTTATAGTGCTAACACAAGAGAATGTTTAATGATATTTTTCTGCTACCTAACAAACAGAATCTAAAACCCAGTTGCTTCAACTACAACAGTCAGATCTA
Organism: Grammomys surdaster; assembly: GCF_004785775.1. Classification (NCBI taxonomy): domain Eukaryota; kingdom Metazoa; phylum Chordata; class Mammalia; order Rodentia; family Muridae; genus Grammomys; species Grammomys surdaster. The sequence continues at coordinate 7,141,589 of NW_021604613.1, forward strand.
CTCCCTGAATGAAGAAGAATTTGTCTTATGATTGTGCTTCATAATGGATGCAATCAACTTTAAGGATATGATAGATAGATGGATAGATAGATAGATAGATAGATGATAGATAGATAGATGATAGATAGATAGATAGATAGATAAATAGATAAATAGATAGATGATAGATAGATAAATGACAGATAGATAGATAGATAGATAGATAGATAGATAGATAGATAGATAGATGATAGATAGATGATAGATAGATAGATAGATAGATAGATAGATAACAGATGATAGAGTGTACACGTCTGTGTGTGTGTGTTTTTGTGACTGTGTGTTTGTCTTTGTGTATGTATGAGTTTGTGTGTCTTGAGACAGAGTGTAACTACGTATCTAAAAGTAGCCCTGAACTCACTCTAATGATCTAGTCATCAAACTCACAATCTCCCTGCCTGGTTTCTTTGGTTCTGATATTATCCTGTGCTACTATGACTAAACGGTTCCTAAAAATATTTAACATAAATTAAGCTACTTATTTCCTCTGGTGCCACTGTAGTTTTCAATGTTATAACCGGTATATCCCTTAAATTATATATTTGATATATCTCCTTAACCTGATATACTGAGAAAAAAATTTTTAAAAGTGTCACTGACTTTAAGTGTATATGTAAAGTATATCTGTATCAAGCAATTTTCTTTTAAGTATATATGTAAAACTTTCAAAGATAGAAAAAAATTGGTTGGATTAATCATACCCATATAGATTTAATTCTAGGTATTCTCAGAATATGTTATGTAAACAAGACAAATCTCCACCCATTTTGAACTTGAATTTTCCATGTCTAAACTGAGGAAAACAATCAACCTTCTCTGATTATTGTAGAAATGTAAAACTATCATATAAAAATTAATCTTCCATTTAGCATTTTTCCAGACTATGTGAAGAAATAATTTGTGATAATGATTACAGCTTATATAAGTACACACAATTGTTCCTCAATTAAATGCTAAAAACTAGGTGAAAGATATCCCATGATCAAGAAACAGAACATTTAGATAAATCATATATTTTTGAGCTACAAAATATTACAACATTGCATTACATAGTTAAATACTTTCAAAGAATAACCACAATATACATTAAATAATCAATCTTCTGAAATGACTTTGAGCTACTCCCAGGAAAGGAATATTCACTAACATTTTTTCAGAGATAGTGTTGGTATGTGTCAGTTTCATATATATATATATATACTACATGATTAACCAGCCTTTATTGTCACTATGGAAACAGGTACCATAATATCATTAAATATGTTTCTAAGTGAATCAACAACTTGTAAGTGAAAATGATAAATTCAGGAGTGAAGTTGGAGGTGTTCTACAAACATACACTAATATAGCCACAGTTCCTCTGGCACCTGGGTTCGCCTCTCTAGTTCATTGCTTACAGCCATACCAATACATAGCAGGTGCATAATAAATATTGGTTGAGCATGTGATTGATACAAAATGTATACTACCATATACTTATCATATTTTCATGTCTTGTGCACACCTTGCCTAAGACTAACCTATGCTAAATGCATCCTGGCAAGTCTTGGCTGTCAGTATATTTGTCAGTGAATAAAGAACACAGCTTGTTTTCTAGCATGCTTTGTGTTTATGTATGTTTATATAAGCTACAATCATTATTATCACAAATTAGTTATTGTTTCACAGACTGGAACAATATGAGATGGAGGATGCTCTGTTTTACAAATGTCTGGCTGTGTTCCAAGAAAATGCTTAGAAAACTACAGCAGATGAATTATCAGGCTCATAATGGGAAGTGATGCCGATTACTCCCATCACATTCCTCTCAATCACAACAGAATGAAAATGAAATACCTACGATCTTCAAAACAGTCAGCCTTGGGAGATTGCCATCTTGAGGTAATTAGCAGAACCCACTTTTTCAGTTCATCACACTGACAAGCTGCCAGGCAGGCCTTGCTTTTTATTCTAGTAGTCTAGAGCAGTTGCAGCGAAGAAATTTGCACCCCAGTTTGCAAAGCCACTTCACCTGCAAGGCTTAGATTTGGGTAATATACATCCGTGTATAGAAATACCACAAATCTATTAGATCATAAATTTTTAGATGACATACTGAATCTGAGAAGTAAATAAATTCTATAGCAACACACAGCTAGCACATAGTATAATAACCACGCTTAATGGGTCTGCTCCCTCTGAATGCATGAACTTGTGGTAAGACAGAATTAAAAGTCTAGGTTTTCAGATCTTAACTCTTTTTATTATTATTTTAGTGATGAGCAACAATTCAAAGGAAAATAATTCTGATCATTCCATCCTCTTTCATGAGTACACATATTTATAGCCACAGAAAATGAGGATGTATTTTAAAAATGTAGCCTACTGGACTAGTGTTAGAATTTTCTTGAATGGTCAGTTTTGCTTGGCAAACATTCATTCTCTGATTGTCTAAATACTGAGTTAGCCTAGCTAAATCTCAGGTGGTTAGGAAGCTATATCAGTAGTGTAGGATAGAGGCTGCTTATACCTCTTGGTAGCTTACAGTTCACAGGGGATTCTTAATGGCCAGTCACAGGGATGAATTTATGTCAAGTTGCATATAAAAATAACAGAAAACAATTTAATCTACATTAAACTAGATTTATCACCTAATACTATATACATCTGCTTTCTGTTCCAGAATTGGACTATAATTGTTCCTTTTGTACCAAATTGTGCATTACATGATGATGCATGTGCCTTCTCTTAGTATTTCCAGGAAAGCAGTGGTCATCTCCATTCCCTATGGAAGTCTAGCCTCCAATCCACCATGCTCTTTCAGAGAACATCCACTTATCTACTTACTGAGCCTATTAGAGAACATACAGCATACATACTCAGCTACTGTCTCTCCTTTAAAGCATTGTATCCCCAACATTCCTGAAACGTCTGCTCATTCTTGTGGACTGGTTGTGGGGTTAGACTCAGTGGCTAAACCAGTGATAGAGTGAGCAACGTTCAATTTAGGACATAAACACTTAAATGCTTATTTTCATAAAAATATCAGTCTAGGTTCACCAATTGAACTCTTTTATGACAATCAATGTTAAAAACAATATTAATTTCTAGTGTTGTATTCTGATGAACACTGTTCTAGCATAAGCTCTAAGCATTGCCTTATGTTGTCAATTATGTTAAATAACTGCTACCACTTTTACAATAGCACATATACTATTTAAGAATCATTAAACATGTAAATATTCAAAAATAAAACAGTATTTTCAAAATTTACTTACTAATTTTCTTGAAAGTTTTTCTCTAAAAATAAGTACAGAAATTTTTCTAGGAACTGAAAATAGAAAGATAAATAAGACAAGAGTTACTATGATCTTATGAGACAGCTAAAAAAAAAACCAATAACAGAGTTTCTAGCAAAGTCAAAAACTATAGTTTGTTTCAAGGGCAATGGAATACAGAAGATAAATTAGTTGTTTCTGCATGGAAAGTCAGGAGGGAAACAGCATTAAGTGATTTGAGCTCAGCCTTGAAGGCTGATCAGGATTATGCCCAACAGACAAGAAGATAAGACATTTCAGTTAACAATGAAGAGAATTCCCCACTCCTATTCACTTTTCCTCCTGTAGTATTCTTCTATTGTTGCATTCTATTGCTTGAATTCTCTTTAACCAAGTGACCTCCAATTCCATCTTTACTCTTCAGAGATTTATTCCATTAACCATCCTAAGGAGATATGAACAAATACTTGTTCATGCTAGACAACAACCAAAGAAAGAAAGAAAGAAAGAAAGAAAGAAAGAAAGAAAGAAAGAGAAAGAGAGAGAGATAAAGAGAGAGGAGAGAGAGAGAGAGAGAGGAGAGAGAGAGAGAGAGAGAGAGAGAGAGAGACAGAAAGAAAGAAAGAAAGAAAGAAAGAAAGAAAGAAAGAAAGAAAGAAAGAAAGAAAGAAAGAAGAAACCACCAAAATCTAGCTTGAGTTTAATTGAGGTTGCTTAGCATGACAACAGATAGGTGGCTACAACAGCAATGAAGTGTCCCAGCAATTATTGACCATTTATACAGCATCAGTGAGAAAATAACCTCTTTGCATTTCATTTTCACTAATATATTCCACATGATACATTCTTGGGCCCAAACTGAGTTCCCATAGGTAATCATATGTGCTATAATTTTAAAACAGCAATGACCAAGCCAGGCCTAGAAGACAGCATTCTACAGTTCACCTCTTCCTTTTGTTCTCTGTGACTATCCGCTGTGCAAATGCTCTTTGAGCCTTATTTGGGGCATGGGGTGCTATAGATGGCCCATTTAGGGATGAAAACTCAAAAGTAACTTATTTCATCACTTTGACCAATTATTAATCTCTACAACTTAAAGAATCAATGATCTGTAAGAATTTGTATACATGTTTAGAGTACAGTATGACAGGCATAGCAAATCAAGTCAACAAAAGAAAAGGACTGGGCTCCTCATTAAAACCTGTGCCCTTACCTTCAAAGGGCTATTGGCCTGGTTTTTAGTACCAGACATGAGTCCTAGACCATGAAGCAGGCCTTAAGTTCAGTGGGAAAGGAGTTGGCTAAACATGTAACAATTGTTTCACTATTACACTCCAAGTGACACAACTTACCTGGAATATTGGTTACCTACATGTCCCAGCAGCAGGCAGGAAACATATTAAGCAGGACTGTTGGTCACAAGTGTCTACCAGTAGCCTGAATAACATCTCCCAGCACTACAAAAGCTACCCAGCAGGAAAGACACTTCTAATTCATTTCCAGATTGACTTTCTACGTGTAGCAATGAAAGCACACAGTGTCTTTAGCAATGGTGTCTCACTAATAGCAATATTCTATTATATATGTGGGGCCTCAGAGGATGCTTCACCAAAAAACTGATAAGAACCATATTTGCCACTAGGATTTTAATTCAACCACATACTAACCTAATTTATATGCCAGTATAAATTATGAAGATTTATAAATCATGTGCTTATCAAGGGTTCAACAAAGCTACTGACATCCCATACCAGTGTCCAGTTCCATATTGAATTCACTTTTACATAAAATTTCTGTAAATATTCATATCGGATACAATGAACTGGGCATCAAACACCACTCTTGCATTCCTGATTCTCATAGAAGTACCTATCCCCAATCTATTGTCTTCCTTTTAGTAATTTTCATGGGAACATCAACAAGTGATAATCAAGGGTCTCCAATGGCTCATATAAGACAATCTATCAGGAGTTGAGTTCCTTCAAATTGGCTCAGATTATATAGCCTTTGTCTGAAGAGGGATGGGCAGTTAGTTATACTCAGTTTCTCCACTTTGCAAATCCACCTACCCTGTGTCCCTGAGCCTCATTTTCCAGACTGAGAACCTCCTTCATTTCTTGTGTAAAAGCTTTTCCAGACTCAGGCCATTCAGAAGAAAGCACTTTCTAACTATCACTGTTGATACCATCTGCATGCTAAATCATGGATTCTATATTAAAGTGAAACCTGAGGTGTATCACTTCTACCTTTTTTCTGTTTTCCTTAGTATTCAATTATTCCTGTGGGTCTAAGCGTTTATATCCCAAGAGAAGCTATTTAACACATATCAAATTTGGATCATTTTTCCCATCTAATCTCTAACCATAATAAATGGAGAGTCAACACTTCCATCTCATTCTCCCTTTCTTTCCTACCTTTACTGACAATTTAGAGGTTACTGGAGAGACTAGCATTCTCATGTCTTTTTCTTACTATGATTCCTTCCTTACATGGATAAGTGCTTTTAGATACTCAGCAATAGGTCTTATTATCCACATCAAGGACTTATTCCACAGCCTGCTTATGACTGTCACATGCAGGATATTCTTATAACCATTTGCTGGACTCCATTCATTCAGGAGTAATGACACTTCATACCACATAGAAGAAGATAGTTACCCTGAAATTCTCCTTTAAAAACATTTCATGGTCATCCACATTAGTTTTACTTGCTTGCCATGTCCATAGTAGTGACAGTGCCATTGCCATCACAGCAAGCAGGTATTCTAAAGCACACACAGAAGTAAAGCATGTTGAGATGGCCACAATGGGTGTTCCACAGTGAGATGGCTTGTCTTCACTCTACTTCACGTGTCTAAAATGAGGCTTGATGAATGTTCTTAGAAAGCTTTGATTCTGTTGTATCCTTGCTGCAATGCCAAGATTTACATAAACTTTTTCTAGATAGACAGGCAAAGAATGTGTATTCATCTCACATAGGGTACCAATGACAGACCAAAGGAATGAATCTACTGACTTAGTCTGGTGAACCAATGTGTTTACTGAGATTCTATTCTGTGGTGGGGGTTAGGGGTTACTTATAGGAGCACAACTAACTTAAAAATAACTAAGTCTCCTACCTTCTTGGCATTTGTTTAACCTCTTATATAGCCACAGGGATGGGAGATGATTCTGAGTCTCTTTTGCTGCTGTTCTAGCCCCATCATGAATATTGTTGGGGATTGTCTATAAGAATTAATATTTCTAGTATAATATTTCTTTGTAGTTAATATTTCTGTGCTTATTCGGAACTAAGATTAAACTATTTCTACAGCTGACTTCAGCTAGCCCTGACTTCAAAATTAATTATATGAATTGTCCTTAATTAAAGGGAATCTATTATGTAATTTTCCTCAAAATAATATATACAAAATTAAGATTTATATTAATGTACATCTTTTCTCATTTGTCTCAAACAAGCCAAGAGATACATAAATCAAATGTTTAGTATTTCATCTAAATTAAAATATTAGCTTCTTTTATTCCATGATAATCTTTATTATTTTTATGAAGACATAGGTGAGGAAAAACTTCTGCCTCAGTAATACAATATTCAGTAACCAACAAAGCATAAATATTAACCAATGACTATAACCTTTACTACTGCAGAAAACCATACTGTTAGAATTTATGTTGTTCTTCAACCTGAATAGGCAAATGCAGTAGTAATCTGTCTGCTAGGAGTAAAAAATATGTAAAAATTATAGTAAAAAATAATCAGTCTAGGTATCCCAACAGCCTGTGGATGGCTTTTGGTTTTAAATAATTTAACATTATTTTTTTCTGTTAGATTTTAGGAACTGAAGCCCCAGGCATTTATGTACAATTTTTAAAGTATCATTTGTCTTAAGACTTAAGATGGTCTGAATACTAATTAAAATATATAGCAATATTTTCAGTAATTTATTTTTTAATGCTGCCTTCCATTTCTGCCCTCCTCATAGACTTCCTTTCCCCATCCTGGTTAGTTGACACTGTTGGTCATCCTGTGAGGTTGCCATCTCTTTGAGTGCATTCAATCCTCCCTCTAAATCTTCCATACAGGTTCCCGACCTCCGTCCAATATTTGTCTGTGGATATCTGCATCTGTTTCAGTCAGCTGCTGGTTAGAGCCTCTCAGAGAGTACTGCTATGCTGGGCTCCTGTCTGCAAGCACGACATAGCATCAATAATAATGTCAGGGATTGCTGCTTGCCCCTGGGATGGACCTCAAAATGGACCAGTTGCTGGTCTGCCATTCCTTCAATCTCTGCACCATTTTTATCTCTGCATTTCTTTCAACAGGACCAATTTTGGTTCAAAGGTTTTGTAGGTGGGTTGGTGTACCCATCCCTCCACTGGAGGTCCTGTCTGGCTACTGGAAGTCTCTTCAGGTTCTATATTCCCACTATAGGGCATTTAGGTTAAGATCACCTTCATTGACTCCTGGAAACCTTCCTTATCTGGGGTCTCTGGGATTTCCTAGAGAATCTTTCTAACCCACTACCCTTGGCAACTGCATATTTCTATTCATTCCTCTGGCCCACTCTGACTCTCCTTTGTCTCTTCCCATGCCTTAAACCCCACCCCCCATTTCCCTCACTCTTCTCTCTCCTATCCAGGTCCCTCTCTTTCTCTATCTCCCATAACTATTTTGTTCCTCCTTCTAATTGGGTTTCAAGCATCCTCACTTGGATTTTCCTTCTTGTTTAACTTTTTATGGCCTTTGGGGTGTATCATAGGTATTCTGTATTTTTTGACTAATATCTACTTACTAGTGAGCACATACCATGTATGTCCTTTTCGGTCTGGGTTAACTCACTCAGAATCATATTTTCTAGTTCCATTCACTTGCCTGCAAAATTCATCATGTTCTTGTTTTTAATAGCTGAATCATATTCTATTGTGTAAATGAACCATGTTTTGTGTATCCATTCTTTGGTTGAGTGACATCAAGGTTACTTCCAGTTTCTGGTTATTACGAATAAAGCTGATATGAACATAGTGGAACCTGTGTCCATGTGGTATTGTGGAAGATCTTCTAGGGTATATGCCCAAGAGTGGTATTACTTGGTCTTCAGGTATTACTATTTCCAATTTTCCGAGAAACTGCCAGATTTATTTCCAGAGGGGTTATACAAGCTTGTGATCCCACCAGTAATTGAGAAGTGTTCCTCTTTCACCACATCCTTGCTAGCATGTACTGTCACTTGAGTTTTTGAGCTTAGCCATTCTAATTGGTATAAGGTGAAGTCTCAGGAACTGAAGCCTCAGTTATATTCAATATTAACTGAATATAATATTGATATATATATATATATATCAATATTTTCAGTTATTTAAAAAGAAGATGTTGTATTAAATATTCTATCAAAATGTAGAATTGCACTACTCAATATAAGATATGTAGATTATTATTGAATAATATTCCAAATTATAGGTAAATTATAATCAGCTTATTATGTACATACTTTCTCTAAGTAAAAACAGAATAACATTTTATTTATCTTTCTTTGTTATATCCTGACAATATTATTAATATTAATTATTGTAGAGTTGTTTTCCCTGGTAGATATTTATTAAGAAAAATCATAAGGTTAGGAGGACCCTCTAGAATGCACCAGCTACCTGGGAGATTAGAGTCTCAGGACACAAAGGGAGGGACCTTAGATGAAATGCCCGACAATAGGGATTGGGAATTTATAGAGCCTACCTCCATCAGGAAGACAGGACATCAAGTAAGGGAGGGGACAGCCATCTCATAGTTATTCTAGTCAGAAAGAAGTGCAGGGATGGAAATGGAGAGGAGTCTGAGGAAAAGAAGGTTCAGCAACAGGCCCCAAGTGGCTCACAGGGAGGTCCCAAACCTGATACTATTACTGAGTCTATGGAGTGCTCACAAAAAGGGGCCTATTATCACTGCCCTCCAAAAGATCCAACAATCAGCTAAAAGAGTCAGATGCAGATATTTGCACCCAACCAATGGGCAGAAGCTGCTGACCCCTGTGGTTGAATTAGAGAAAGGCTGGAAGAAGCTGAGGAGGTGGGAGACCCTGTAGGAAGACCAGCAGTCTCAATTAACCTGGACCCCTGAGATCTCTCAAACGCTGGACCACGAACCAACCAGCATACACCAGCTGATATGAGGCCCCCAACACATACAGCAGAGGACTTCTGGGTCTGGGTTCAGTCAGAGAAGATGCACCTAACCCTCAAGAGACTGGAGGCCCCAGAGAGTTTACAGGTCTGGTTGGGTGGGGGTGGAGGGTGGTGAGAATATCCTTGTGGAGAAAGTAGGGTGGGGAGGAGAGATGGAATGTGGAACAGTCAGAGGCTGAACCAGGTGAGGAGGGTAATAAAATCTGGAGTGAAATAAATAAATGAATGAAAAAATAAATAAATAAATAAATAAATAAATAAATAAATGCCACAAAAAAATAACCCACAGAAAAATCAATCATAGATTAAGACTCCAACATGGACTTGTGTCACTAGTTTTTCTAGTACTCTGACCATGACTTTTTTCTGGTTTTGGTTTTTGGTTTTGGGGGGTTTTTTTCTTCCATATTAGGAAGAAAAAAGTAAAAATACTCCAATGCAAAAGTTACTTAGAGACTATACTACTTAACTAAGGGATATGATATTGTACTTCACATATACACATTAGTATTATAGATTAGTAATATGAATCAGTGTTTGGCAAAAAGCAAATTTGATTTTCTCAATATAAACACATGTCCAAGCATGTGGACAATAAAGAAGTTTTTCATGATCAAATTATAGTCTGATTGACTTTACAAGTCTAAGCTCAAAGCATTCATCTCATCAATAATTTACCCATCTTTTTAAAATACTTCCCTATTTTTAAAATAATCAAAGCTGAGTATTATATCAGTAAATTAATATTCCATGATATAATAGATGAATTGAAAGCAATTTTTTTTTGCTTTCAGTGTCAATCAAAGATGTCAAGATAAATGTAACATAGATAGATAGATAAGTAGATAGGTAATAGATAGAATTCCATCAGAATAAAATTAATGGTAATTGAGACAAAAATAACAACACATTAAAATCATAAGTGAATTATAGCTATTATAAAAAGTACTTACAGTTGAGATAATTCTATTCTTTCTTGAGAAACTGACATCTATAACATCTACCTATTATATAATATATATAAAATATATTATCTACCTAATATATATTATATATATATGTATATATATATATATATGTGTGTATGCATTTATTAATTTTTTCAGGTTATTTATAAATTATTATCTGGACCTTCACAGTGGTTGAAAGGGTAAAGTGATTCTACCTCATGCCTAGCAACTTAAGCTTGATACCTGAGGTCCTCATAAAGGTAGGGGAGAACTGACCCCACAGAGCTGTCTATCCTCTACCCTCCACATATACACTGCCTCCACACACACATGAATAGTCGTAGTTAATTTTTATACTATTTATAGAGAGGATAAGGAGTCACATGAATGACTTGCAGAAATTAAATTCTGTTTCTTATTTTCTATTTTTAAATATATATAAAAGACATATAATTTTACTTTGTGTTTGTATGTTTTATCTGCAAGTATGTATGTGCACAACTTGTGGGCCCATTGCCTATGGAGTCCATAAGGAATCATTAAATCCCTGAAACTGAAGGTACAGATCATAGCGAGCATCTATGTGGGTGATGGCTATTGAACACAAATCTTCTTGATGAGCAAACAGTACTTTCACCCATGGAGCCTGTTCTCAAGCCTAAAGAACATATAAATAAAATTATCTGAAATTATCCATATCCAAAGTCTATATATCAAAGTTAACTTATATTTGGTTAGAATAGCCACTATGAATTTGTAGAACTTCATGTTTCATTTTTATACTTCCACTACCAAATATACTGTTGTACCTTTAGCTACAACCAAAAAAATAAAAATCCCTGCAAGAATTAAAATGAGAATAACAATTATCTTTATATCCTCTTTTTATGACTCAAGTGTCCATTATCCTTATTTAGACATTCTTCATCACCTAATGTTTATTATTTCTTGTTCTCCTTCATGCATACTATAATACATGATTATTTGTTTAAACAGAGATACAGATCACAACACACACACACACACACACACACACACAGGCTAGTAACTACATGTGATAGAGAACATGCAGGTTTTTCTTTCTGAGATTGTGTGACTTTGCGTAATCTTATGAATTATCAGGCCATCAGTTTTCTGAAATTTTTGTTATTTCATTTGTTTTCAATCTGAAGACTATTCTACTTTATATATGTATCAAATTTTCATTATCCATTCATCTATTGATAGACAGCAAGGTTGGGCTTGTATTCTTGCTATAGTGAATGAAGCTACAATAAACACTAGTGTGTAAATAACTCTATCTCTATGGAAGGGTGCTTTCTTAATTGAGCCTTAGAATACTGTGATCTGTATACCCTTGCCTTCCCCCCAGTCCTGTGTTAAGATCTTCTCCCAATGAGATAACGTTAAAATTTACCCCCCTTTAAAAGCAAATTAAGTCAAGAGGGCAGAATCCTCATAAGTTAGGGTCATGATTTTACTAAGAGCTTTGAATTAGTCACCACTTCTATCGTGTGATGGTCCAGCCTGAACCTTGATCTTGAAATTCAGAGTCTCCAAACTGTGACAGATAAAGGTTTGTTTCATTGATTGATTGATTTTTGTCTATAAACTGCTTAGTCATGTCATTTTTATTAGAGAATCACAAATGGGCAAAGAGACCAGGCTCCACAAAAACGAATGAAATGAAAGAAATGTGAGAGCCAACATTAACCTGAAGTAAATACGGAAACAAACAGATGCATATTCTTCAATCACAATTCTGAGACCAATCTAAGAAGAAGACACCAAACAATAGACATTTCAGTCAATGAAAGATGAGTCTCACTCAAGCAAATTGAGGAGAAAGTCATATCCAAACACGAGACCTCTGGATTGTTTAAGCATTATGAAGGGTAATAAACAAACATACCAAAAGAAGCAATAAAGAAAAAATATTATAGTATAAGACAAAATGGAAAATTTTATATGCATGAGCAGGGCGACAGTTAAAGGAAGAACCATTGAAGATGTGAAACATGAGTCAAGTATTAGACATAGTTCAGAAGCTTGCATTGCTTTGGTCAGCAGATGATGAAAACTCACAAAACTGGCATATCTCACTGACTACCTCATGGGTAGTCTGTGATTTTACAAAATGAAATATATCTAAAACTAATATCACCTTTTCTCCCAAGCAAGAACGATCTTCCTTCCAGCTTCTGTTAATTTTCAGGCCATTATCGGTCCCCACACCCAGCTCCCGAAGTTTAGTGGCTTGAGTTCATTAACATCAGGTTGTGGTTTTAATTATGTTGAAAGCTCTTTGAGGAACCATATAATTCTTTTGCACCACCTATGCGTAACAATAGCATATTGTTCATGCTTTATGAATGTTCTCGTAATTGACACCAAGTTTACCTTGTACTGAGCTAAAATGAACAAATACTCTAGACTAGAGTACCTTTTAAGAGTTACTTATAGTATCAGTATTGAGTGATCCATCCTTAGAAACCTGTTTGGAATTTAAGGAGGCTAAATTGTATCTAACCCAAGTTTCTCTACAAAGCAATTTTTGTGTAGATCGTATAAAGCTGACAAGTATGGCTCATGTTTACGTTATTGTCTGATGGCACTGCTGATGCAGTTCAGAGTAGCCCTAACCAATAAACTAGACACTGATAGTTGAATATAATTGTGTGTGCTAAATGCTTTTTTCTCAGCACTACACACACACACACACCACATACATACAAGGGATTTTTGTTTGTTTTTGGATACTCTGTTATCTTTGTCCTCTATGTTAGTGTCAGCTCAAAATGAATGAGAGAGCTCAAAAAAGCCAAAAACTATCCCTTGCTGCTATTTAAATGGAACTGCTCCTGTTTCACTCCTGTTGCTATCTTGCATCTTCTCCACTGAGATCCTGCTAATCCTGCTGATATACAGCTTCGAATCTCTATTCAGAAACTGTAAACATTTCAAACACATCATTCTGAAAAGTCAGTTTTATTGTATGTGATTTTTTTCAGGAGACATCACACTGAATATATTATATGATTTGTTTGAATTGATGAAATTGCTCAGCAGACAAAAGTGTTCAACACTCAAGCCTGGGAACCTGAGTTCAATCACCAGAAATCTACATAAAGATGGAAGGAGAGAACCAATATCCTACAGCTGTCCTCTCACCTCAATACATAGTCTACACCACACCCAGTCCACCACAGTAATAAATATTAATTTTAAAAAGATTATTTCAGCATTCTTTCATGGCTTGTATGGTCAATAACAAATATTTATAATTGGTAGCGATCAGCGGCTTCTCTGTTTTGCTGCAATGAATAAAGAAATATTGGCCATCATTTTAGTGATAATATGTAACTCTTACAGCATGACTCAGCATATAGTTACTTCATTTCACAAATACACAAACGGAAGCTTTTGAAGGACAAATCAGGGGCTGGTGATTAATGAGGTTCAGTGTTTCCAAGTTCTCACTGCTTTGGCAAGACGGCCTCATGCAGTTTCCAGCAACCTTGTTGGACTGCTCACATCTTCCTGCAACTCCATCCCCAGACGGGGTGGGATGCTCTTCTGGCTGGTTGGAACTTGCTCTCATATGCACACATCACACATGCACACACACACACACACACACACACACACACA
>NW_021604613.1:7156062-7156434 GCF_004785775.1 Grammomys surdaster
ATATATATATATATATAATCTTTACGAAAACTCTAATCACTTTAACAAACTTATGGAGTTTGGAACTGGCTGATTTACAATGCCATGTCTTAAACTCTTGTGTTACTTTGCAGTATTCTATAATAACAATTGACTATGAATTATCTTACTGTATACAGGACAGATATATATATAGAGAGATATATAGATATGGATATAGATATAGATATAGAGATAGAGATAGAGATATGATATAGATATAGATGATATAGATGATATAGATATAGGTATAGGTATAGATATGATATAGATATAGATGATATAGATATAGATATAGATATAGATATAGATAGATAGAGATAGAGATAGAGATAGATAGAGATAGAGAGAGAG
>NW_021604613.1:7156534-7183307 GCF_004785775.1 Grammomys surdaster
AGAGAGAGAGAGAGAGAGAGAGAGAGAGAGAGAGAGAGAGAGAGATAGAAAGTTTCCTTTGAGTTACAAAACATAGAGTTAAGTAAATGTATGTTAGCTTTCATGACTAGGCTATAATTTAACAATTTCTTTTAAAATCACAGAAATATTATATTGATAGAAAACGAAATACAATGAAAAATTTTGTTTAGAAGTATGAATTTCTCATCAATGTAAATCAAGCATTTTCTTAGTTAAATTTTATGTCATTTTCAAAGTTATTTTAACTGCAGTTAATAGGTCTGCTTAATGGAATTCTATCTTGTACTAAATACAAACAGATACAGTTTAGGGGGTTGTGTGTTTTGAAGTCAGTTTCAATTGGTGTCATTTTGATTGTCTTAGAATAAGAATTAACAGAGATGGAAAAAAGAAAAAAAATAAAAACCTCTACCTACAATACCATTCTAAGAGATAAATCTAGTTAGAACTTCACAAAATCCATAAAGGACTTATGCAAAACAGAAAAACCTTTCAAGCCATGACATCACATTTAAAAGTGCTTTTAAGTAAAACCTAATTATCACAGCACACAGAATTTCAAACACATTGCACTAATAATCTGTTCCTTAGTAACATATATTTTGTGCAGTGGTTCTTCTTTCCTCCATTAGGTACTATAAGGCATTCCTAAGTGGAATAATGTGTTCCATCCTCAGATTACAATTTACAGATGCAAAGCACAACATAGCTACCGACTCACTTGGGGAGGGAATTAGTTCACTATGATTATGAGCAAGCAGAAAAAAACTTTCTCCATGCCAGGCCTTCTTTCTCCTACATGTACCAGAGACTAAATGATTTTACAGATGGAACTAAGAGTCTCCCAAGTGGCCTAGCCAAGGCCACGGTGCCTTCTAAGTGAAAGAATTTTGAGGAAGATACAGGTAGTCTGACTTTAGGGCTGAAGATCTTATCCTTTATATTGAATCCGAGCATCATCTTTTAAGTAAGAAATGTTCCCAGTATTAGGTTGTGTGGACAGAACTGTTTTCCTTCAGGTATCCATCCTTTGGTAGTTGTAGCTGACAATAATAAATTACTGCCCTCTAAACAGGTCAAACTGTTATTTTCGATATGGAAAAAAAAAGAAAATAAATTCCAGTGTTTGAATTTGGATTTTATGATACATATTTTCATTTGATAATAAGCATTATGCTTTAAATTATGTGCAATTTTTACAATTTTCCTGACACTGTTGAACCATGATAATAAAAGCTGTTCTACTCTACTCATGTTTAGAAAGAAGAATGAGAGTTAGTAAGGACAGAGTATTCCACTTCTCTAGAAGGTGGTTAAAAACTAGAGCTTTGCTTAAACTCAACTAGACGTGAGTGCAAACAAGTCTTCAGTTGTTCTGTTGCCTTGTCAGTTTCTCAGTAAGCTGCATGTGATGGCTCGTCCTTAACTAGCTCATCCTGAATATTCTAATGGTGATCCCACAATTAAATTTAGATAATATAAGCTAGCGACTAGAAATTTGCCCAAATTAATAATTTAAATCACAGAACAAAAGTTTGAAAAACAGATTTTGTTTTAAAAGGCTGAATAACTTCATCTGATATCTTAAAAGATTTTTTGCCAAAGCATGCCTATGATATCTTTATATTAACTTATTTTGCTTAAAATAAATATTAGAAGCAAAAGAGAGCTGGCTACGTTCCCCTGCTGCTAAGGCAGCTCTTTGGGATGTCATAGATCAGGGTAACACAGAGATAATACAATTCTACATTTGCAATTCACTTCATATTTCATTGTTCTATAGTCAGTACTGATAATATTTGAGTGTACTATGAATAATAAAGGAAAATTATCATGTTGTTATAAAAATAAATAAATTTTGGGGAAGATGCTCTGAAGACTCATGGTTGTGACCAATAAGCCTCAATGTTTCCAATAAATCATTTTAATGAAAATACTGTAATTAAAATGCCTTAATTTTGGTCAAATTAGTTAATGACTTTATATAGTTACAAAATAAATCAATGACCCCTGACTATTTTTAATTAAAGAAAAGTGATCAGCCATCTAAAATGTAACAGTGGCAAAAAATTTTCAAGAGAATAGTGAAGAGAGAAAATTGGGGGGATGAAAATGTTCAAAACATTTTATTCAATTAGCAAGAAATTAGTAAAAGCTTTTAAAAATTGTATCTCAGGAGAGTTAGGACAATTATTTGGAAACATATTTATTAGTATGAGTTGCTTAGAATATGGTATAATAAAAATTACATCATTGCCTTTTTGAGTCAGAAACTACTTTTATATTTTTTAAAAGCTCTTAACCCTTTCACTGATTTAGAAAATATAACATTTGATTTTCTGTTACACAGGTTTAATCCATTCTCCACAGTGAAGTGCACAGATTTCGGCAATAACACATTCTGTTCCACTGCTGTCAGTATAAAATACTGTTTACATTCCAGGACTATTGCTTCAGGGAACGACTGATGGAGCAGCTACTTCTGCCGCTTCTTTGGTAGAGAAGTAGAAAGTCTTTTCTGTCCAACCAGGGGCACTTTCAGCTCCTTTCTTTATCTCTATGGCACAGAAGCATGCAAGATTGGATTTTAGACTTTGAATATAGAAAATAATAAAAATGAAATAAAAATCTTTGAAAGGGACCCTTTAAAAGTTCACTTGGGAACTTTTGTCAAGCTCTGAGCCATCTTTCTTTCCTCAGAATTCTTTGTTAAAAATGAATTGAAAAGCAGAGTCTAAGCTACATAGTGTAATCGGCGCAGAACTTCGAATATGACTCGGTGCTACTGAACTGAACACTGTGATTGCAATTATAACTCCACATTGCTTCATGCATAAATTATTCAAATTCAAGCAATAGATTATTCAAACATTATCTCCAAGAAGCACTTCTGAAGGCTCACTAACAATTATGCTGCAACCCTTCACTAACAAAGGCCATACAATTAAAAGCCTAATGTATTTTACAGACCCTGAGTTGGTCAACAACATTGTTTTTAACACAAGTCAATGTTTAACTATAATTTACCTCTTAAAATTTCCTCCTTTTATTCATGTCTTAAGAAATTAACACTATTTTTATAAAGAAAAGGCTGAAAGTAAGTCTACGGTATCCAAATTGGACATATATACTTCAAAGACTCCCTTCTTTCATAAGAATATGGAAATGTGAATTTTTTTTGCAAAGAGACTTTCAATTATCATTAAAATTCTAGTAAAATGTCAGTTTCATATGGTGTTCTTTGCCATGCTGCATAAAAGTGTATTTTCTCATAAGAAGCTAAATTAAACATTAGAATAACTTCACATGAATTCTCTAGTCAATCATTTGGACCTGACTTCTATGCCTGTCATAAGATTCATGATTCTGAATCATTGCTGAGGTTGTGCATTTTGTGAATTGGTCTTTTATAGGATTGTTTAATTCATGACTTATCTGACATACTCATTCCCTCTGATGTCTTCAGGGAGCACTGTATGACAGGGATAGTTCATACCGTATGCTTCTCTCAATGATTGTCTGATCCACCACGAGTATCACGCTCACTCTTATTTGGTACTTATGTTTTTAAAAAAATGACAGACTCATCATCTGCCTGCTGTTTGACCTCTGGCTGAAGATTTTATTCCTCTACTTTTGATGTGTCTGTGGGCTGGTGCTCCTTCCATCATGGCAACATTTCTTATTCTGACTGCTTGTACTTCAGAATGTGTTATGTATTGGGGCAACTAAAGTGCCATGCTTTGGTTATGTGTAAGTTGCTTGGCCTGGAATAAAACACAGGAGCTACAAAGACAATGTAATCTTTTAGGACAGGAAAATGATATAGTATCCTATTGTCTTTATGTTCATCATCTACATTGTTGCCCTAAAGATGAAGTAAAATTTTCAATATTCTGTAGTTGTGAAGAAGAGTAGAGGATTATTATTGTTATTATTATTTATTAACTTTTCACTTCTCCCTACTGACAGGTCGAATGTACAGGCAACCCTAGATCACTGAGCTTAGGCCAGCATAGGAGCAAAACATGGTGTGCATTACAGTGTGGCTTTCTGTCTGCAAGTGTGATTCTATCCTCGTATCATTCCACAAAGACTTGGAACATGATTAATAAAGAACATTGACAAGTTTGTTTTCGTTTGGGGGTTTTGTTTTTGACCTGTGGATCAGGAAGATCAAGGGGAAGATGATCACCTTCCTAAACAGTCAGCGGTTCTACGGGATTTGTAAAGAGAAACAAAGTTATATAAGAGACACAAAGCTGGAAAATCACAACAAAAGGATAAACACTTATAGCATTAAGTCTGTAAACTAACAAGTTAGAAAAATTCCTTCTATTAATCTCCACAAAGTGGCCCTGTGTTATACAGAACTATCCCTGTGCATTCTTCTTCCTCATTAAAGGGAGCCAGGGACTCACGTGTGTGAGATGGGAGCATAGTCTTAGAGAGGAGAAAAGAAAACCTAACAGTGGCATCCATGACTTCATAGCTGATAATGTAGCCCTGCACCCTTATTTTATTCTGCTATAATCCTCTGTTAAGAAGGAGGGAGATTAATCATGAAGATGTTCTAGAAACTGATCAACTCATGAGTAGCAGTGGAGAGGAAATGATTGGCAGAATTTTTGCTGCCAACAAACAGAAAGTCATTTCTTTATGACTTTCTGAGAGTTAAAGAAAGGTAACAAAAATCTTTTCATCTTTCCTTTGTTACTGAAATAATAAATCACTACAAAAACCTTTCATGTTAAAATTATATATTTATCCTAAAATCATACGCATTCTTATTCAACCTCACTAAGTCCAAAGGAACTAGACTGTACTTTAAAGACATAAATGGCATTAATTTTCCTTCTTTCAACTTCATTGTAGAATAAAGTGATTAGAATGTGGATTTGCATTAATGAATAATTTAGAAGTTCTGAGGAAGACACTAATTGTTGATGGAGCAACCTCATTTAAATACGGGGAGTGCCAGGGTGCTGCTGCAGCCTGGGAGAGTGAGTTGATTTTTCACTCCAGAAGTTCTACAATTCAATGTTGCCTTCATTTAAAGAAACAATTATAGGCAATAGAATTGCTTTATTTACTACCTTCTGAGAAGTGCTAGACTTTCAGCTGAGTGGTAAGGGCATAGCAAACTACACTGGGTACAAACAAAAAGGAAAACGGATGGAGGGATAGCAAAGGGGTTCACTGAAGAGCTGTGGCTGCAGCTTGTACTGCAAATTATGCACAGGTGCAACATAACAAGCTGAACAGTGTGACACATTCCCTTGTTACAACTAGTAATAAACCCATGACCTGTAAAGGACAGCAATGATTGTTCTTTTAATAAACAAGGAGATCTGGTCAGCAGTTCCTGTTTACTGAATGTCAACTGTGAGGGAAGATCAGTATAGAAAAATCTCTAGGTTTTCAGGAGTGATGAGAGGATGCCTATGCTTGTGTCAGATCAAAGAGGAAGGAGTATGGCAATGAATCTTCCATGGTCTGTGTCTGAAAATGCAACTAAAAAGCTGCTGATTCTCACAGACCTGCTATGAGGGGATGCTGGGTGACAATCTTTTAAAAATGATAATTATCTTATAAGCAGAAGTAATCTATGGTAATGGCATCTGTCATGTGCGTAAGAAAGCCTCTCATTAATTAGATATTTTCACATACATCTAGCATGAATAATTTCCAAGGTTAATTAAAAGAATAATTTAAAGCTTAGGAAAAATACAATAAAACTGTTTCAGCTATATAATAAAAAATATATGTGCCATGCTACTAAAATAAATATTAACTAAGCAACAACATATTTGGATCATGGACTATGATAGTTGGCATTTTATACATTTTCAGTTGTTTTTCAGTAAAAGCCAATGGCTTTTAAAATCAGAAAACAGTCTTCATACTTACACATAATATTAAGCTAAATAGATTAATGTATAGTCACTAGTTTTAACATGTTCCAAAATAGATTTAATTTTATTTGATATTTATATAATACATGTATCTCATCTATACACCCACTTGAGTATAAACAATAACAGATTTTTGCCCATGTTATTCTCCTAGCACAATTACTGGTCTATGAGTCAAAGTTACTAATGTGTGAGTTCCTTGTATGAGTCAAAAGCCCACTAACATGGACTCACACTCCAAACATTACAAATAATCAACGATGAAGACATTACCTTTTTATGTTTGGTCAATATAATAGGATTTGTAACATAATCGAATATTTCAAAATCTAAGATTGACATGTAAATATAAACTATACACAGCCCTAACAGATAATGCATTTCAAATATAAGACCACAGAAAAAAACAGCTTAATATGGTCTGAGTCATCATAAGATAATAAAGAAAAGCTTTTTAACCTTCCAAATAGAAAAAAAACTATTTTCTGTATTGATGAGACCAGAAATAACTGAAAGTTTTCAATGCAATAAAAATTCCAAGAGGAAATACATGACATATTGGACTGGTTTAATAAGAATCTAAAGCAACTGCCTCCATTCAGAAGTAAAAGAACCAACGCTCTCTGTTAGAAATATGGATTTCATGTCATCATGCTGTATTTTAAAGAGTAACCTAAACAGAGACACAAGACATAAAGCTATATCTAATCCATTTGTCAGTAATTTAGCTACTGACATTCACTGAATGCCAATTAGCTGTCACCAATAGTATGCTAAGAATCACAATCAAATGAGCTGTTGTCTAAGGATTTATAACCTAAACACTTTTATTTTATAGCAAGGCTACCTATACATTCAATGATTTCTCAGTCCTCAGTGATTGATGAGCTGATTTCACACCACTCCACTCCTTACATCTGCCTGACATGTACATCTATACACATATTTCCCACATTTGCATACAAATTACAGAGACTCCAGTAAATCAGGATGTCAGAGCTTAGGAGTCTGTATCAGGATTTTAATTATCATTTGTGTTTGTAACCACCAAACCTCATCCCATGTGGCTTTTGATGATTAGCATTCTCCTGCTGTTTCTACCTCATTTATTTCACAATTCAAACCTTCCTTCCAGGCTCTGGAGCCATATAGGGGGTTCCTCAACATTTATGTGGGAGTACATCCTTTCTCTTCAGACTGTGCTGAGATCAAGATTAGGAAGCTAGGAAACGTAGAGGAAGTTAAACTGCCCCCTTCCAGGACAATGTCTTCCAAGGTCTTCCTTCTTTACCTCTGTACTATTTAAAGGTCTATCCCAAGAACTGAAGCCACAGGAATGTTGTAGTTTCCTATCCCAAAAATATTTTAGGGTTCCTTTCATGGCTATGAAACTGTGGCTGATGATAATGGGTAGAGTTCCTTCCATAATATAATTCTATGAAGTTATATTTAATTTAAATTTCCTTCCAATTTTTCCCTCTGCCATATTGTTAGCAACACTTTTGTGTCTTAAAAAACTTGATCCTATTCAGTTTATGTCATATATATATACATATATACTATATATATGTATATATATTGTATATGTGTGTGTATATATGTATATATATTGTATATGTGTGTGTATATATGTATATATATTGTATATGTGTGTGTATATATAGTATATATGTATATACATTATATATATGTATATTATATATTATATATATATAATATATATGTATATGCATGTATGTGATCCCATCTGAAATACCTCATAATTCTAACTGCTCAGGCACTATCTTGGCAGATTATTATACTTTAACTAAATAGTCAGGCACATTAAATAGATTTTTAAAAGAAGTTTATCTTCTGTGTTTTGCTGCCTCAAAAAAAAAAAACTTGAGACTTAAAATAAAAAACCTTATAAGTTTTCATAAGTTAGAGCAGGAGGCAAATGGCTGGGGTAGGAAATGCCCTAGGATCTCTGAAATTTGCTTTCATTCTTGGTTGGTCCTTAAAGAGACAGCATGGAGTAAAAGGAGCTGTATGTACTGTAAGGAGAGACACCCACATGCAACAGTACAGGCAGACAATGGTGGTTGAGGCATGACTAATAACAGTTTATACAAAAATTCCACCAGCTAAAACCTCAGACTCTGAGGGACCCCTGAACGGGGGGGGGGGGGGGGGGCTTCCCCCCTGTCCTGGACCTCTGTCCAGGTTAGCCCAAAGGGCCACACATTTCTTCAGCACTGGAAGCATACAGCTATGGCTGTTGATTGAGGAACCTCTAAGTCTAGGAACAAGAACTTTTTGCTTGACAGTCTCTAGAGACTTCATAACTTAAAACATATCCAGAGAGAAAGATGTGTTAGATGCCATAGAGTCTGAGGACAGATCTGAGTGGTAGAAAGTTTTTGTTCTACTTTACAGAGCATAGCCTGAACTCAGAAAAGAATCTGGCTCAAGAAACCACATACCCACAAAGTTTTTTGAGAAGAAATTTCCAAAAGTGTAGGTAACTAAAGTGCCTATGAAAAGCTGATAACAATTTGTTATCTGACAATGACCATAGCAACTACAATGTATTCAACAGACACAAGGAAAAATAAATATGAATTCAATGTTACTTTTCTGTCATAATCTGCTATAGATGTATCATAGCAATTCAATGACAATGGTTATATTATTTTCCCAATACACATCAGCATTAACCTTGATTTCATTAGATTTCACATATAATTAATTATCCTTCAGAGTACTTACAGATTTGAAGTTTAGATATCTGTCTTTCATGAAACTCATCCTAATGATTTGCCCATCTAGATTACTCTTGGTCAAGAAACTGTAGTTTCTATTCTTTATTATATACTGTATTTGCTCAAGTGTCATGAATTTGAAGTTTCTCACAACTGAAAAAAATCATAAACAGATCCAAAATGAATCAATTACCTACATGGAGTCCTAAAAGGAGATAGAAAACAGGTTAAAAAGTAAAGCTATTTCAACTTACGATCCAAGTTAATATAGAATAACTCAGAAAAACAAATATTGAATTTACTTTCTCCTCCTAAATACCATCCTAGCAAATTGTGTAAGTCAAGGTTCTCTAAAGCAACTGACAAAATGCATATATAGTCCAAGGAAAATGTATTACATTCACTTACGTGTTAAAGGCCACATCATCTAACAATGGCTGTTTGTGTGCTGGAGAGGTTGAGAACTGGCAACAGTTGGGTCAAGAAGTATTGATACCTGAGCAGTACCAATCTAGCACTCTAGGATTGGAGGATTCCTAGAAACCCAGTGGCCTTCACTCCAGGTTATTGGACCAAAAAGCTGAGTTCCAGTGAAGGATGGCTGCAGCAGAAGCAGCAAGAGAGTAGATGCACTTGCCAGCAAAGGGTGAAGGCAGACAGGGATTACAATGCTATCTGTCTCTCAGACCTCTTACTATCTCGACCTCTAGAAGATCCTTCCCACCATAGGATAGTGTAAGAAAGCTCCACTTACATAATCCTTCCGTGAAATACCCTCTCATACCCACATAGAAGCAGCTTCTTACTCAATATGTCCAGGAAATGCCCTCTCATACCACTAAGCATATCCCTTACTCTTTTCTAACCTAACCAAGTTGACAACCAACGTTAACCATAATAAGAATTAAATACTATAAAAATGTTAATACAAAATATATGTACTGGCTAAATAATTCCAGTTTTCAATATACTTCTAGTTCCTGATCAACTCTAACTTTCCAATTTAATATTCTACCAATACATGTTTGTAGAACATTAGAAATTACAATAGATTCTTTTTTCATACATACTATTTATGAGAAGACATTA
The DNA here is from genome assembly GCF_004785775.1 of Grammomys surdaster. NCBI lineage: Eukaryota > Metazoa > Chordata > Mammalia > Rodentia > Muridae > Grammomys > Grammomys surdaster. The sequence goes on from NW_021604613.1 coordinate 7,166,304, forward strand.
TTGAAAGTGAAAACACATTTAAGTGTATTTGTGTTGGACATTTAATGTTTGTTTATTTGCACAGAGAAAAATATAAACACAATGGCATTCGTGTGTTTAAATAATTCACATTGTCAAAAGGTACTTAGGGTTCACTGAGACAGAACTAATTTAATTGCTGACTTTCACCAATTAAAGACATATGTCAATTGTGGATTTCTAGGTACAGATTCTTCCCTCAATTCTATTGCCTTTATTCTGATATTGGATATTTAGGGCGTCTTTGACAAGAAACAGCAGACTTGTTTTATTTTATTGGGAAGTTTTTATTTCCCATGGGGTAATAGATTTTAGGAAACAAATTAGAGAGTGTTTCTAAATTTTGTTTTCACTCTTCACCTGGGGAGATCACTGATACCTGCAAGGCTCCTGGGACACTTTTTCGTTAGACTCCTGCTGACTCTACAGTGCATGGAAGAATCCTTGACATTTAATAAATACTGTGGAAATAGGTGTCTGGATAAGAAAGAGATTATTTTCTTTCTGTGCTTTCTCATATCATGCAGAATATTAGTGTGTGTAGGCTAAAATGAGAAGGAGTGGGGTATCATTGAGGAAAACAAGCCAAATATTTGCTGCATCAAAATATACAATTAGCTGAAAAACAATCAGCTGATTGGTTCATACAGATTTGTAGGCTCATTAGAATATGATTAGAAATATTTCACTTTCAAAGTTTCATTATCAGTATAAACATGGATCTCATATGGATTGTCATGATATACAGAGAGTGTCTAAATGAACTCCCCCCACACTTCTTTAAGTGTCCTCTGTATTCAAATTTTTCTTATTAGCAATTGAGTTATTAATATTTTAGAAGAGAACCTGATTCACATGTAATTTCTGTCACAGGTGCTCACAGAGGTGATAGAAACAGGATTAGCGATGATTCAGTTAGCTAACCCAAGGATTCCATTGGCTAGTTCATTTTCCCATTGCCAGCCTGGCATTTGTTAAAAGTCATCTTCTGAAGGCCTTATAGAGTTAATGCTGATTATCATACATGACCTTTAATTTTACATAGATGTTATATATGGATATAAACTTTGTATTTTATTTGCAAAGCTTTGTTTTAAGTTTGTGTTTTAATGCTGAAGCACAGAACTTAGTAAATACTGTCTACTGATATTAAAGTGATTCACAATTTTAATCCATAGAATTGAAAAAATAAAACACTGTCTTAGTTTCTTTTCTAGTTGGTGTAGTAAAATACTCTAACACCAGCACTTTAAGGAAGGGAGGATTTATTTTGGCTCACAGGATCAAGTGATAGTGCATCATGACAGGGAACTCACAGAGTCAGGAGTTTGAAGAATATGGACATGCTACATCTGCTGTTAGAGAACAGAAAGTGACAAATCCTTACACTCGGCTCAGTTAGTCCTGGACCCAGGACTTGAAATGGCGTTGCTCACTTCTAGAGTGGATTACTCTGATCTACCATATGATCCTGCCCTAAGATTCCTGACTCTTTCAGGTTGACAACTAAAAGGAAGCATAACACATTGTAACCCATTTTTTTTGTTCTATTTTACTATCAAATAGTCACTTTTCTACAATGGTCGTAACAATTTATTTTTAAGTTTTTGATGTTACTGCTTTAAATTTTATAGTTTTGTATTTATTCTGGTCATAATGACATAGACATGATAACTCCTATAGCTTGAAGCATAGAATACAGCACTCCAGACTCTCATACAAGTACTGCACATCTGTAGAACTCTGCATCTTGTTTCCATGACTCTTTGTACTCTGTGGTAGCTTTCCTTTCATTCCTCCAGGCCTTCCCACTTTACTCTGATTATGTGCGTCTATTTAAACACAGTATCTCAGTGAAGGCATGCGCTGTCCTACAACAGACACTGTTCATTGTCCTACACATCCACCCATATTACTGTACTGATGAAACCTCCTTCTTTATGTTGGTTGTGATTGTACATTGTGTGCCTTTTCTGTTGCATTTTTTAGATAATATATATTTAATATTATATATATATATATATATATATGTAATCAGACAATTTCAAATAAGACACTGAGCTCTGTATCTTTAGGAAAGCATTCTACTAGGATCTCTAAAAATAAAAATAACATGTGAACATGTTGTTCTTAGTAAAAAACAAATATTGTACATTAGATCATGTACTATTTAAAAGATGAACAGTATGTAGGACACTATAAGTTTATACCTGTACATAAATTGTCATTGAATTTTTAGTAAGTAAAATCATATCCTTAGCTTCTTTATTTTGTCACATTCCAAAATGTGTTATGGAAACATCTGTAACTTAACTGATAGAGTTCTAGTTTATAAGCAACAGAATTGTTGTAAAAATAATATCAATAGACTAAGCTATGATATTTAAAGCTATATTGATATATTCATTATAAGGCATACACGTTCTTAAAATTTCCAATTCAAATATTCTTGTTTATATCACTAGATAGTCCTGAAACCTTCCAGCAAATGATTTATAACATGTGACTTATTTTTGTCTTTTAACTACTTAAATACTCTTAGATGATATATTCAAAGAACAATAAGCATTTGCTGCATAAAAGTAATTTAATTATATTACTAAAATTCACACATATATCTAAATTATGTTTTTTTGAATGATAAATACATTTAAAAGCATGTTTGGCAGAAGTACAACCCACGCTTTTAGTTAAACAATGTAAAACCATGTCTAATTATAAAACAGACAAACAAATAAAGGACATTTCTTGTACAAAGCAAAAGATGTTTTCTCAATCAAAGTACCATATACCCTCCTGTGAGGACAAAGGATGGTTCGCTATAAGGGCAAGGTGTTAGTCTCCAAATCACCGCTGTAGAGATTCGGATAAATTCCATATCTAATGTCCTTTTCAAAGGCTGCCTTAGCTCCAGGATGTAAGTTTCTTGTTCTGCTCTGTTACCATTAATCTTGATTTCGTTAATTATTTTTCAGCTGGTCTCCTTAATCCTCTTAATTACAGCTTCTTCAAACTTTACCCCTTTGTACTCTATTTGCACTATTATCAGATCATTTCATTATCAATTATCTGTAAAATTAGTTCTTAAATTATTCTTGGTTTTTAATAACTTACTGTTCTCACCCATCAACCTTTCTAAATCAAAGGTAGTATTTTTAGGTACATTTCTTATTCTCTTGCCCAGGGCGATTAATCAAAGGCCACAGTGAGTCTTTTCTCCCAAATTTTGTGAAATACCCCATCTCCTCACAGTCCAAACCTCTTCTTCTTTTCCCATATTTCCTCCTTCTTTTCTGCTTTTTCTCCATCCTTACATTTTGTCCTCCTACCTCTCTTTCTTCTTTTTTCCTTCTTTCCATCCTTTTTTCCTTGTTTACTTTCTTTTTCTCTTTTCTCTGATACTCCTACCACAAAAGCCTCTCTTTAGCTCTGCTCCCTGTGGATATATTCTGGCTAACTTTGCCTGGATATGATTATGAAATATTGCATAGCTCTAGTATTGGTATCTCAGTCTTATTAATGTTCTTTTAATATTAACAAGTATCAAAAGGGTAAAATGTTTTAAGTTGTTTGAGACTTTCAGTATATCCAAGTATGTTCTTAATACAATCATATACTCTATGTTCTTCTGCCCAACTTTGAATAATTTGTTCATTGAGAGATTGGAAAATTAAATATGTAACACTTTCTAGGCAATGTTTTAGATTTTATACAGTTAACAATGCTTAACAAATAAATGTTTGCTCATCACATACATTAGCTCACAATTGTAATCAATGGCACGGTGAAATCCCAAACTGGACCACTCTGGAAGTAGAGAGACAGTTAAACTGGACCTGAGAACTTCTGGGTTGTCTTTCAAGGGTGTGGGAAGAAAACTGTGGCTGGTAGGAAAAGCCTTGTCAGTTAGCTGAGCAAGGCTATACAAGCCAGAACAGCCTCGGATTTAGCACATGTGCTTTGAACTGTTGCAGGCTGTTAGAGTTAATCAGGAACTAGATGTCTGTTGCCTCAGGTAGCTGACAATTAGGATAGGACAGGGAATTATTGGCTTATCCTGACTCCTTACATACAAAACCTCCTTCACAAGAATTCTGGGGAATGCTTTGAAACTAACATCAATCAGCTCTTTGAGTAACAACTTGTCTCTATTTATGAGAGACAAGTTGAGCAAGGAACAGTTACAATGTACTTTCTGAAGTCACACACCAAGTACACATTACAGCAATCACAGAAATCTGGGTATCTTGGTACCTGGTCCTGCATACCTTGGTTTTGGAAACCTGACTGGGACAGTAAGGACATGAAAGAACAGTTGCACATACAAAAACGCTGGGATCAGTTGGGATACACCTCCTCTAATGGAACACACCCACTGTTCAACAACCCAGAACCTCAGTGTTTTTATTAGGTACAACACAGAGGGAAAATAGTTACAGTAGGAATTCTCTGTAGGTGAGCAACCTCAGGCTATAATCATCCTGAAGGGGAAAGTTGCAGTTACTACTCATCATTCATAGACACTCAGACTCAAACACATGGTCAACAGTCACACTGGAACCAAAGGGAATATTTGTCATTTCTTGGAACCACACTCATATGTAAGGGGAAAGCTGTACCATCCACATAGGTCTGAGGCACAGATGCTTAATGCGGCTCTGCCCACATCAAACAATTCAGTGCCTTATTCCATTCAGTCTTCCTCGGCTCCTCATATCTTTGCTCCATCGTGACCTTGTTTCTCATCACTTTGAGACCTAGTCCATAAAATCCAGAGTTCTCAATATTTGGAAAAATAGTTGTAGAAAGACCTAATAATAAATAAACCTCTAAACTAAAAGGTTGATGCAACCTGAAGGCTCTAAATCCTAGGATTTCTCAGCTGTCAACCTTCTTCAAAATTGCCTCTATTGAAAGAGTCACCTTGCACAAGTTCATCTTCATTGTTAGGGCCTCAAAGCCAATGGCTGTTTCACAGGAAGGACCATTCTGAGTGTCATTCAAAGTTTGTGGGCTTTTGTGGAATTTCTTTGAAATTGCATTATCTTCCTCTGTTTGATTCTGTCTTCTCCCCTGTCTTCCAACAGGTATTTGTCCCTAAACACCATTTAATATACATCTGATATTTTAGACTTTCTCTCAATCTGACTCACATAATAGATGCTACTCTATTTTAGACGCTGATTCCTTGGAATTGTGACCTAAGTCATGCTACAATTTAAACAAAAATTTAGTCGGCCAAGTGCTAAAACCAGAAATTCAATATAGGGGAAATTCTATTGTAATACAGAGTGGGTAAAAGAAGCATATCTTTTACAGTTTTAAGTCATAAACAACAACAAAAAATGTCTGGCCAGTTTCCAGTCCAACAAGACAATTATTTAAAAGCTAGGTAAATTAAAAAACAAACAAAACAAAACCTGTAATAGACTTGCAAACACAGTCTAGAATTATGCATAAAGAAACAACACTACACACCATTCAGGATGTGTATGATGGTTATTGTTAACTGTCAATTTGATTGGATCTAGTATCACTGGAAAATGGGCATTTGGGGATTACCTTGATTGTGTTAATTGAGATGGATAAACTTAGTGCTTGTGTATGGCACTATGTCCTAGCTGACATCCTGGACTGCACCAAAGAAAAACATAACTGATCAGAAATGTGAAATCATTCCCTTCTGCTTCATGACTATCGATAGGATGTGTGCCCACGTGCTTCAAGCATCTTCTGTCAAGAAGTTTGACACCTCAAATTTCAAGTGTCATATTTAATTTCCTGACATAATGGACTATAACTTTAAATAGTAAACCAAAATGAATCCCTTTACCTATAGCCGTTTCTGCCAGAGTATTTTATTATAAGAACAAGAAAAGAAACTAAAAAAAGCTCTACAAAAAATATCACTGACTTGGTCACTCAGATATCTCAATAGCCAAGACTGGAGCACAAACCATTTGTTCAGACAGACATGAACTTCAGCACCATGGCTATGAGCATCGCATGAACCCATGATTTATCTACAGAAAATTCATCAGATACCCAAACCCAAGACTTCAAGTTGTCTTTCTAGCATTTGTTGAGTGCCACAGCAATTGAACAAAAAGCAGCATCAGATGTATATTTATCATGTTGTAAATGCATTTTGTACTTTTTAAACTTTTTGATGATCAATTTTTAATGGTTTTGATTCATCTTTATATCTTAGGCTCATTGAAAATTTTGCACTTCATGATAGCATGGACCAAAGGCAATTAACAAATAAAATAATGGCATTGCTGAACACAACACTCCAAATGGTTCTAGCTCACTGAGAAAAATAAAATATGGAATTATATATGTATTTATGTAAGAGTAAATATTAAGTCAGCTCAGCAGAGACCACAAACAACTTGGCAAAGACCACAGGATGGCTTGCTGAGCTTGCTGAGAATAGCCATAATAAAAATATCAAGCCCCTCTAGGGACGAGGTGACCAGAAATATAGAAACAACCAAAGACATATCTTGACCAGTCTAAACATGCCCAAGTGAGTAATGGGCCACCTGGTGTTTATCCTAGAAGGTCTGAGGCTTCATGGTCAAAAATAGTGGGCCATCCAACCTGTCAAAATGATTGCTTACGCAAAGTGCTGATGTTTGAAATATCCAATCATATGTAACTGCGCCAGAATTTCCCGCTTTTCCCTTCCCCCTTGTGCCTCCCCCTATAAAAGTTCTAAACTTCCTGGGGTCTCCATCGAAATTCTCTCCCCTGCGTGGGATGAGTTTCGATCCAAGGGCCCTTGTTAGTAAACTGCCTTTTGCTATTTTGCATCAAGTCAGTCTCTCGTGTCTCCTTGGCTGCGCGCTGATCGGAACTTGAATTGGGGGTCCTCTCCGTGGGTCCTTACATTTACATATTTTGCTCATAATCACCACATATTTACCTTTCACTCAATTATTTTTTACTTAAATCAAACTACCTAAGTTGAAAAGAATATTTGTCAAAATTACTTTTCAAGTCAGTATAAAATCAACCAATTTCGGCTGCCATTTTATGAGCAAAATTCTGATCTAAACTTCTACTCTCATATTACACTTCAGAGCATAACTAAAACCTTTCTGATTCCGGCACTCTCCTGATTTACACTGGGTTAGTGATGCCAAACCTCATTTATGAAGTTGTGACCTCAAGTGCAGTATTAATATGAGGTACAGCCACACAGTGGTTTTGATGTCAGTGAACTGTTGACAGGCAAACAAAATGTTGATACATGCTGGAGAACCTGGATTAATCTTTCTATTATGTACTTTTGTGTTTGATAGATATTTTGTTTCATTTCTGTTTTGTTTTATAAACTCAACTAAAACACACGTGTGGTCAAGTTTAAAACTCTTTTCATAGAATATTTATGAGCTGTTGGTAGCTTGACACTTTCTCATACACTGGGTTTGGATCAATGTAGCACCTTATGATCAGTTGATCAGATTTGGTTGTAGGGGGGCTACTCAAAAGAAAATTGTATGCTGTTATAAAATAGCATTGATATTAATTCTACTAATGATAATTAAAAGAAAAACAATTCCATGACTTGCCAAAATTCAACCTATAAAGCAAATTTAATGTGTAGGACATTTGCCTAAATGTATGAGAAAAAAATCTTTGTAGCTGTCTCTGAAGTCTGAACTTCTCCTTAGATGTAAAATACTGATGTGTTTGTTAAGACTCAAAGCGATTGAATATAATTTGCATGTGAGAGCTTTGTTTCTCATGGTAATTATGAGTCTAGGAAAATAAAAGAATGCAATCTCTGACAACCTAGGTATTGGATTAAAAAAGAATTAATCTTTTTTAATTAATAACAGATATGAAAAGAAAAATAATGTTTGACTATTGAACTGCCTATACAAAGAAAAATCAACAAACAGATTAATTGAAAAAGTTATTCAAACCACTTTGGGGATGTGGTTTGGGGTAAAGAAGAAAGGCATGATTGACATCTTGCCTTTTAGTTAATTGCTTTGAAACACTATTCAAACAACACAGACACATTGTTTCTTTCTGGGGATCACAAGGAATTCTTCACAATCTTACCCAGGTGGGAAACAGCATAGAATAAGCTAAACCATAATGAAGTATCTGTTTAGATTATTATAATAACTCTGAAAGTAGATTTGATATCAAGATGGTTGATATGCTAATATTCTGTAACACTGATGAAGATTTAGAAATTGTAACAAACAAGATGGAAACTCCAAAGCCTGGTAGAAATGAGGTGAGATGCAAACAAGTTCTGATAACAGCAAGGATTAAATACAAAGCAAAGATTAGCTGTGTTTAGTAAGTGTGCTGGAGAAAAAATTAATAACTAATGCTTTATTTGAAACAAGAAACAAAAAAATTTATAAATGTAATTGCTAGTAAGCAACATAATGAAGTCCAATTAAGACTTATAACTTATCTTTTTTCCTTCCTAATGAGGGAACTTTGAGAATGTAACATTCATTTACCTTCAGTTTCTTTTTCAATCAAACAATGCAAGCACAAAAATCCCTCACATAGACATAAGTTGCGATTAAAACTTTGATAAATATATATGGTATATGTAATTCTGAGACAAAAAATTTCACTCTAATATAAAATTTCCTATAATAAAACTTACAAATAGTAGTAAAAAGTAGACTAAGTAGAACATAAATGTATACTCAACAGCATGTAAGGCATTCCAAGAGAAGTAGCTTAATAGACGTTTTTGAGTTCCTGATTCTCTAATGTATTGACTTGGCATAAAATTGTACTTTCCAAAACATGCCACCAAATCCAAATGCTAATAAATATATTTTATAAGATCTAGGATGGTTTCTGCCTCTGGTTTTTACAGAGGATAAATGTGTGGGTGGTTTATTTATTTATTTGTTGTTGCTTGCTTGCTGTTGTTGTTGTATTATTACTTGGGGGATTATGAGTAAATGAGTAACTGTATAGTAAGTACATATATTTATTGAGTATTGATCTAGCATGTGTTTAAGACTATCAAAGATACAGCCATAACTATGTATAACTTTAAACTTTAATGTTCCTAAGTTATCTAGAGTTAAGGCGCAATTTAACAGAGACAATGCCTGTGTCTTCGTCATCCCATATGCCACCAGTTATCTTCCTAGTTACAAGTTAGAAGCAGCCTATCTGTGACTCTTATCATGTAATTTCTATTTGAGGGCTCAAGTTTCAAAGTTGTTAGAAACCAGGACAGAAGCATGTTGTCATAATATTTCCTGGTAACACTTTTAAATATTATCTTCTGTGACATAACTCTAGGATTCTTCTGTTTCAGTATTTCAAAACCATCAGGAAGCAGACTTCACAAATACATTGGGAGGTAATAGTGTTTTTATTTAAATTAAAAAAAATACTTAATATTCCTCACTCCTAAATAATAAGCATTTTCCTTGCTGATGCATTTGTTTATAATAATATCTACCATATTATTATAAATATAGCCATACATAATAATAATGAATTATAATTATTTAGAGATCTTTGTAAAAGAAAAGAAGTATTTTCCACAAATCAAATTTAGGCTCTAATACTTAGACTTGACATCCTTTAATTATATCAGATAACTCAACATACCTAAAAACCTAATGCAAGGAAGCCCACTAGTGTAGTGGTTGAGTGAAAAATGTCCTCTATAGCTTTGGGATTTTGAAGAATTGTTCCCCAGTTGGTGCCACCTTTGGGAAGGTTTAGAAGGTGTGGCCTTGCCATGGGAAGTATTTCACTGAGAGCAGACTTTGAGATTAAAAGCTTCAACCTTTTCAAACTTGCTCTTTTGTCTCTGTGCTCATGGGTCAATATGTACTCTCAGCTTTGATATGTTCTCCTGTCACCCCATGCTTGCCACGTGTACCACTGCTGCCATGCTGCCCTTGCTATTGTGGATTCTCACACTCTGCTAACATAAGCCAAAATAATCCTTTCTTCTACATGTTGCCTTGATCATGCTGTTCTATCACAACAGTGAAGACATAATTAGAACAACTCTCAAGTCGGTGTAGATAATTGTATAGCAGTTATTCACCAGCCTTCTCTACTGAACCCTGAACTTCAAGTTCTTACTGAGCATGTTACCTTAAAGCCACAAACTGACACCTTAAAGTTACATCCAAAACTGTATCACTACACCACAAAATCTGTTCCTTCTCTCATTTCCCAGATGTTAGTTATCTTTCTTGCTCAAAATAATACATTATTTGACATATACTTTTCTGCACATATTGAAAGGAGATTCAAGCTCTGTACACCACACCTTATCAATATCTCTTACTTCATCATTCTGTGTATGCCAACCGTAACAGCAATAGCTTCATAAAACCTTATTATTTCATGTCTAGAATACATAAAGTACTAAATTGGCCCCTGTTTTTATTTTCCTCCCCTTTCTAATCTTTTCTGAATTGCTTCATTCATCTTCCTAAAGAGGCTGTCATATCATTCACTCTACTCAAAACTGCCTCATAGCTTCCCATTTCTCATTAAATATCAATCATGCACCTCTCCCTGTTTATCATGTCTCTATGATCAAACCACAATCATTCTCCAATCTCCTCATGTCAACTTATCAAACCCACTTATTGAATTTCTGTTTAATGTTTTAGCTATAGGAACCTTTTTGAGGACACTATTTGAACCCCTTTAGAAAAAAACTGTACATAAGGGGTTTCTGTTAGAGTTTGTTTCACACTAGCACTCACTCTGGTGAGTTTCCTTCGTTAGAATTAAGCAACCTCTTATACTTTCTAAAGCTACTGTATTGGTTGTTATACAACTTAGGCGAACTTACAGCTAAACTACATTAATATCAATAGATAATGGAGTGGGTAACTCCAGGAAGATTTCAGCTTCTTTGATCCTGTGACAAGAAATTGGACAGAGATTCCTGCAACAATGGCTGGAGTACAGGCAGCTTGTTAGTAGAGCAATGGTAAGGAAGCTGGCCTGAGGAAAAGGAAACTTTCAGAGATTCAAGCAGCAGTGTGAGGAGACTTTGTCACATTGCATACTCATTGTGCATGTTTTTGGAGTCATTTGCATAGCATTAGTTTATTTCCATGTACTCCCTTACATGTAGCTTTTCAGTATATAACTACATACATGGTACATCTCATTAGCACCTTAAATATCCAGATCCAATGGGCACAAATTATTGTAGGATTATAAGAAAAGAAAAAAAAAAGTCACCTTCTATTGTGTCTCTGAACCGCAAAAGAAAATTTAATAGAGTTAACGTCAGCTAAGGAAATGTCCAACCTTCCTTTTACAATTGTTTTCATTCATATGCTAGTTTTGCAGGCTTTTGCACAGGTCTTCCAGGTCTTCTGCCCTTCCCTGCTACGCCTTTATCAATAGCTGTATGTCCTGTTCTCTGTTCTCAATATGTTTTAAATATCTATTTATATGAAACATGGTTTCCTTCATTATCTAAAATTCATCCATTTCAAACTATGTAAAAAAAATTTTAAATGTGTTTCTTTAAGGAAGCAATGCAAACTAACTTCCCCATAAACTATCCATTCTATTCTGTTCAAATTAAGCTTGATTTCTCAGCCCCAGAGAACAAACTGTATTCTATTCTGATTAAGATTTCAGTTTAACTTGGTAATCTCAAAACACACATGATTACTAAGGGTTGACATGTCTCTGGTCCATGCCAATGCATAACTCTCACCTCAAAGAAGAAAAAAGATATCTTATTCTGAATCAAATATGAGTTACCATGGTCTAGTTATATATACAGACTCAGTTTACTTCAAATTCCACGTTCCAGTGTGTTAGCTGTTTAATGGTGTTTGTGGTTTGAAAGGAACACTACTAATATCAATGACCCATGAGAGAAACTTTGATCAGGAGAAGAAAATCTCTAGAATAGGTGGTGAACTCATTCTAGTTGGGCTGTTTCAATCATTTGGCCAAGGACCAGCCCTAGGAAGGTGGACTGACATTAAGCCATGCTAAAGAAAGAGGCTGAATAAATTTTCTTTAATTAGATGCTGTATTTTATCTTCTAGGAATTCCTGCACCATAGCATCTCCCTGGTAGCTAAACAGTCATGATATTCAGCTAGAGCTGTCCAATGTTTTGAGTCTTAATTTTGAAAGTAGCAACACTTTTCTCCCTGTCTCTTTCCTTCAGATATGGTCCAGAATGAAGTAAGCTTTTACTGGTATCACAGCCTCCATTACTTTAAGAAAGCTCTTCCTGCCATGTGGCTGCTGATTGCCACATGACTGACCTCTATGCCAGTTTAAATGACATGGCTATATTTGGCCTTCTCTTGTCCATTTTCTGTTAGGTCCAAAGGCCTCCTCCCAAAATGTCTGTGTTGGTGACAATGTTCTAAGCAGAAGGACTCTGGTCACTTAAACAGAAGGATCTTTACTAGGTAAAATAGAAGCCTAAATTCAATGTTCCTAATCTCATGAGATGGATTCCAGTATACCAGGACCTCCTTAGGTCTGCCTCAATAGCTCAACTACCACAGGTAAGGGCATCTAGTTCTAGTCCAATTCAAACAGCTTGTATCAGTTCAAAGTTCCCACCCTGATGACTGTCATAAAATCTCTGTTTGCTTATCCATCATTTGCTTCTCTCTGACACTGGAGAGGTGGACCTGGCAAGCTAATTCCCAGTAAACCTCTTTTCTACCTACAGAATGGTCTGATTCAGTGAATTCTCTGTGTCTTCTCCTAGGTACTCTTCCTCTGGGCAACTGCCTGTCCCAGGGTGTTTTTCTTTTGGACTCAGATAAACTTGTCCTCAAATCTCTGTTTAAGTCTCTTTTGGAAAATGTCATTAATGAGACAAGGGATCCCAAAAGAGAACGGCAATTTCCTCTATCATCAGTAGCAGAACAGAGAAAGTCATAAATCAAGACACCTTTTCAAACAGATGGTAAACATTAGATGGGTAAACCTAGCTACATTCCTCAGATGCATTCTGACTGCATTCTTGCCTTTGCATTGGTAGAAACCAGAGGTCAGTTTATACATTCCAAAGGATTTGTTTAACGTTCAACAGGACATTAGGAGTTACAATTAGTGGCTACTGGGGGACTAAAATAACCCCCCTCCCCAAAATGGCTCTGAAATTGAAGCATTCTCTTCTCTCCAAGCCACTAAAGCACAAGTCAGCCTTGCAGAAGGTTGAGTTTAAGGGGGTCTTTCCAGGAACTTTCTCCTCCATACTCTAGAACATCTGTAAGTTCAAAGCTTTTATTTAAGCATCTGTATTACTCGTCTTTGTTAGTGTCTTTCAAGTCGAAATACATCACACTCAGGTCCAGTCGTGAAGTTCTCCCCCTTAGTCTCCATGCATTGTTTTACAGATTTGAAAACTTCACCTCTTTGTAAGATAGCCTAGCTACAAGTTAGAGCATAGAGAACCCGAGCCACTCCAGCGAGCAGCAACAACAGCTTTCTTCCAAAAGGATGACAGCTGTTTTCAAGGTTTCCCAAAAGAACTTTGCTCTAAAAGACATTTCTACATCCTAATCATAGTTCAATTTCTTTTATCCCCCTCGCTCCTATAGTATTTCAGAACTGCCACTCCTAACACCAAATAGTCATTTTCTAAAATAAAAATCATATAACAGATTTTTAAAATAAAGGTTTGATTTATTACTTTTGGAAAGAAAAATACATAAAAAATAGTTAATTGTCATTATGGAAAATGAAAATAGAAAATTTTGCTCTCCCATATTTCAGCGTTTGGTTTACATAACTGGCTACTTTATGTCCTTTCACTTCTCATTGGTATTTATATAAATCATCTTGAGGAGTAAAATTAGCAACTTCATGGCCTTGGATCCATGTCTCCGAAGTTTACATAACAGAAACATGAGGTACATTTCTCCAGTAAGTAAAAGCAACACTTGCCTTTTAGATAAAAATTTCAGGGCTACAGGGGTGGCTTGGTGATTAAGAATGTTCCCTGCTCTTCCAGAAGAACTGAGTTTGGTTCCCAGGCAGTTCACAACACCTATAACTCCATCTGCTGACCATTTGCTGCCCATTCCTGCTCCCCCAACCTCACACACTCATAGCACGTATCTCTATATCTATACATCTCTATATCTATACATCTCTATATCTCTAGATCTAGATATAGATATAGATCTAGCTCTATGTCATCTCTATCTACATATGTAAATATATAAAAGAAAATCTGAAAAAAGAAAACTGGTACAAATTTTTGCAGGATTTAAATTTAGTTTAGAGATTTAGATAATGAGATTTTTCTGCAGATGGATGTCCAGTTCTGTCAATAACCTTTGCTGAATATGTTGCTTCCCCCCCCCCCCCCGCCACCCCAGGCATGTTTTAAATACCTTTGTCAAAAAATATGTAGCCATAGCTATGTGGGTTTATTTCCAGGTCCTCTATTCTGTTACAACTGTTTATAGTTCTGTTTTGGTGCCAGTAATCAAGCTGACTTGGTGTTTATTGTTCCCTAGTATTGAGACAGGTTTGAAAGACAGATAAATTATAAGGACATATTAAACCAAATGAGGGCTTTGTCTCGCTGAAACATCTAGCCAGCAAGTAAGCAAGAATTAAAATGCAATTAGTAGCTGCTGATGGTCTTTTTCCTTCCTAGACATAAACCTATAAATGGCTGATTCTCAGCAGATGTGCCATTTCAAGGGACAGGATGTATACTTTAGTGAAACTCCTCATGCAAACCTATAGCCTCTCACTTGACCTCATCAGATTATAATTCCATCCAAGGCATCTTCAGAACCATGTCACTTATCTCAGTTATCACAAATAATTTCAAAATGTTTCTTAGATACCTTTTATAAATAACTTGAGAGCAAACAAATATACATATATGCATACACACATACACACAGACACACATATATACATGTCTAAAGCTTAGACAGTTAATTATGATTCCTCTTTGAGGAGCACATACTCATATTTGTGTATGTCTTACTTCTTGGTCATTGGTGTTTCCTTTAACTGTCTCCTAAATTACATTAAAATGCCTGTAGCAAAATGTCCAACTCTGCTTCAAGTTGCTTTGCCTGGAATTTCTTGCTTCATGGAAGCTAAGAATATCATAGCTTTGAGCTAGAATGGAGTCCTTAAAGGATCAAAAGCCACCAGGTTCCTGATGGGTCAGCATGGCTGTTCCTCTGCCCTCTACCTAACTACTGATAGTGTATTTGAATTTAGATTTTGTAATACTTATAGCAACATTTTTTCTGTTCAAGATTACTTTGGTTATATTTTTGAAGGATTTGAAGAACTATGAGGTATGGCCTTGGTTGAATATGTGTAGCCTTGTTAAAGGAAGTCGACTTTAAGGTTTTAAAATCCCATGTCAGGCCTAGACGCCTAGACTTCTATTCTCTCTCTCTCTCTCTCTCTCTCTCTCCCTCCCTCCCTCCCTCCCTCCCTCCCTCCCTCCCTCTCTCTCTCTGTCCTTACAAATCAGGATGTAACTACTGCTCCAGCCTGCATGGTGTTATGCTCTTGGCCAGGATGCCAGGTGGATAATGGACTAAACCCCTGAAACTATAAGCAAGCCTAATTAAATGCTTTCCTTCGTAATAGTTACCTGACCGTGGAGTGTCTTCACTGTGATGGACCATTAACTAAGGCAGCTACCATGGTCTTTTTATTTCCATATGAATTACGATAGTGATTTTCTTTAGTTTATTGAAGAGTAACTTTGAAAGTTGGACGAACAGTGTGTTCAACCTACAGATTACTTTGGTAATATAACCATTTGACAGTATTGATTCTTCTAATCCAGAAATATGGTAGTCTTTCAAGTACTTATGATCTTATTCAATAATTTTTTCAGGGTCTTAACGTTTTCATTTTAGAAGTCTTTCAGATCTCCAGGTTTATTCTTTGTTATTTTTTTAAACTATTATAAAAGAAATATATCTCCTAGTTTCTTTCTCAAATGTCCACTAACTGCTGATTCTCATATGTTATTTTATATCATCTTGTTATGCTGAGGTTTATTTTAACTGTTATTAGTTTCTTCAGGAGTTTTATAATGAGAATATGTGGAATTTGATATCAAATTACCTATGTTTCACTAGTCTTGCGTCTTTGGGTTAAATTGGACTTGGTCATAGTGTAGAATCTTCTTAATGTTATTTTTTAATTATTTTAAAAGTATTGTGTTGAGAATTTTAAATCAGTGTTCTTCAGGGAATTTGGTCTGTTGTTTTATTTTTGTGTAGTGTCATTATCTAGATTTGATAACAGGTTAATATTGACTATTTTAGACTTAGTTTGATAGTGTGTTTCTCATTCCTACTGTGTAGAATAGTCTGAGAATTACTCAAATTCTATCTTCTTTAGAAGTTTGGTCAACTCATCCATAAATCTACCAGCCATGGGCTTGGTGTTCTCCTTGTTGTGGAGAGATTTTAAATCTCATTGTGTTTTATGAGTCTACATAAAATTGCTTATAACTCTTAATTTAACTTTGATAAGTTATCTGAGATTAGAAATCATACATTTTTTGAGGTTGTGCAAGTTTTGAAGTCTACATATTAAAAGTATTTGATGATCTTTTATGTGTCATTGGGGTATATTGTAACAACCCTTTGTCATCTCTAATGGCTTTAAATTTAATTTAAAACTTTAAATGCTGAAACTGCTACAGAAAAATAAGAAAAACACTAGAAACATATGTGCAAACAAGAACTTTCTGAATAGAACTCTAATATTACAAGGTACCATCCTAAAAACAGAAAAGAAACTAAAAAACTTTAACCCATCAAAAGAAACTGTGAAGAGAGCAATGTGTTACAGTATGAAAGAAAATAGTTGATGACAATATTTTAGACAGGAGTTTAATATCTAAAATGCACAAAGGCCTAGCAAAAAAATCACAAACACACACACACACACACACACACACACACAGAGAGAGAGAGAGAGAGAGAGAGAGAGAGAGAGAGAGAGAGAGAGA
>NW_021604613.1:7183317-7207486 GCF_004785775.1 Grammomys surdaster
AGAGAGAGAGAGAGAGAGAGAGAGAGAGAGAGAGAGAGAGAGAGAGAGAGAGAGAGATCTGTGTAATGTGTTATTGTGTTATTTCTGCTTGTCTTAAGGGTTGTCTTCTGGTTTTATTGTTATGAAGAGACACCATGACCAAGGCAACTCTTATAAAGAAAAACATTTCATTGGAGCTAACAGTTTCAAAGTTCACTCTATTATCATCATGGCAAGAAGCCTGGCAGCATGCAGGCAGACATGGTGTTGGAGAAAAAGCTAAGAGTTCTACAACTTGATCTACAGGCAGCAAGAAGAAACTGTTTCACACTGGGCAGTGCTTGAGTAGAGGAGCCCTGAAAGCCCAATCCTACAGATACAGCTTTTTTCCAACAAGGCCACACATGCTACAATACAGTCACACCTCCTAACAGTGTCAGTCCCTATAGCCAAGCATTGAAACATATGGATCTATGGAGGCCAAACATGTTCAAAATGTCATACTGCTTGACTATACAAACAAAAATTATTTGTCTCATAGCTAAATGCCTGTGAGATGCATTGAATTTTGGATTAAAATTTATTCAATAACAGAATTAGTCTTTAATACCTGACTTAACAATCTAAGAAGGAAATTATGTATTATTTTAAAGTCTTAAATATTATGGGGACATTTCTGAATGACATTGGTTTTACCCACACTTATTTGATTATTTCACCTGATTCATAAGGGGTGGAAGTCCATATTTCTGCTGGACTCATATATTTCAATACTGTTCATTTAACAGTATTGAAGCAGTAGGTTGGCTGAAAGCCTCAGTACACTGATAGTCATAGGGCATCTGCTGGGGAAATGAGAAAATTCAGATAGCCAAATCATTTCTAGCAATGACCCTTTCAAATGCTAAGTGCTCAAAAAAATGTGTGTTCCTGACAATTTCAGCTCAAAGCTAGCTACCCCCTGAAGAATGTAGATAAAAATGATAAAAAACAATTTACAATGTGCCCACTCAAAAACTTTAAATAAAATTTTGAGCAGGTTGTATTTATGTATATACATATACACATACACATATGCAACAATAGTTAATGAAAAGAGAGGTCATGAATTTGAAAGACATTGTGGAAGGGTATATGGCAGGGTTTGGAGGAAGGAATAGAAAAGGAAAAGTTATATAATTATAGCATAATCTCAGGAAATAAAAAGAAATTTTTTTAGTGAAATAGGCACATATTTTACATACTAGTCAAAGTCTTTTAATGTGAATTCAAGCTATCTATGGTTCAAATTTAACAACAGCTTAACTAGAATTTAACTTAGCATGACTTGTCCTCTGAAGTCATCAAGGGATCTTTTAATCCAGAGCACTGTCATAGAAGCTATTTCCAGTCAGTCTAGCCTCTCTTGATAAGCTCAACAGGTCCCAAGACTGTGGGTTATCCTCTGTCTTCAGGGCTTGTTTGTCTAGCCTGGGTATCTGATGTTTCCACATGGACTCCATAGTAGAAAAGAAGCACTACACAATGAAAGTCATTTAGGCAAGTTCTGATACTGAGAGCCCTGAATAGATACTACTGCTATCATCTATATCACTCTGAAATGTCCTATTTAAATAATTCATTAAATAATCAATCAAGGATGTGGTCATCTGCAATTTTAAGTGGAAATGTTAGATGTTTTATAGATACCATAAACATACAGTGTTAGTAATTGAGTCCATGTGTTAGTGATCATTTTTGTCCCAGAAGATTTTAGCTCAGTGTCTAACAGGGAATTAGACATTGAACTCTTTGTACAGATTCAGCTTGTATTTTCTAACTTCAAATTAAATCAGACATTTCAGAAAAAAGTTTATTTCTATTCATTAAGTGACAATTATCAATGTGCATAAGTTGTGAGCATATAAGCAAAATGTTTAATAATTGCACTAGTGTATTTGACTGAAGTCATTTTATCTCTGACAGAAGTATACAAAATACTTAGCAATAATTTCACTCACAACATGTGAATGCCAATGCAAAATGTCTGTCAACAACAAAACCTCCATTATGTTTTCAGAAACCATGTAATGATCTGGAGTCAAAGGAAGTGATTATGGAATTAATTCTCTCACAAGCATTGAAGCAATAAAGCATAATATGCCATGTAACTTAACATGTTCAGATCCTTCAGTGCTCTATGGTGATATTCTCTGTCTCTTTTCTCTTGATTCTCTTAGAAAAAGAGAAGAAGAAAAGTGATAAGACCACCTTTTGTCACATGCACATGCAAAGACAGTTCACTCTAACGACCCTAAGTGATCTCTTGCTTGTATCACCAAGGTTATACTATTTGTGAAATCAAGGCACAAGGCAACTCATAAGCAGCATTGCTAGTGATAATGAGCATGGAAAGGGAATGTGGAATATTCAGAGTGAGATCAGAGGATCTGATTTTAAAAAACAAGCTGAAACAACAACAACAGCAAATACAAAGCCAAGCATCTTTATGGACAGGACATCCAAAGTAGATTCAGGACAGTAGTCAAAGGCCAGGAAAGGTGAAAAGAACTGGTTAGAATCACTGTTCTCATTTTTATTGTGAGTATCCTACATATCAGATGTTACTTAAAGTACTCTCCATGCATCTCTCATTCATCAGTTATCTGAAGACTCCTACAAAATCTATATTGTCCGCCTTCTGGTTTTATGGACAAATAAACTAAAACAAAAGTTAAGCAGTTTACCTGGACTTAAGAGTTCATTTTCTTTAAATATAGCTCATGCATATGATCTTGTCAATTGGCATCATCCCTGTACTCAAATTGTCAACAGAAGATCTGTAGAAACAGAACAGAAAATAGGAAAAGGTGTGCACACTTAAAGGACACAAAATGTAGTCACTTGAGTAAAATGTGAAATTAGGAAATCAATTGAAGATTGATGATTAGCTCCCGTGGGGTCTGGGTTCCTGTTGGGTAGTTGTGGTTTCCACAGCTCTGTAGAGACTGGAGCGTGAGAATTTTACTGAGTCTCTTCCACGTGTCACCTGGCAGGTGCTGAGCTGTGAGAAGCCGCTGGGGTGCCCCCAGGCATGGAGAGAACTCAGTCTGAAGTTTCATAGGGGGCAAGGTCTCTTGAGTGTACCCAGAGGCCAGTGGTCTCTATTTGGGGTTCCCAGATGCCGTTGGGGGGCCATGGACAAACAGAGACTTGGGGATGCAGGCTGGCCCGTAGCCAAGAAGAATGAGAGAGAGGAAAGCCCCGCCTGCCCCAAGGGAAAGAGATTCTTTGGTTACTGTACTAGCTTGCTTGAAGAGGTTGGCCTCTGCAGCAGAACACAGAAAAGCTCTCCTTGGGAGACTATGCTGCAGCTGACTCGGAGGGCCTCTCCATGGTTCTCCACAGCAGGCCCCAAAGACACGAGGAAGTCCATGGTTTTACACGCTTTATTGGCATGGCGGATTTAGATGGATCTTGCTGCACTGCCACTTAGGTCAGGGCAGACTTGACTTAAATAGGGAGGGAGGCGGGTCTGGGAAAGGAATACTTAATTGGCTATGCCCTCTGGCCTTTAGGTATCTCATTAATATGGAAATCTCTCTAGGGCCTGAAGCCTGTAGCCACACCCTCTACCTATGGAGGGACTGCTGGGGCATTGTCATACGTGACTGAACTTCACAGATCAAATAGAGGTCTTTGCCACGAGTCAGGAGCCTGGAATGTGGGAGCATGGCGGAACACCAGCCATTGTCCCACTAGGGTCTGGGGTTCAAGGCCTGTGCCCAACCAGGAACCAAGTTACCCTTCACAGTCCCACAATCAGTAACTTTTTTTAAAGGAGAATCAAAAATGTAAGCTTCTCTTCCTAGGTATGAATAAAACAAAGGAGCATACTGTGTGAATGTTTCTCTACCCTTCCACAAGCAATTTATCTCAGTTAACAAAGGGAAGTACATGTTTACAGCTGTGTGATTCTTCCTGATGTGCTCCTTGTCTTTAATGGTCAAATGAGGCCAAGTGTGTGTGTGTGTGTGTGTGCAAGGCAGGGTAGCCTCATCTTCCCATCACATCTCACTAACTTAAAGTTGTACAGATATACACGGCACATAGAACCAGACTATGCAAGGTACTCAGAAGTAAATTCATCTCCATATTAAGCCTTTGTTCTTAGCTTTGTCCAAGAAACTTTCTATTTCAACAATGAATTAAGAGAAACCCTGCCAATGATCTAGATGTTGATTGTAAGAAGGAATATCAAGCAATATACACATAATTTTCTTCTAATTATTGCTTTCTGCCAGATTATTTCAGGAAAAAAAGGTTTGTCACAAAAAAAGGAAGGACAAATCAAATTATATGTATACATGTATGCACATGTGTGTGTACAAACACATACATACAGAAAGATCTAATATCACTGAGCAGAATGTGTACCAATCATAGAATCAGATATTAAAATCCACAATCGGGATTTTATTTTCCATTACAGGAGAATAAATAATAGGTATATTTTTAAAAAGTAACACCTCTACCAGTTCAATATTATCTTTAAAAGTTCAAGAACCACAATAAATAATATATTGGTTTATAAAGTTCTTATGAAAATGTAATATAAAAATAATTTTAAGATACATAAATAAACCATTAAGCATAAACACACAAATGTATGAAAATTTAAAAGACAGTAAAAGTATAGTAACATTTGCAGGTTTGTGTAATGCATGGATCAAATATATCTCCCTATTAAACTTGTGATATTTAAGGTTAATATGTTTTGCTAAAGCAATATCTGAACTGTGGACAATTCTCAGACACCGAAAGAAATAGCCAATTTAAAATATTCCCCCAAAGCATATGCACTTAATGTGTTATTTTGAGGTTATCAGATTCAATTGTAAGCATTTTAATTGGAATTTTTGGTATTTCAGTTAGCTTTGCTAAGATTTCATATGGTTTAATATTACAAATAATTGCACATTTTATTTGCGAATTTCTGTAAAGGTAGGAGCTTAGAAAACTAATATATTTGATATCTAACTCACTTTGTGTCCAAGACTGTTGTATTATATCTCTGTTAGCCTTTCTGTCATATCCTTAACTTCCATCTAACCTCATAGTGAGTTAAGTTATATGTTATTTTTCGTTCACCTTTTCAGTTTCTTCACTAAACATCAATGGTTTGCCAAAACATAACTTGTAGGCAATTTCAACCCTCATAATGATTTCTCTCATGTCTATGTTACTGGAAAAAATCTGAGTCTCTTTGAGTTTTGAACTCATAAAGACAAAATTTAGAAATGGACCCTGAAGAAATCTTGGAAACAATTTAATCAGAGCTTACAAAAAAATTTCAGGACAAGAAAGCTATATAAATCAGGGCATCTGCCAGGGAAAGGAAAGGAAAGGGGAAAGGGGAAAGGGGAAAGGGGAAAGGGGAAAGGGGAAAGGGGAAAGGGGAAAGGGGAAAGGGGAAAGGGGAAAGGGGAAAGGGGAAAGGGGAAAGGGGAAAGGGGAAAGGGGAAAGGGGAGGGGGAGGGGGAGGGGGGAGGGGAAGGGGAAGAGAAAGGGAAAGGAAAGGAAAGGAAAGGAAAAAATAGGGAAAATCGTAAATTTAGAGTTAGGGTCCAAGAAAGCTGGCTTGTTCAGCAATGGAGGTAGGGTATCTGCTGCATGTAGAAGTGGTGTAGGAGTTTCAAAGAATGAGAGAGAAGGCCCAGACCGTCAGGGAGAACATGTCATGGAGGTCATATTGTTGAACCACATCCAAAAAGAAGGAGAAAGTTTTGAGTTAGAACTCAGAAAGAGGTCAGAATTAGAAAGGTTGCTTGAAAGAAAGGGACTGTGAAGGATGTAAGTACATTGGCTCACAAGGAAATAAATATCTCTCCTACCTTCTTAGTATGTCTTCAGGTTAATCAGCTTACTGGAGGGGTGGTCTCCTGGTGAGGTACATAGTGTTCTAATTTTTGGTGCAGTTCAGGATACCACATTTCCATGAGAGCCAGAGGTAAAACTCAGATACTACTTTTAACCGAGAGGAAGTAACTTTTTCTTAATAGAACTAAATGAAGCCCATTTATGTATAATATTTTAAATGCTAAGGAGGGGCAGTTTTGAGGACTCCTCTCTCTCTCTTTCTCTCTCTCTCTCTCTCTCTCTCTCTCTCTCTCTCTCTCTCTCTGTGTGTGTGTGTGTGTGTGTGTGTGTGTGTGTGTGTGTTTTCTGGTGTTATTAAGGAACTAGGAGGTCAAGATTGGTGGGGTCCAAAGATGACCATTAGGAAAGTACTCATGCACCTTCAGTGGCCTTTCATGTTTTTACCATGAAATATTCTTGTTTCAAGAGCACCTAAAATAGTTAGAGGATGGACTGAAATTGAGGCATAGAAGTGTTTCCTCTCTAGATTATTTTGAATCTTTGTGGGAGAAGGTGTAGTTAAGGGGACCAAGATAGAGGAACTTAGATTTTAGCAACACACATACACACACACACACACACACACACACACACACATGCTTATCACTGTTGGAAATCAAAGGTTATAAAGTTTAGTTTATATTTAGACAACATGAGGCTGATATGAATTTCCCAGGTTGAGTCAGCTAATACATAGCTGACACTGGATGTACATGGGCTATAAGCACAAAATGGCTGACACCAGATGTCTGGGGATCCCCAAAAGTAAATAGTGATGTATTTTGTTAAAGGACTATTTTGGTACTGTGACACTTTTATGTGAATATGTCTGTGAGGTCAGCAGTCTGTGGTCTTACACCTTCCTCAGCCTATCTGTCTGTCTATCTGTAGGCCTATATACCTACCTCTGTGTAGCCTGTGTGCTATTCTTTAAATATGTCAATGCCAGCTTGTATGCCCACAAGTGCTAGGTTGCCTCCTAACATCTGCTTGCTTAACAATCTGTGTGATGGCTTCTCCTAGTTCCTACCTTTTTGTAAGCCTCCCCATCTCATATCTTTGGAACTTGACCACACATGCACACACACACACACACACACATACACACACAGGTGCTTACATTTTCCCCTTCCCTCCTTTATTCATAGTCTATCTCCTATAGAGTAAGATGTGGTTATTAGTCAATCACTCAACCAATGTAATGCAAATAACAGCTCACAGTGACATTTTTCCCTGGTGTCCTAGTCCACATAGCAAAAATAAAATACATTCTCTGAAAAATCAAATGAGCCTCATATGAATAAACTGTTTTCTTTACCATTTCATTTTTCCTGGAGAGCTGCTTTACCTGGCAAGGCCTTTCATTGACTGAGTTGGTATCATGCCGACTGACCTTTTCATTATTGTTCCACCAGCTCTCTGGCATTTTGATGTTTGGGCCTGTAATAATTGTCTAGAAGCATGGAATGGACTTTCTCAGGCAATTTTCTCCCTGAGGTCTTAAAACTCAGTCTTTATTTTTTTCACATACTCAAAACAAAAGTCACTTTAAAAATAAAATGGAAATACAGTTAGTGGGCTTATTTACATGCTGTCTCCACAAGTGTTGAATGGAAAGGAATACTGATCTGGACTCTTTTAAAGGTTCTTTTTAACCTTGAGTGATTTCAGGTTCAGGACCAAATACCATGCATTTCAGAATGATGATCACTCACATGTAGGCCTTCCTGGGATGGAGAAGCTGAGGTCAGTGCTGTCCATGCATGGAGTGTGCCTGACTCACTGGAAATATCCCTGTACACTGTTCACTTCTGACTGCATCTTACACTGTCTTCAACAACTTGACTTTCTCTTATTCAACAATTTTCTGTAGTAGAGGCTTTCAGCTGCTTAAAAAAAGAATCAAATATAAAAGAAAATCAAAGTCTTTTTCAAGTTACAAAACATTATCTTGCTGAGCTAACAGATTTCACTCACTTTTGTCTCAAAAGGGGAAAGAATAGACTCCTCTTAATATATGCAGGTGTTTCCTAGGCTTATGACTTCAAAAAAATCTTAACTTTAAATATATGTAAAACATTTATGTTAATTTTAATGATAAAGAAAAATGTAAATATAAATTATAAAACTATTTTAACATTTTAGTTTATCAATATGTACAAATTAATAAACTATTATTGGAAAATATTTTATGCAATTCATATCTGTGATAAAAAACTTAATGAATCTGTTATAAAAAAATGTTGTAACCTTAAGTTCTCATTTCGCCATAGATTCTATGTCATTTTGTAAATATTCAAGAAAAATTCTCTCAAAGATAAGATTGCTGTTAACTTTTTTGATGGGATAAACATTTAATGTAGTACTTAATTATATCCAAGATACCCTGATCTTAAAGAGGTTTCTGTTTTTCAGAAGATAACAACGCAAATAAGACTTTAATATAGAGCAATTATTACTGTGCATTTGTGAGATGAAATACTAAGCTCATATGAAAGGAATAGCATTGTGTACAGCTGCCGGTGAGGCTGTGTAAGTCCTGGACATGGTAGAATATGTAGCAATAGCTGTGAGCCAAAAAAGGGATCCAGGCATGGACACACAACTGAGAATGGATGGAAATAGACAGGACCATAACAAAAGCTCTCACCTCAATCCAATTCTTTTTTCCACCTGCATTTTTTGGCAAGTTTTTGAATTATGACCCTTTAATTGTCTCATGTATGCTTTTCTACTTACTAAAGTCTAATGATTTTCTGAAATTCTGAAAGACTTCATGTTCTATGAATTTCACATTGAAGCACACAATCATAAACATTTTCAAACATTTCAAATTAAAACTTATCCTCTTAGTTTTTACTAAATATTTTTATAGCTATAGTCTTAGTTCCTCTTCTAAGACTGCTCTTCAATAAATATATAAACTTAGATCATCTTTCTCTCTTCCCTTGTCTTTCATAGCCATACACTGTTAATTTTATGCAGTCTTTGGATGTATCCAAATTAGTCACTTTTTCTTCTAAGCTGGTCAGAAACCCAAGAGGTAAACTACTTTTCCAAACAATATATTGTCTTTGTCCATATATTCTCTGTTGGTTACAACTTCTATATTTATCATTCAAATATTTGGATAACCAGAAGTTATTATACAAAATTCCAAGTCTTATACATTCTTAATTCTATAAATATTATTTGATTAACAAGGGTGTCTATTAAGAAGAGAAATGGGAGCTGTTTGTTTTATTTAAGCAATTGGATACATGCTGGCTACAGTCTCAAGCCAGACTTTGATGATACTCTTGGCAGAACATATTTGATAGAATTATTGTTAGCAAGTAAGAACTGATAGTAGATTCAGTGAGACCCTCTAACTTGGGAGACTGATCAATGGGAGTTGAAGGACAGCTTGGACTATATAAGAATCTCCAGACTAGCCTAGGCTACAGAGTAAGAGGCTATCTCAAATTAAGAACAGCAAAATTAGAATGATACATTGGAAGTGAAACACAAAATTAATAAATATATTTTTAATAAAATTGAATATAGAAAAAAAGATGAAATCTAAAGTGAGGAAATCCTCCTTTTAACCTGGATAAGAATTAAACAGAGCAAATGAGACAGTGCCAATACAGTCAGATATGCTGACAATAGAGTGAAAATCACCAATTACTAGATCAGAATATCAGAAAAGGAGCCACTAATGAAGTCAGAGAGTGATATCTCTTACTGTAGAGAAGAACAGAATTGGAATGTAATAAGAAGAAATTTTGATATTTTTTTAAAAGAAAATACTCCTACATGTTTCCTCTTAAATAATAGTTCAACTGTTAGCTTGGTTCTCATGTGTCCTGTGAACCTCTTGTTTCTATTCAGTCTTGATAACTCCCAATCTGCAATACTTCTGTGTTACATAAGCTCATCTGATTCTCCATGTACCCATGGAAGGCAATGGATATTCTCTGGAGTTTGTTTGATTTGGTTCTTGGTACCATTTCATGCTCTAATATTTTCTCTTCTTAGATTTCATCTATAGTAGTCCATTCTTAGAGCTGCAGATTCCAGATACATATAAAATAAATTTCTATCCAACATAGTCTCTGAAAGATCTGGTTTGTCACCTTTGTGACATCAAAGGACTGAGTCCCACTGGTAAAAGGAAAGGACACACAATGTGTGTGTGAGACCCTTGCAGGAAGCAAGAAATGGAAAAAAAATAGGCCAAAAAGAACTAATTCATACTGATGCCACTGAATGAAAAACAAACAGTAAAATGACAGGCCTGGCAAGACAGCTGAGCGATTAAGAACACTGGTTGCTCTTCCAAACAACCCCAGGTGAATTCCCAGCAGCCACATGGCAGCGAGCAACAATCTGAATGACAGTCCACGAGTTGCAATGCCATGTTCTGCCCTCAGTGGGCATCAGACACATGATGCACAGACTTACATACAGGCAAAATACCCATACACATAGAATAAAAATAAATAAATCCTATAAATCCTAAAAATGATAAAATTAAAGACATAATTTTCCATACCTAGGAATCAAATTCATGAATTTAACTGTAAATAAAACTTACAATATGCTAATAAAATAATTATAACTCAAAAATCACTGAATAATTATCTTAATTTTTATTTATAAAACATGAACAATTATAACTCCAAAATGATCTCTATTTATGATTTCTACTTAAAGATTTAATACTTATTTCATAAAATTAAATAGAAATAACCAACTAAGTCCATGTAAGATTTCTTTAAGTTACAAACAGAAATCCAAAAAGGTAGTTAACCTTTAGACATAGTCAAAGAAAAAGGATTACCACCATAAGAATAATTTCATTGACTACTGGCTTCCTAACAAGCAAAATCTGAAGCAAATGCTCTTCTATTTTCAAACCTACATGCTTACCGTTGAAAAACTTGAAAATAGAATCCTCCAGTGATGAAGATAAGATAAAAACTTTTTCAGAAAAAATAAGACAGATAAAATTCATGGCTAGTAGGTTCATATAATAAGGAATATTATAGATTCTGACTCAGGGTAAAAATAATCAAGCTGACAACTAAAGGAAAGCTGAAGAATAATAAAAAGGCAACCATGTGGGTACATTTAAATTAATGACAACTACTTAATAATGGTTCATAGTTTCAAATATGTAAAAAAAAATGGTATATGTAATTTTATTAGACAACAACAGTGATTTCCTCAAACTATTTTTCTAATATAACTGTATATAGTGTAATAAATTAAAAGTTGTTCCAGGTAGTTGTTGCACAGCAAGATGGATTAGCTGAATTGTATCCTGGGTATTCTGTACTTTTTAAAATAATTGTTTATTATCAATGTGTGTAGTTGTGGGAATAGAGGGGTGCACATGTGTTATGCTATATCTTTGGAGGACAGAGGATAGCTTTCTAAAGTTGGTTCTCTCCTTCCCCTTTTAGTGCCTTCCAAGAATTATACTCCTTGTCATGCCTGTGTGGCAAACAATTTTATCAGCTAAGGGACCTTGGTGGAAAAGGGGACATGGAGGGGAAAGGAGGATCATGATCAGGTATTGGGGCAGAGAACAGGAGTGAAGGCCTTGAGGGCTTGCAGAATGAATGGAAACAGGAAACCTCAGGAGGTAGGAGGTACAAGGACCTCTAGAATGTACCAGAGACATGGTAGGTGAGAGAATCTCAGGACTTAAAGGGAGGGACCTTAGATGAAATGCCCTATAGTGGGGAGAGCAAACATGTAGAGTCCACTTCCAGTAGAAACACAGGGTAGTAAGTAAAGGGATGGGCTTGCACAATCAAAAATTGACCCAGAATTGTTCCTCTCTAACAGAACTTCTGGGACAAAATGGAAAAGAGACTGAGGGAAAGGAGGTCTAATGATCAGCCCAAATTGGTATCCATATCAAAAGGAGGCTCCAAGGCCTGACACTATTACCAATACTATGGTGCACTTACAAACATGACTGCCCTCTGAGAAGCTCAACAAGAAGCTGATCAGGACAGATACAGATACACCCAACCAATGGGCAGAAGCCAGAGAGCCCTGTGGTTGAACTAGAGAAAGGCTGGAAGAAGTTGTGGAGGATGGAGACCCCATAGGAAGACCAGCAGTCTCAACTAACCTGGACCACCGAGATCTCTCAGACACTGAGCCACCAACCAGGCAGCATACACAAGCTGATATGAAGCCCCTAACACATATACAGCACAGGACTTCCTGATCTGGCCTCAGTGAGAGAAGATGCACCTAACCCTTGAGAGACTTGAGACCCTGGGACTGGGGAGGCCTGGTGGAGTGAGGGATTGGGGAGATCCTGGAGAGGATGAAGACCAGAAGGGAGATAATGACTGGACTGTAAAAAAAAAATTAAAGATAATCTTAAAAAATTATTTTAAAGTAATATCTAATAAATGTAGCTAAAGACAAATGACATAAATATAAAAATTGCTAAAAGTATAGAAATAAAAACACAAAAATATAGAAAGAAAAACATTGATAAATATAGAAATTAGGTAAATATAAGAGAACCTGTATCAGCAAAGTAAAATTAGAAGTTAATAGTAATCACAAACATAATCCAGCACATATATAAATATTTCTAAGTTAATATTAGGAAATCAAATTTTCCTAATGTAAGCAGGTGTAATATATCATGATCAATGTGTATTTGGAATGAAAAACTAATTGATCCTACAAACTTTGTTTGGAAAATATACACAAATTTGTTCAACTTGTTTTATAACCATATCAATATTTGCCAAAAAAATTAAATAAACATTGACATACACTCAAAATAAAATATCAAAACTACTAAAATACTTACATGATAATACCAAATATAACAGAAAGTATTAACATCTTTATTATATTCACCTTGAAAAGGTGATAACTGTGTCGTAAAGATTGGAAATGGGGTAAAAAATGTCCTGTAACACTAGGAGTTCCTTAAATCTAGTGACAGATCTAACCAACACTGTAAATAAGAAATGTATAAAATTTTATATATTACAATAAAGTATAAGTTTTTCATTTTTGTCAAAAATTTTATTTAAAATGAAACATTTTAATTTTTAGCATTATATAACATGTATTCACACACATGCAGGTGTGTGCATTTCTCTCTCTCTCTCTCTCTCTCTCGTGTGTGTGTGTGTGTGTGTGTGTGTAAATAGAAGTCACAGCAAATTCAAGGAATTTAGAAAATGACTTCTGTGAGTCAATTTTCTCTTTCCATCATTAGAAAACAGGGATAGCCGGGCAGTGGTGGCACATGCCTTTAATCCCAGCACTCGGGAGGCAGAGGCAGGCGGATTTCTGAGTTCGAGAGTTTGAGGCTAGCCTGGTCTACAGAGTGAGTTCCAGGACAGCCAGGGCTACACAGAGAAACCCTGTCTCAAAAAACCAAACCAAAACAAACAAACAAACAAAAAACCAAAAAAACAGGGATCAGCACATGTCAATAAGCTTCCTTACCACAGACAAAGCTCAAAGACATTGGAATTTTCTTTTTAAAATAGTAGAGTAATTAGTAATGAAGTCAGTATTTGAAATCAAGTGTATTTCTATAACCCACAACAAATATATTACTTTTGGTTGCATCAAAATACCAAACCCTATGAGATATTCTGATTTTAGCATGTTCAAGTTCTAAATGAAAAATATAGAGTGCTATATTTAAAAGTTTTAAGAAGTCTATATAAAGGCCAGCTGGCTTGATCCATCTACATAAAATCAGATTTCTAAATAATTAATCAGTATAGAAATACTTGCCAAGAAAATTTAATAATGTGGATTAATAAATGAAAAATCTTCCTAGTCAACTAGAAAAACTAGTAATAAAAGTAAGCCATATCAAGGGTTGCAAAATAAAGAAAGTAGTCTACTTTTTGTGAGATATAAACCAATACCACACCCTGGTAAATATTCCAATGTAATTTACATGAACACATCGATGAAATTATATTCCTAATCATATTCCAACCTAAGTCTGAAAACATTGACATTGTTAAATTAGCTTCAGAGGTGTTTTTTATGAAATTCTAGAACTCAAAACAAGGTCAATTTATGTTAGAATGTTTACATTACACATTGAACAATAAAATGATGAGGAAATGAAAATATATGAACTGTACAGACCATAGTTCCACTGAGATCATGAGACTTTCATGAGAGCTATAAAGAGAGTGATTGTTTTTGCAGAAGAGGGAGAGACAGTCAAGATAGGAAAGGATGGCAGTTGGAGCTGGGCCTGACCGCCCTGAGTTCTTCCCTCAAATGAGAAATGGTAGCACAGGTGTTTCCTAACAATATTCAGTGAGTTATTTCTTTGTAGTTTTGCCCACTTTTGTGTACTTTTAGGACTTCAATAAAGAAATGAGTTTTTAAATCTCAGAAGCATACTGAAAAGAGTCATGCAGTTTATTTTTATATGAAATATGCATTTATTGAAACATAATGATATAAGTATACTATTTTAATTTTAAGTTTATATGTCTAGTATTAATAAGGACACAACAAACAATAAAAACATCTTATTCCCATAAAAAGTTTATGGATAGTGTCTTGTAATTTCAAATCTATTAACATATTAAGGCATGGAGAATTTAGAGATAGGCCAATGAGTAAAACTATATAAAATGCCTGTTTCTAAAATAACTGAACTGAAAACTAATTGTTGGTTTGTATTTATAAAAAAAATCTAGTTAATAACCACATCTCTGTGGGATCTCTTAATGTTAATTCCTCCACCAAAAAAAGTAATTTCAATTATAAAAGAAAATTGTCAGTAAATCAGGGAGTAGTCTTGAAAAATTGCTGAGGCATTAGTTCATCATTAAACCTCTGCATCTTTGGTGCCATGCAGAGAAGGAACAATTTCTGGGCTGATTGTGAAGGCCATACTTGAGAGCTACAAGGCAAAGCCTGTCATTAACCACAGAGAAAATATTGTGTTCCATGAGGTGCTTGTCATAAAAAACTATCAGCCTAATTCTGCCTGAGCCCCACTTTCATTATTGATTAGCTCTAACTAATGACTGTCTTTGTTGTGTGGCAGTTGTGGTGGAAGGTGCTGTTTCATTTTGTTTTGTCTTGTTTGCTTGCTTGACTATTTTTTATCATCATAAATTTTGCATCCAAATAACACAGGCACTACTGTTAGATCATGTGTTTTGATTCAAAGAGCTTAGTTTCTCCCAATCAGAAACAGCATTGTTTTGTCTGATTTGTAAAATACTATTTTGTTTAGCAATCTTTTAATTAGGACCACAGAACTCTAACAGAATTAGGTGTGTATAAAATTAGTAAAAGTATACCTTTTCTAGAAATATTTGCTGGCTTGAGCTTGTCCAGGAAACCACTGCTGCTATGAGTTCACAGGGCTTTAGCCCTGTCATTTTGAAGGAACACTGTTTTGAGGCAATCTTCAAACTTTGGCTACCACAGTCTTTCTGCCTCCCCTTCCATGACTGTTACTTACTTTGCAAATGTTTACTCTTTGAACTTTGAGCAGGTGTCAGTCTTTGCAAGTAACATACATTGAAGGAGGAGGAGGAGGAGGAGGAGGAGGAGGAGGAGGAGGAGGAGGAAGACAACAATAACAACAACAACAACCAACAAGAAGAGAGAAGGACAAGGATAACAAGGATGAAGACGACAAGGACAAGAAGGAGGATGAGGAGGAAGAAGAAGATGAAGAAGAGAGAGGAGGGGGAAGAGGAGGAGGACAAGAGAAGGAAGAGGAGAAGGGGAGGAAGAGGAACAGGAGGAGGAGAAGGGGAGGAAGAGGAACAGGAAGAGCAAGAAGAAGAAACAGCAGCAGCATTGATGATGTTTGAGAGCTGTAGGAATCTATGGGTACATGGATGTTGAGGCTAATTTTATGGCCACATGAGACAAGCTATAGTCACCCAGAGAAAAGATGACTTGTCTCAAGTCATCACTTGAGAAAATGCCTCCATAAAATTGGGCTGTAGACAGGCAAGACTGTGTGACGTTTTCTTTGTTTCTTCCTTTTTTTTTTAGATTTTTTATTGGATATTTTATTTATTTACATTTCAGACATCATCCCCTTTCCCCTTCCCTCCCCCAGAAACCCCTATCCTATCCTCCCTCCTCCTTCTTGTTTTTTTTTTTTATTAGTATTTTAAGTTAACATACAAAGTACTGGGTTTTATTACAGCATGCTCATACATGTGTCATTAGAATTTTGATTTGTTTCCCTCTGCCCCTTCTCTTTCTTCCTCCAGTTAGTTTCCTCATCTGATATCCTGTCACATGTATTCCATCACCCTTCCTCCTCATCCTTTTTTTTATTAGTAACTTTTTTAAAAATGTTAATCAAAGGCTTTAATAAGTTTGGTAATGCTCAATAACACGATGCCCATACAATCAGAAGTGTAACCCAATACCCAACCAAATATCTTTGATGGGTGGAGACACACTCTCTCTCTCTCTCTCTCTCTCTCTCTCTCTCTCTCTCTCTCTCTCTCTCTCATCTCCAAGCTCCTCCTCTCATTCTCCTCCTCCTCTCCTTACTCCTCCTCTTCTCCTCTTCCTCTACTTACTTCTCCCACCTTAGTTCCTCCTACATGTCACCCTTCCTGTTAAAATAAAAAAGTCTCTCAAAATATAAGTAGAGCATAACTATTCCAATTTGTATCAGTAAGGTACAAGATAGACCTAATACCCAGTCCAACATTTTGGTGACTAACCAGAACCTTTGTTATCTCTAACCTAAAGAATGAGATGTCCATAAACATACAAGAAGCCTACAGAATGCCAAATAGACTAGACCAGTAAAGAAATACCTCCTGTCGCATAATATCAAAACACCAAATGCACAAAACAAAGAAAGAATATTAAATGCAGTAAGGAAAAAAGGCCAAGAAACATGTAGAGGTAGACCTATCAGAATTACACCAGACTTCCCAACAGATACTATAAAAGCGAGACGATCCTGGACAGATGTCATACAGGCCCTAAGAGAACACAAATGCCAACCCAGGCTACTATACCCAGCAAAGCTCTCAATTACCATAGATGGAGAAACCAAGATATTCCATTACATTTTCTTAATTAATGGCTTACAGGGGAGGGTACAGCCAATATGTGTGGAGCCATCCCTGGAATGATGGTCCAGGATTCTATAAGAGAGCAGATTGAGAAAATCATAGAGAACAGTCCAGAAAGCACAACTCTCCACTGCCTTTGCATCAGCTTTTGTCTCCAGTTTCCTGCCCAATTTGAGTTCCTGTCTTGGCTTCCATCAGTGAACTGTAATTCAGGATATATAAGCCAAATAAACCTTTTGTTATCTAGTTGCTTTGGTCATGGTGTTTTATCACAGCAGTAGTTAACTCTAAGACAACAGATGAGGATTTGGAAGACAGTTTGATATTGTATACATTTAATAAAATAACACCAACAAGTTTTCCTCTAAGATCTGGGTGTATGCATGCTATGGGTTTTGTTCAGAGCTGCAATACAGATTCATATTCCTGTCATGATGTCTTAAATTCAAGGAAAAAAATTAAAGAAGACAAAAGAATTTGGAAATACCTTTCATGTGTATTGTTATGATTAATATTATGAAAGGGATATCCACCAGATTTAATTCAACCTCAATTGAAGTTCCAATGCAATTCCACACTCCTACAACCACCTGACATTTTACAAATAAAAAAATACACATTGGAGAAAAATATCATCTTTAACAAATGGTGCTGGAAAAACTAAATGTTTACATGCAGAAAACTGAAGTTACATCTTTATTGCTTATCCTGTAAGGAACACTAAATGGATCAAAGATCTTAAACATGGAGGTTCAGAAAACTGGAAATAGATCTTCCATTTGATATAACTCTACAATTCCTGAGCATATGCCAAAAGATCTCTTGTTACAGAGACAGTGCACATATGTGATGACATAGACTGACAATGACAAGGTATTAGAAACAGCCCTGACACTCATCAAATAGTAAATAAATAATAATACAAATGTGGTACATGTAGATTCAGCTGTAAGATAAAATGAAATAATAAATTTTGAAGTTATATTTCAAATCATATTGAATGTGGTCATTCAGACTCAGAAAGATAAATGTCAAATGTACTCTCTCTGACGTGGTCCTTCACAAACTTACATTTGCTTTTACTTAGAGTATTTATAGAAGGCATGAGATTAGAAAGACATCATGGCAGCATGATGAGCTTAAGGAAGTATGAGTAAGAGAATACAGGTGGTATGAAGAGGGAAATGGGATCAATGACAGGAGGCTTAGTTAGGAAGGGATAGTGAACGTGGAAGGAGATTAGGGGAGGCTAACTAAGATGAAGGTGTTTGAAAAGGACATGAGAAAAGCTATATTACATAAACAGCCAAAAAGCATACATTTCCAAAGTGTTTAAATAAAGTTGCTCTACACAGGGAATATTTCTCAACATACTACTAATCAAATCAAAAGCTTGTTGCTGAGTATGAGACACTTTATGTAGGGTTTTAAAGCCAGGCAATTCCCACAGATTGTCAGAACAATACAGGTTAATGGTCTTGCTCTTGTTTGCAAACCTAAATATGATGGTAACTCTCTTACTAAAGACATCATGCATTTTGAACACAGAACCTTAAAAATCAAGCTATTACTAACCCACAAGCTTACCCTTTACCCCCTAACTCTCCTAGTCCTAGAAGGTGCTATATAAGATTGTGGCCAAGAAAAATGACCTACAGACTTACTCAGATCTGAATACTGTGAACTACAATTATAAGCCTTTCAAGATAAATCAGTGGCCTCAATGTTGGTATGAATATTCTGAAAATAATCACTTCCTGATTAAATCAAAGGATGAAGATCTTTCCCATCTCTTGATGATGAACAAACACAGACAATATAAAATTATACTGTGGTAGTATGAAAATTGCTCCCATAGGCAAATAGGGAGTGGCATTCTTTGAAAGGATTAGAATATATATGTAGCCTTGTTGGAGCATGTGTGTCACTGGAGGGTGAGCCTTGAGGTTTCAGAAGATCAAGTTAAGCCCAGTGTTTTTCTCTCTGCCTGCTGCCTGAAAAGCCAGATGTAAAACTCTCAAGTTCCTTCTCCAGCATCATGTCTTCCTGTGTGCACCCATACTTACCCACCATGACAATAGTAAACCTCTAAACTGTAAGCCAGAAAATTAAATGCTTTCTTTTACAAGAATTGGTGTCTCTTCACAATAATAAAACCTAAACTAAAAAAAATATAATATGAAAAAATATGTAATATATTCTAAGGTTTCTTGGACTCCAGATTTATTTTAAAATCTAACTACTCAATAACATGACAATTTTTAGTAAATTTTGGGACCTTTATTAACCTGATAAGTTGACGTTTTACTATATGTATGTTTGTATATGAGTACATATGGGGAAGTGATGTCTTATCAATGTGTTGTCCACATTTGCCCTCTTACATGTAATTCTCTATATATTTGTATCCAAAGGCAAAAAACATCAACTCTGCATGTAAAGAGAACTTGCAGAAATTTCATTTCCTCCAGCCTATTTTGAGTTTTAATATTCTCTTTATTGGTGTTTGTTCCATTTCTTTTATGTTTGTTACCTAATTTTTTTCCTACTATTTTAGTGTCCCAGTGAAGGCAGATGGCTATAATCTGGATTTCCCAACATCTTTGTTTAATGACCTTTGGAGAGAAATAATAGATCAGAGATCATGAGAAAGGAAGACTTCTATAACATAACTGTTTCTGGAGAATGCTTTGTTTCTTTAGTGTTTCAGCACCTCCCAACTACTTCTCCAAGAATCTCACTTCCACCCAAATATTCAACAGCCTTTTTGTTATAGTAACACTGCATACATATATCACCCAAGAGCAGACCTGATAGCTTTTTGTTGATAATTGTCTTGCTTTTTGTTGATGCTTGGTTAGCTTCCTCACCCCTGGCTACAATCTCAGTTTCTTTTGCTAACAAAAATAACCACTTTCTGCATTCAATTACTTTTAGTCTTAAATACACTGACTAGTTCCTTTATTGGTCTTTAAGTAATAGTGTATAATTTATTTTAACACTGATCTGCATATCTGACTCACCTGGTATATTACCTAACACAAACATTTAACAAATATATAGAATTATATATGTGAAGGAATTTGGTGAAGTTTAATATTTAATAGAAAGTTAGAGCACAATCAAGAACCTTAATTAGAAATGCAATCATGCACAGTAAACTTAAAAGCAGCCATTAAATGCTACCCAGCTGGAATTTATTTCAACATGACACTGATTGAGGATAAAACCACAGTACAACTAACCTACTCCTACACCAAACTACCTCAAATCCTCTTGGAATAAGTAGCAGTCATAACCTTTGTCATAGGTGAAAATTCAGTACTCTGAACAGAAAAGTAATGTAACAATTGTAATAGCCTGTAATTTATACCACAATTTGTAAAATACGGATATTCTGTGGTGGTTTCTATGGCAACATGCATACAGAGAAAAGTAAGATTACAGATGAAAACCAGCCATGACTGAAATGTCGAAAGCATAAAAATTAATTCTGAAAATTGGAAGAGGCTTTTTGAAATCACAGTACAAAATATGTGCTTGTTATTATAATCTGGCAATAATAAAATTAACAAGAAATATTCTTGGATGAAGCAAAAAATATTATTTAACACAATTATTTCTATAATATATGAAATTCTATGAGAATCCAATTTTTAGCATAACTTCCAAGGGAAGAAAAATTTTCTGGGATCTCACAATTCCACCTCAGCCCCAGACACTAGTCCCTCTCAGTTCTCCCAGAGATACGAATCAGCAAAGATCAACTCTGGCCTTTCCGCAGTTATTATTATAAGCCTTGGACAACTAAAGGTTAATTTTCCAGAGTGAGTGATCTAGAATTTACTGTTTTCATATATCATCTTCCTGTTAAAAAGCCTAGCCATTGATGATACCCTAATTCTCCTATGGCATAAAATAAAGGACAGACTGGAAGATAGAATAAAGCACATACATTAATCTAAATTAATTAACACTTTTTAAGGCTCTGGTTACTTCCTTTAGTAGATTAGCACTAAAACAAGTTAGCAATAAATAATGTTAACCACCTTATATGAGTATCTATGAAATAAAATTTAGAATGAAGAAAGGAAGTAAACAAAGAAACTGCACATATAATTTCGTGACTGATATGAAGCTACTTAAGATTTGAAACTGAGGGTGTAATCAAGCACTTACCAATTATCTAGGCTCTGTAAGCATCAGCCAGGCCCAAGGCTTCACATGAAAAATTCAAAAAGAAGCAAAAATATAAACTTGACCCCTAATCACAAAACTTTAATTCCAAAATACAGTTTCCCTTACCAGAAAAAAAAAAAAACTGAACCCACATACCAAGAGAATCTCCGTGTACTACAAAGGCAGGATCTGATCTTGCTGAAGGAGATGTAAGAAAAAAGTTGCCCAGCTAAGGAACTTTATAAATAAGTGTAGTCTGTTGAGATGAAAGGCAAAGAGAACTGCACACAGCACTGTGTTCTGGTTGCTAAGGCTGTTTCTCAGGTGAAAGTTAGAAATGTTTGCAGCTGTACTCTGGAGGTCAACCCCAGCCCATTCTGCACATAGCCATTTGAAGTTTTTGATGCTAAAGCAATAAAGTAAGTAAAACCTAAACTTCAGTTATACAGTGTATCATGACAGTCCTTTTTGCTGATGATCACTATCAGTGAGCTATGGTATTAAGTCATCCTCCTGGTCAGGATGGTGTGCAAGCCACCTTCCATGCATTTAGGAGCACTAGTGCTAAATTAATCTTCATCTTATACTAGCACTTTATGAAAGTTTACTAGCTATAGATCATATTGTATATACACTAGAACTGCACAATTAAATGCATGTATGTTAAATGGCAAGGGCCAATTTCTAATTACTGAAGTGAGTATTTAAAACAAGTACATGGAGGCAAGAATGAACCCTGTCATAATGAAGTATACTTACATCACCATGAACCATATTTAAACT
Organism: Grammomys surdaster; assembly: GCF_004785775.1. Classification (NCBI taxonomy): domain Eukaryota; kingdom Metazoa; phylum Chordata; class Mammalia; order Rodentia; family Muridae; genus Grammomys; species Grammomys surdaster. Next base: position 7,205,238 of record NW_021604613.1, read on the forward strand.
AATACAGATACACATAAATATTTACCACTCACTGCCTCTTTTGGAATTTATTTCTTTATTTTGTGATGCTGAAGACTCAACCTAGGTGTGATGATTTGACCTCCATTCTCTTATATTTCAATGCTTGGTCATTATGGCGAGGCGCTCGTTGAGGGAGTTTAGGAGCTATGACCCTGTTGGTAGAAATGTGTCACTGGAGGTAGGCTTTGGCATTTTCAAAGCTCACCCAGGCTCAGTGTCTCTCTCTTCCTCCTGTCTGTGTATCTAGATTTAGAATTCTTAGCTACTTCTCTAGCATAATGTCTGTTTGCATGTCACCATGTTTCCTGCCATAATGACAATGGACTAAACCTCTAAAACTGTAACCCAGCTCCAATTGACTCCTTTCATTTATAACGGTTGCCTTGGTCATGGTGTCTCTTCACAATAGAATAGACACCAAGAAACTACCGTCTCTTGTATACTAGGCAGATTTGCTACCACAGAACTATAGTTCGGTTTGCATATATTTAAGGGTGTGTTTATATATGTGGGCTAGACTACACACACACACACACACACACACACACAGAGAGAGAGAGAGAGAGAGAGAGAGAGAGAGAGAGAGAGAGAGAGAGAGAGAGAGAGAGAAAGGGTCTGTGACTTGCAAACAGTGATACTCCAGACTCAAATATTATGCAACAGCAGCAAAGGGTATTTATTCTGCAGAAAACCTGCATGCAGGGATCCACCATATTTTGGGAAGGAAGACAGAGATGTGGAATTTGCAGGGTATGAGTGGTAACTTTTCTTTCCCTTGATTGGCTGGTTCTATTTCCAGTGGTATAGGTGCCTTTGTGACTGGTTAAGGCTCTGTCAGATTATGGGAACATTTCCTGATTAACTTGGCTCAAGCTAAGTCATGGAGCAACTTGTACAGCTCCTTGACTGGCTGCCCAGGAGGTAGACTCGGGTTAGGTGGTGGAGCAGCTTCTACAGCTCCTGATTAGGTGTCTGTGAGGTTGGCTCAGGTTTTTCCTGGAATTGACTTGTTTTAGACTTTTCCAGTTCTGGGAAACAGAAACTTAGGCCTAGTCTCCAAAACTGCCAGTTTACAGCCTGTCTTGGAGTCAGCTTACAATGGCTGACTCCTTTGAACACAATTTTTTATCAAGTGAAATGTACAGAAAGAACACTGACTAATGATGAGTGTCCAGATCTTTGTTTCTATTACTAAGGCTAATGGAAGGACTCTCCTTATATAGAGAGCTCTGAAACAGGAGCTAAGCTCTATTAAGCACTGTTAAATACAACTAAGTACCGATGAGTGTTATTAGAACTGCTAGCTCTGTGTTGAGCTTCCATTGAGTCTTTACTATTTAGGTTTCCTGCAAAACATTAAAACTGTTAAGCTGGACCATTAGAAAGGTATGAACTTCTTTTTTCCCCTACCACAAGAAATTTGAAACATTTTATTTATATATTCAAAAATAAGTCTACCTATTTTCTCTTTCATTGTACAATGACTATCCCACAATGACAGTATAAATTAGTGGGTTTCATTACATTCCCATAAACACATGTTACTCATTGATTAAATTTCCCATGTTTATGTCCCTTGCCTCTTCAAACCCCCTCCCAGTCCTCAATTGTCCCTCTTCTACTTTTACTTCATTTCATTTATTCCTTTTATTGAAAAAGTGATTCTATTCTCATGTAATATATCCTGATTACAGTTTTCTCTCCCTCTACTCTTTCCACTACCTCTTTCCAGATATACTCCCTTTCTGTTGCTCATTATAAAAGAAGAAGCTTCTAAGGGATAATAACAAAGCATAAAAAATAACAAAATAAACAAACAAACAAAAAAAACAGACCAATTCTGTAAAAGGCAACCATACAGAAAGAGACGAGCCTCAAGAGCAGTCACAAGAATCAGAGACACACTCCATCTCATTCAGAATTCCCATAGAAACACTGAGCTGAAAGTTATGATATAGACACAGAGGACCTGGTATGGACCAGCATAGGCTTTGCGCTTGCTGTTCAGTCTCTGTAAATTGATATGATCCCTGCTCAACTGATTTAGGGGCCCTTGTTTTCCTGGCATTTTCTATCCCCCCTGGTCACTTTTGTCTCCTTTTCTGTGGAGTTTGCTCACCTCTGAGAGGAAGGTATTTGATACAGATATCTCATTTCGAACTGTGTGTTCCAAGGATTGAGTCACCAAGTTCCCCCGCACCCCCCTCTCTCTCTCTGTCTCTCTCTCT
>NW_021604613.1:7207886-7209419 GCF_004785775.1 Grammomys surdaster
ATGCAGGGATCCACCATATTTTGGGAAGGAAGACAGAGATGTGGAATTTGCAGGGTATGAGTGGTAACTTTTCTTTCCCTTGATTGGCTGGTTCTATTTCCAGTGGTATAGGTGCCTTTGTGACTGGTTAAGGCTCTGTCAGATTATGGGAACATTTCCTGATTAACTTGGCTCAAGCTAAGTCATGGAGCAACTTGTACAGCTCCTTGACTGGCTGCCCAGGAGGTAGACTCGGGTTAGGTGGTGGAGCAGCTTCTACAGCTCCTGATTAGGTGTCTGTGAGGTTGGCTCAGGTTTTTCCTGGAATTGACTTGTTTTAGACTTTTCCAGTTCTGGGAAACAGAAACTTAGGCCTAGTCTCCCAAACTGCCAGTTTACAGCCTGTCTTGGAGTCAGCTTACAATGGCTGACTCCTTTGAACACAATTTTTTATCAAGTGAAATGTACAGAAAGAACACTGACTAATGATGAGTGTCCAGATCTTTGTTTCTATTACTAAGGCTAATGGAAGGACTCTCCTTATATAGAGAGCTCTGAAACAGGAGCTAAGCTCTATTAAGCACTGTTAAATACAACTAAGTACCGATGAGTGTTATTAGAACTGCTAGCTCTGTGTTGAGCTTCCATTGAGTCTTTACTATTTAGGTTTCCTGCAAAACATTAAAACTGTTAAGCTGGACCATTAGAAAGGTATGAACTTCTTTTTTCCCCTACCACAAGAAATTTGAAACATTTTATTTATATATTCAAAAATAAGTCTACCTATTTTCTCTTTCATTGTACAATGACTATCCCACAATGACAGTATAAATTAGTGGGTTTCATTACATTCCCATAAACACATGTTACTCATTGATTAAATTTCCCATGTTTATGTCCCTTGCCTCTTCAAACCCCCTCCCAGTCCTCAATTGTCCCTCTTCTACTTTTACTTCATTTCATTTATTCCTTTTATTGAAAAAGTGATTCTATTCTCATGTAATATATCCTGATTACAGTTTTCTCTCCCTCTACTCTTTCCACTACCTCTTTCCAGATATACTCCCTTTCTGTTGCTCATTATAAAAGAAGAAGCTTCTAAGGGATAATAACAAAGCATAAAAAAATAACAAAATAAACAAACAAACAAAAAAAACAGACCAATTCTGTAAAAGGCAACCATACAGAAAGAGACGAGCCTCAAGAGCAGTCACAAGAATCAGAGACACACTCCATCTCATTCAGAATTCCCATAGAAACACTGAGCTGAAAGTTATGATATAGACACAGAGGACCTGGTATGGACCAGCATAGGCTTTGCGCTTGCTGTTCAGTCTCTGTAAATTGATATGATCCCTGCTCAACTGATTTAGGGGCCCTTGTTTTCCTGGCATTTTCTATCCCCCCTGGTCACTTTTGTCTCCTTTTCTGTGGAGTTTGCTCACCTCTGAGAGGAAGGTATTTGATACAGATATCTCATTTCGAACTGTGTGTTCCAAGGATTGAGTCACCAAGTTCCCCCGCACCCCCCTCTCTCTCTCTGTCTCTCTCTCT
>NW_021604613.1:7209519-7211208 GCF_004785775.1 Grammomys surdaster
TCTCTCTCTCTCTCTCTCTCTCTGTCTCTCTCTCTCTGTCTCTCTGTCTCTCTCTCTCTCCATAATGTCTGGCTGTTGGTCTTTGTATTTATTCTCATCTGCTGCAAGAGGGACACTTCTCTGATGATGACTGAATTAGGCACTGTTCTATGAGTATAGTAGAATATCATATATAGGACTCATTTTGATTGTTTTTAGACAAGTAGTATTTGGTTTTTCTCTGGGTCTCTGTGCTATCTAGTCTCTGTTTCTTGGTTACTCAAACAGTGTCATGTATTTGTTCCATCTTCTGAAGTGGGCTTTAAGTAAAATCAGACTTGGTTGACCACTCTGTACCACCACTGTTGCTGCATACCTTGCAGCAAGACAGGTTGTAGGTCAAAGATTTTGTGGCTGGGTTGGTGTTTATGTCCTCTTTTGGTAGCCTGTAGAGTACCTTTTTGTACCAATGAAACTAGAATGTAGGAATGAGGGAATCTTTGTTTGAGTTGTTTTAGTGTTCCTGGTGACATTTAAACTGTTAACCTGGGTTATTAGATGTGGATAGGTGGCTGGAAATGCAGAAAGTTCCTCCAGGTTGGAAGTTATGCACAGTGGTTGTGGCTATAGCAGCTCATTAAAGGCCTTCTGGATGATTCTTCACTGCACGGCCCCAGTGACACGAGAAAGTCCTTGGTTCCAAAAGAGTTTATTTTCATGGCGGATGGTAGATGGATCTGGAAGTAACCCCTGTAAAACTCAGGGCAGACCTGAGTTAAATAGGGATGGAAACGGGAAAAGGTTCTGGGGAAGAATGTTTAATTGGCTCTGTCTCTGGCCTTCATTAGTATGTAAATCTCTCTAGGGCCTGAGGCCTGTAGTCATGCCCTCTACCTGTACACTTTGGGAGGGGATGTAATGGCCTATGTGACTGAACAATGTAGGTCCATGGAAACTAGACTGCGTGTCAGGACCTTGGGTTCTGGGGACATGGCCGAACACCTGCCATTTCTTGCTTGGAGTCTTGAGGTTCCAGGCCCATGCCCAGCCAAGAACCAAGATACCCTTACACAGTCCCACAATTAGATACACCTCTTCTTCTGTGTTTCAACCTGATGCATGTAGTTGTTAACAAAACAGAACTTTTACTTAGTACCAACTAAATAGTCCTTATAGCAGGATTCAAGCATGTCTGAAGACATATTTCTGTCAGCATGAACTGGCCATGAACAGTAGAACTCTAAACAAGACAAAGGCACTTTTCCTTCAAAGGAGGGTAATACTTGATCTGATAGCCCAACAAAAGCATGAGATTGGTAGAAACATAGTCCTTCATTTGCTCTGGGACTGTGCTGTAGTCTGTGAACTATATTGTGATGAGTATAAAATTTCATTTGCACAAGGTTTGCTCTGATTGGTACATACATTCCTGCTATACAACATTTTTTGGCTAAATAAGCTGGCAGTTCAGATCTTGTGAGGCAGCCTCCTGTGTCACCTCTAACAGTAGAATATTAGGCCCAATACTTGGCTTCTTCTCAAGAGTCTTCTCTTGTCTAATTGTTTTAAATGTATTTAAATTATAATAATATAATTATATTTCTCCCTTCCCCTTTGTCCTGTCAAAAGTTCTCCATATCCCTTCCCTATTCTTCAACTCCATGGCCTCTTTTCATTGGCTGTTATTAAATATATAAAAGCATATATATA
>NW_021604613.1:7211308-7218824 GCF_004785775.1 Grammomys surdaster
TGTGTGTGTGTGTGTGTGTGTGTGTGTGTGTGTGTGTGTGTGTGATATGTGTGTGTGTGTTCTTTCCTAAATAAAATCTAATTTGTCTCTATAGTGTGTAAAAGAAAGATTGTAGAGACATCAGCAAGCAGTAGCAGCTTGGCAGGGTAGCCATAGCTGATTGCCCTGGAAGTAGCAAAGGCAACAACAGTAAATAGTCATGAAATGAAGGTGTTTGGGGCTAAAAAGAGACATAAGACCTTCAGAAGGTACAGAGGAGAAATCATGAACCTTAGTCCTCCAATGAGATCTAGAAAACAGCCAATGATAAGGGCCATGATTCTCAGAAACCCTAGAATCAAGAAATCTGCTACTGACTACAGTCAAAAGCTGTGGATCACGTATCTCTTGGCCTAAAAGCTGTAATATTTGTCTTTACAGGTCTGGAAGTCTATTCAACAGCCTTAACACAAACTTTCATTGTCTACTGTTGCTAGTTAGCTCTTGGTGCCACTGGAAGCCAGGAATTATCATAGCTTTTATGGGCCAGGACTCTGATGATTAAAACCCAGAGTTATAAGTCTCCAACTTAATAGGAACCTGAAACAGAAGGGCTATACCTCTCAGAGATTATATATATATATGTATTACACATGCACATCATGCACATACACGTATGCTTCTGGGTAGGCTGGGCCAGTGACTAGATTTAGAGCAGTCAAAGCTTGGGAGTGCCAGCACTGGAAAAGCTTAACCTCACTTTCCACAGTATCATTCTTGGTAGAGGAAAAGAACCCACTCAGCTGATTGGACCTCCACAAAATTAAATACGGTTTCTTAGAGAAATAACTAGTTCTAGAATACTGAAATAGAATATAAAATATACCAAATGAATACTGAGCCAGGAAGTAAGAAACTTTTTAGATAAATAGGCAAATAGGTTGAGAGAAAGAAAGAAAGAAAGAAAGAAAGAGAGAGAGAGAGAGAGAGAGAGAGAGAGAGAGAGAAGATAGACTATAAGTCATGCTCAAGCAAATAAAAAATAGAGATAGGTGACAGATAGGCATGTAGATAGATAGATAGATAGATAGATAGATAGATAGATAGATAGATAGATGATAAGAGTAAGATAGATAATAGATTGATAAAGATTTGATAGATGATGAAAGGCACAGGATCCAATGTAATAGTTCCCAGTAGACAAAGCTGTAATAATAGAAGCAAAGGAGACAGTGTTGGATTATATAACAAATGAAGCATAAAATAAATATGCATGAGTCCATTCTGATACATATAATTATTGAATAATTAGATAGAAAGTGGATATATGTCTTCAAAAGAATTTTAAACAACTTGAGAAGATACCAGTGTTCCATTCTCCTTGATCCCTATTCCCAAAGGGTAGACTGTTCCTGGCAATTTCTTTTCATAGATAAAACTATGGAAAGAAGATAGCAAGTGTGCAAAGGAGACCTGTGGCAAACATTATTTCAGTTAGATCTTAAAAGCCCATGTTAACAACAATAAATCACTTATGCAGTAAGGATCCTTGACATAAGTAAAAAAAAAAAAAATACTGATGTAATACCTCACAAAATTGACAAAAACAAAAGTCATGTGAAAAACCTTCAGAGTAAAGAGACACATGCCCACCAAATGACTGTATGATGTTGTGGGTTTGGTCTAATGCAGGGCTGTAGCTTGCTCGTGGGCATGGGTCCTCTTGGGTTGTGTTGTGGATCCTGCGTGTCTACCATGGCTCAGGGAGGTGGAAGCACAAGAATTTGACTGAGTACCCTCTACATGGCGCCTGGTGAATGCTGGGCTGTGAGAAGCTGCCAGCCTCTGCCTGGGCATGGGGAAATCTCAGTCTGAAGTTCCTCAGTGGGAGGACTCCCAAGTGGGAGTCTCCAGCCCTAACTGGCTGACCAGGAGACTGGTGGTTTTGGTCTCTGGGTTGCTGACTCAGCTTGGCTAGTTTGCTTGGGTTGATGGCCTTCATGGCTGGACTGTAGAGAAATCTTCTGGCAGGAGACTAAGCAGCGACTAAGCAGTCAAAGGCCTTCTCCACAGTTCCCCACGGCGGGGCCCCAAAGACACAAGGAAATCCATGGTTTTAAAAGGTTTATTTTCATGGCAGAAAGTGGATGAGCTGTACCCCCCACCCCCAACCTCAGTGCAAACCTGAGTTAAATATGGAGGGAGAAGGGTCTGGGAAGGAATGCTTAATTGGCTATACCCTCTGGCCTTTAGGTATCTCATTAATATGGAGATCACTAGAGGCACGAGGCCTGTAGTCACACCCTCTACCTGTGCCTGGTAACATGAACCTCTCTTTGGGAGGGGCTGTAAGGGCATTGCCCTACCTGATTGAAAGGTGCAGATCAATGGAGGTCTTTGGCCATGTGTCAGGAGCCTAGAGTCTGGGAGTGTGGAGAAATGTGTGCCATTCCTTGCAGGGTCTCCAGCCATCTCTAGCCAGTGCTCCACCAGAAACCAAGCTATCCTTTCACAGTCCCACAGTCTATGCTACTATGGGTCTCCAAAACTGCATGAGAATCCACATGTCCACATATAAGGTGCTGAGGATCCCAGCCCCCAGTTTGTTTTGATTGGAAAATAAAGTTGCCAGCCGCTAATGGCTGGGCAGGGAGACAGAGGCAGGACTTTTAGGATTCCTGGTCAAAGGAATTGTGCAGGACTTTTAGGATTCACAGACAAGGAATGGTGGAGTGGGGGTGTAGGCTGGACAGCTGCCATGGCAGGAGAGTAGAAATCACTCTAGACAGAGAACATAAGAACCATGTAGGTGCTGGAGAACTCAGCCCAAGAGGTCTTCAGGTCTGGGTCTAGGGTAGCCAAGATGAAATATAGTTTTAAGTAAGTGATGAGCTGGGATTATTGGAAAGTATATTAGACACACAGAAGTTTGGAAGTAGCGAGGACATTGAGCTATTTAAGGCATATTAAAATACAGAGGGTATATGTGTGTCTTTCATTCAGGAACCCAGAATATTGGGTCAGGTAGTAAGGAACATGCTGCCACAGTGGGGACAATTTGAGCGGTGATAACTGGGTTTTGCAACAGTGTGGTAACATTGATAGGACCTTAGAACCCTCAGTACCATCCCCCCAAAAAACATAATATGCTATGTCTTTTAAATATTATATATATATGTATGTATATAATTTTAAAATGTAATTTTATAAAAAAAATATGATAGAATAATATAATACAAAGTGAATCAGTAAAGGACTCTTATTAATAAGAATGTATAACTTCAGCTCATTAATTGACAATAAATGAACTGAACTCATGTTAGAAATTAAACAGAAAAACATGTATGGATTAGTAAGTGGCAATTTTCTATACTGTCTTACCAAATTTTCTATAAATATAAACCTTTCTGACAAAAATGCACATATACACATTTGTGTGTGTGTCTGTGTGTGTGTGTGTGTGTAACTATGTATTTCAAACATGATTCATTTAAGAAATATTTCACAAAATAATTTTTAAATACTAATACATTCAAATACCATTAATCGTGACACTAAATATTTAAGTAGATCTAAAATATAGCAATCAAACTTAGACTTGTAATGTTCTCAATAATTCCTTCATTCAGACTAGGAAAACATGTCATGCTGCAATCATAGAGAAGTTTTCTATTTAAATGCAAATTTCTTGCAAAACATCATTAAGATCAATTTTAGTACTGTTATGCTCACACAGAAGTGTTTGAAAGCAACTCTTAAAGTTCCTAAAACTAAACTTTGACTCCATAATGATCAGACTATGTAACCGCCATATCTAGCCTTCCTTCATATGAAATTGCATATTGATAGATGAGTAAATACTATAGCATAGATACACTACTTAGCATGGTACCCAGCATATATCAAACTTTCAGAGTGTTAGCCTCCTATTTAAGTCATTTATTGAAAGAGGTAAGTCATCTGGAGACAGGGTGTTAGAGTTCATACCCTGGCCTCACTTCCTGTTCACTCTCAGCTTCCTGAGTTCCAATGTAATGTGACCATTATATTGCTGCTTTTCCCTCCAAGAGTTTGAAAATGACTATTCTCTCTCTCTCTCTCTCATCTCTGTATATATGTATATGTACGTATAATATATAATCATCTACCCTTTATTACCACATGACAAATTATGCATAATCATGAAACATTATGTTGGCTATGTGTGTGTGCATTCATGTGTGTATGTGTGTAATAGCTGCTTATATTACACACCATGTAACTCAGAGAAAAAATAAAATCCATTTTTTATTTTCTATAAAAAATACCTTTATTAATAAATGTCTCTTGTCACCACTTAGAAATTTTTTTCTGTTTCCAGCTATCAAGGTCAAATACATAGAACTTTTAAAAAAAAGTAATTCAAAAAGACTCCTTCCTCCGTAAATGTATCTTTGCCCTTCATATTAAGTATAAAATGTGATATGTTGATAGTCTGAGCTTCTAAAACTTGTTTTACTAAAATGAAACTCTTGGGACTTGTTTGCTAAAATAGCAGCTTCTCCATCCCTGGCCTGGAGCATCCAACACAGAGCCACAGTGTTGAGGTAATCGATCTGTATTTTAAGAAATCCTTCAACTGCTTTGTTATGATCAGGGAAATTGTATAAACATTTATGGGAATAAAAAGCCAATGTTTTGTAAAAATCCAATGTTGGAGTGCTAATCACAGTTGAACAAGGAGTTACAAGTCTAACTTCCTTGGACTCACACTTCTTTCACTAGTAAAATAGAAATTTCAGCTTCATTAATTGCAAACTCTATTAGTAACAAGCACAGTCCTAAGGAACAAATAGCACGAGGCAAACATCCCTATGATTCTCTGTAATTCCTCTCAAGTTCACTTGTTTGTCACTCGGCCTTCTGTAGAGGAAACTGAAGTTAAGTATGCTGGTGCCTCAGAGATGAGAACCTTGTCTTTGCTCTTGTATTTTTCCTCTCACAGCACCATGTCTGGTGCACAGTTGGAGAACAAAAATTATCTATGGGGTGCATTGGTTCAGGATAACCTCTTAACCACTGTACTAGTTTTGTCTACAGATATACTATTTTGTCAAATCTGTTTCATTTTCCATTTCCAACCAGTTGAACACAGTAAAGTGCATTTAACATAATAGAAAGGGGGAAAAGTAGATTAAAAATTACACTTGATCTACAAATAAAAATTAAGATGATCAGTAGAAATAAATGAAAGTTAGAGTAAAATGTAAAAGAATTAAGAAGCTTGAAACAATTTTGCAAAATTGCTTTTCTGTATCTGTATATGTTGATGACATTGTTCTAATCTGCTATATTTCTGAGTAATAGAGTACTCTTCGGTAGGCACTGAGACTTTCCCTAGAATAGAAACCATCATTAGTGTGAGTCTAATTTAGTTTCTTGCTGAAGGTGATAAAGGCAGCTCATTTATTCTTCGTAGTATAGAGGTCCTTTTTAGTACTTCAACATCTTTCCATGATCCTGAAAGTGAAGCTGAGTAATGGGACCTGGAAGATGGCATCAAGGCAAGCAGAAATAGACACTTTTTCAAGTAACACACAACCCACTCTTTGGAAGAAATATTACTTTAGTGAAGTAAAAATAAACTAGTTTTCTCCTTATTAATAACTGATGTATATAGGAAGATTGCTTGACAACTTGATTTTTTTCACCTGAAAATGAAAATAAACATTTCTCTGTTAATGATACACTCACACATGTATTTTTCTAACTACTTTCCATTGAAAGTATTATCATTCCTGGAAGTTACTGAACAGAAAAATCAGACACCAGGATGATGTCTCCTGCTCTCAGAAAGGCACCAAAGAAATGCTTTTCAAACATTTGTTTTCAAACACTTTTGCCTATTATCATTCTATAGATCCTCACCAACAACTCATTTCACCTTAGTATTCTTTGATTTCTGAGGTTATGAAGTATCAAACATTTGAATGGTTGAATATAAACTCAGTCTTACCATTTAATATAATTTTAAAATGCATATTTAATATTATTCCAAGTTTCTATAATTTAATTGACATATATAGATCCTAAAAATTAGTGAAATAAGATTGGTTCAAGAACTAAATCAGATAATAAATTAAGAGAACTGCTATCTCCTGGTGGTTGTAATTTATTATGCTAAGATTGGTATAATTAAGAACTTTAAATTTATGTTTTAAAATTAAATTAGATTCAAATTTTTACTAACCAGATTTAGCCTTCTCAATATTTATATCTAAGTTTTCTGAAGTTGAGTGTACATAATTTCATGGGCTTATTTTTTCAAACAGTATAATCCACTCTATTAGGTTTTTACATCTAAGCCAGGAGACAGATCAGCTTAAGGGAGAAAAAAAATAGAGACTGTATGTAGCCTATCTAGTGGTGGCATGTCCTGAAGAGCCAGCTATAGTGTGAACTAGACAATCCTCCACATAGGGTGCCTCTAAAATACAGCATTCATGATCCCTGATTAGTATTACTTGACCAAGAGTCATTCACAGGAACCAAATTTATCCCAATTTAGAATTAGACAGGAAAAGTCATATTGAGATAAAAATCATTCCCATTAAGATCCTAAAACAACAACGTGGAAGACTGGACTAACTCTAATGGACCAGCACGTTGAGGCTTTGCACTTCCTTGTCAGCTAGAAGTTGCTTTGCAATTAAAGCATAAGAACTACTCCAAAGTCCCTCATGACCAGTCATTGACTGACTTAGGGAGATTTCTTCATTTGCTTTAACTTCTCCTGAAAATATATGTGCCAAAAGGAAGATCCAGTCAATAATTTTCTACATAGACATTTAGCATCACCAAACAATGTTATAGCTAAGAACTTTGACTCAAAAGTTGTCAGTCTAATTAAAATTATGACAATGTTATCACATTACAAAAGTATTCTTTCTTTAAAAATTCTTATGTTTTATTAAATTTGTTCTTAAATAATTTCATACATACACATAATATTTAGCGATAAGTCTCATCAGAATCAGCTCTCGAAACCACATTCTTCCTCCTCTCAAATCTCTTGTATACATGAGAGCTAACTTTTAGTAAGCCCTAAAAGGCTTACTCAGCAGTGGCTACATAACTAAAGACTGTTACAGAATGTTTGATTATTATACATAGAAAACCTAATTGTTAGCAAAACATGAAAGCCTATATAAACAATCAGACGTGGTTAGGTGTCCTGAAAAGACAACACTTGTGTATCCCTCAAAAAGCCTCCATAGATAAGAATGCTAAAGAATGGAAAGTACCTGCCTTTTTAAAGGCAAGTTTCATGGGAAAATCTTGTGATCTTTGCTCTATTACCCAAGGCAAAGACAGCAGGATGACTTTGAGTTACCCAAAATAATGGTCAAGTGACTTTGAGCTACTGCACCATAGCAGTGAAATGGTTCAGCCCCTACTGACTTGGCTTAGAGCCACACCATGACAGTGACATGGTTCAGTCTATCAAGAGTTCTCTCTCTCTCTCTCTCTCTCTCTCTCTCTCTCTCTCTCTCTCTCT
>NW_021604613.1:7218834-7246936 GCF_004785775.1 Grammomys surdaster
TCTCTCTCTCTCTCTCTCTCTCTCTCTCTCTCTCTCTCTCTCTCTCTGTGTGTGTGTGTGTGTGTGTGTGTGTGTGTGTGTGTGTGTGTGTCTCCTCTGTCTCTCTCTCTTCTCTCTCTGTCTCTGTCTCTCAATCTTCTTTCTTCTCTCTCTTCACTCTCCAAATATATATATGCTTCCTGGAAGGAGTTCCAGGTAAGTTGGATTTTCAGTTTGGGCTTGCAGAAACAACCCAGAAGCAGCTCATAGTATACAGGTAAATCAGTATTCTAGGAAAAGCTAAGGAGCCCTCTCGGGTTTAGAGGAGCTCAAGAGAAAGGTAAACTGGCTCAGCAGAATGACACAGATAGATTTATAAAGAGCTAGCAGCTTACTTGTACTTGTGAATATATATATATATATATATATATATATATATATATATATATATGAAAATTAAGTTACCTCACCAATCTAACAGTATTTTTACCTCTGTTTATGCCTTCTGCATATTTATTGGTATAAATATTATTTAAATTTAAAGGGATATATATAAATTTAAAAGGATATATATTACAAAAGACATTAATTCTTCCTTTCCCAGAATCTCTCGACATGTCCTCTCACTTCCTTGACTGCTGAGAGGGCTGGTCTTGTGTGCAATCAGTGTACATACTACACTTGTTAGTTAATGATTATACCTGTATCGAACCTGAAAACTGCTTATTTTATTACTGTGATATCTATTCTCCCTTCCTCACACAAATAGTCAATATACGGTTTGGAATTGCACATCTATTTTTCACATTGTGTTAGTTTCTCAGCTCCTTCTCATTTATACTATATAACAATGATAAGCATAAATTACCCCCACAACATAGACATATTTTAAGTTAATACTATAATAAAATAATTAAGGCAGCACTAAATGGACATATCTAAAACAGTACTTTTCCATACTTAAACAATATGAAAATTTTAACTATGAAAAAATGTTGAATTTGTAAGAAAATCAATAATATACCTTAAATGTTTACAAAACTGTATCTTGAGAAAGAATGTGAACAATGCTGTTAAAGAATTCTGAGTACTGTTTTGCTATTTTAGAAATTGTTTTATTTTGAATACTCCTAAAATTGGGATGGAACAGAGCAAGTAATTATTTCAGAAGGCAAAGGCTTTACAAGGTGCACTTTTAAATAACTAGCATAGATTTCACAAGTGATGATTAAGATAGTGATGAAATTCATTTACAAGTTTATTTCAAGTTGAATAAAAATTGCTTTTATCTTAAATTAACAATCATATTCTTTTATAATTTGTAATAAAGATTGAATAAATATTTTGTCAGCAAAATAAATAATATTTGTCATAAAAAATATTGACTGTATTACTAAGTCAGGTGATACAGACATTACCTGTTTCAGAGCACAAGTATTGAAACTAAGACTTCACTTTGGTATGTACTGTATAAAACAAAAAATGAATATTAGCCTAGCAGGTTATCTAATCTCCCAGCACGTGTGGATAACACTGTATTTCATGTTTGCATAATAACATTGTAAGATATACGTGTGGACTCTTTTATTTGGTTTTGTATGTTATAGCTAATTGCTATAGTTTTGATTTTTTTCTGATTTAGTATTCTTTTATGAGTATCCTTATATATAACAGCTCTTCTTATTGACTATATCTTAAATTGTATTTATAATGTGTAACAATGATATACAGGTTTCCCCTCTTATACATGTCAATCAAATTGTGTTTATAATGTGTCACAATGTCAACCAGGTGTCTCCTGTTACACATGTCAATCAAACTGTGTTTGTAATGTGTCACAATGTCAAACACATGTCCCCTCTTACACATGTCAATCAAATTGTATTTATAAAGTGTAGCAATGTCATACAGGTGTTCCTCCTTAAACATAGCATCCAAGCATATCAAGGGAAAGAGTGTTCTTTGCACAGAAATACAGTAATGCTAGCTTTTGATTTTGAAGAATTTTAACTTTTCTTTTAAATGAGGACAATAACAGGTTGGTGCATTTAAAGTATTTCATTAGATTCTAATTGTGATTAAGGAGTGTATTTGCAGTTCACCTTATGGGCATAGATTAAAGATGTGGAGTAGCCCACAAGGGACCTCATTAGCATGGTGATTACAAGTTAATCAGTACTACAAAGATCAGAGAAATAATGAAACAGAAAAACAAATTTTTGATGCATTCATTATTAGATTTTCTTGGCTTTTAAAGGTTTAAAAACTATCAGGCTAATGTCTGCGACTTTCATCTCTCTGCATTATGCAACCCTAAGGGAGCAGTTTTGTGCTTTGGAGTAAAACCACTGAGGGAGAGGCATCATTGGGTCATTTATTTTATTGTAGCTTTTTTTTTCAAACCCATAAACATTTAGAAAATGAATAGCATGATCAAGATATACTATCGGGCACTGTGGTGAACATACATGCAAACAAGACTGAAAGTTGAACATAAGAAAATGCATTAAATCAAACAAGCATGTTATGTGAAAGAGAGAAACTTTAGATGGGTATCTGAGGGAAAAACTGAAAAATGTTAGAATGCAGTGTAAATCTTAAAGCATAAGATCTTAGGATTCAGCATAAAATGGCATTTCAGAAAAAAAGTTATAAATATAAAACTGTGTGTGATAATCAAGTGGAATCTCAGAGGAAAGGAGAGAGGGAGAGGGAGGGAGGGAGAGAAGGAGGGGGAGGGAGGGGTAGAAGGGAGGGAGAGGAGAGAGGGGGAGGGAGGGAGAGAGAGAGAGGTGGGGAGAGAGGTAGGGAGAGAGAGAGAGGGAGGGAGGGAGGGAGAGAGAGAGAGGGAGGGAGGGAAAGAGAGAAAGGGAGGGAGAGAGAGAGAACAAGTGCAGGCTGGAGAGAGAGCTCTGTCAGTGGTTGAGACTGAGCATTGCTCTTGAGGACCTACGTTCAGTTCCAAGTACCTATGTCAAGCACTTCATGTCCTCCTGTAACTCCAGGGGATACAACTCCTCCAGCCTTTCTGAGTATCCACATATACATAGCATCCATTTGCATAGGCCCACTAACATATACATAATTAAAACATAAATCAGTAAAGTAAATATAAGAAGAAATGAATCAATTTTTAAAAAATTGACTCAGATGATAGGAAGCATCAATACTATGACACATAGTTGACGTCTCCTCAATTCAATATGCTGTCCAGTAGAAAGCGGTTTTAAGTAAACGAATGTTCTTGTACTTCAAGACTTAAAAAACAAACAAACAAAACAAGTTAGAAAGTAGAAGGAAGTAAAGTTAGTTGCGCTTTGTACCATCTAGAGTGAGTTAAGTCTTTTTACTCCTAGTAAAATGAGCAGAAATGTTGATGGGGAGGTAGGGAGCATCTCCAAAAAGAGACAGAGACCTGAGATGGAGGAGGAGCCTAAGATTCAATTGAGGTGTCTTTAGCTGTGACTCACAGCATTGGGGATACAGAAGATATGTCTCCTGTGTCCACGCAAGAACCCTGGTTGACTAATAGGGACACAAGCCTACCTACAAAACTTTCAACCCCAAACTTATTCTGTCTACAAGAAATGCAGGGATTAGAGATGGAGCAGAGACTGGAGAAAAGGCCAAGTGTTAACTGGCCCAGCTTGAGATACATCCCATTGGCAAGCACCAATCCTTGACAATATTAATGACACTCCAGTATGCTTGCAGACACGAGTATATTGTCATCTGAGAGGCTCCATCCAGCAGCTGACTCAAACAGATACAGACATATACAGCCAAACAGTGGATAGATCAGAACTCCACAGGAAGACCAACAGAATCAATTAACCTGGATCGTTGGGGCTCTCAGAAGCTGAACCACCAACCAAAGAACTTACACGGGCTGGTCCTAGGCCTACTGGCACATATGTAAACGATGTGCAGCATGTTTTCCATGTAGGTCCCAACAATTGGAGCGAGGTCATCCCAAAAGCTGTTGCCTGTATGTCCTTCTAGCTGTTCTGCCTTGTCTGTCCTCAGTGGGAGAGGAAAAGCTACTCAGGCAGAGACTTGAAGTGTCAGGGTGGAGAGAAACCTTGGGGGACCCCCCCACCTCTTCTCAGTGGAGAAGGGGAGGGGGAGGGGGAAGGATTATTGAAGAGGGTGACTGGGAGGGGGAACAGTGAGCATGATGTAAAGTGAATAAGTAAAAAATAAATTGAATAAATAAATAATCAATGTGAAGATGTATCTACTGGGACTGGATTCCGGAAGTCTGCATACTGAACAATTGTGGTTTTCTTCAGTGGTCTCCAACTGTTGTGATAAGTTTTCTTGATGAGGGTGAAGGCTGCACTTATCTGTGGATATAAGGACAATAGTTCCATACCTAAAACTCAGGAAACATTTTTGGAAGAGTGAGTAGAAAGATTCTAAGAACCAGAGGATTGGGTAGTATGCTATGAGACTGTGTCCCTAGTCATATCAGAAACTACACTCATACAACCTCACCAACATGACTGCCTAAACATGGGCTGAACAAGGACGACACCAACAAACATGCCAAACTGCATGGGGAAAAGCTCAAGAAATGTCAATCCTAACCAAAGAACACAGGAAACTGATTAAAGCTGGGAGAGACAGAGGTGCTCTTCCCCAGGGAAAAGCACATCAATGGGTGGTCCACTGCCAAATAATCAGCCCTGAAAACAGACATACAAGTAATATTACATGGTCTCAACTGTTTTTAAGGGGAGGAGCTATATGCATATATACAAATGCATATATGTATGAAATAATGGTGGGAGGGAAAAGACCATGAATTTAAAAAGGAAGCGTGGCACGGTATATGGGAGCATTTGGAGGGAGGAAAAAGAGAAATGTTGTAATTAAAATACAATCTCAAAAACAGACAACCAACAAACAAAAACCAAATACAGTATGAAGAATGCAGGCATGATGGGCCTGGCCCTGTTCTAACACTTGCATTCTTCCTTTTACATATTTTTCAAAGAATGTTCACATCCACAGTTCTGTCTCATTAATGTGAAACATGTAGTGATATTACTAGCAGCCTACCTTAATGAAACAGATTAAATGACTATCCCAACTTAATAGCCAGCTTGCACACAGTCATACTGCAAGTCAGGCTCCCCATAAATCTAAGTACTTTCTACTTTTTACAAAGGAAATGTAAGAAGGAAATCTTAATCCCAATCATGTTTTCAATGTTCTAACACTTGAATTTACCCAAATGACCAGAACAAAAAAATAGAGATCTAGTGTCTTACGCAGTAGTCCTTACATACCCCCAAACATCTGTCGATGCCATCAGTAAGACTCCATTGGGAACATAGGAAAGTTATATATAAACTTAATCTCTTGGTCCTTAGACCTTTGTGAAATACTTGAAGTAAAATTAGGAGTAAACATCCAACAGAAAGTTTCTCTGGGTACATGGTACTGAACACATAAAACAACTTCCTTTTTTCTGGAGAGATGGCAATAAGAGCAGATTACAACTTCTGAGTCCTTTTTACATGGCACATTTACACTAAACTGAGAACAATGCCTATGACTATGTGAGTTTGAGAAAAATATGGCTGGAATCTGAAGACATTGGTATAACCTTGGTATGCTCAGCAAATGGGTATAATTAGGATAGCTCTTGGCATATAATGTTCCTGTAATAGGCATTCTTTGGAGTGGACATTCAGTAGATTCTTTTGGAAGAATCACTTTGTGAGATAGCAAAACTAGAAAGACTGATTCATGAGTAAAGTATTGAAAAACATACTTTACTACATACTTAAACCATTTGTAACTAACC
Organism: Grammomys surdaster; assembly: GCF_004785775.1. Taxonomy (NCBI): domain Eukaryota; kingdom Metazoa; phylum Chordata; class Mammalia; order Rodentia; family Muridae; genus Grammomys; species Grammomys surdaster. Next base: position 7,224,629 of record NW_021604613.1, read on the forward strand.
ATCTCAACAATGCACTGGATGTCTTTTCTCTGTGTATCTGATTGGGACTATCTCTGTTGGGTCTATATTTTATGTGAGAAAAAAATCATTCTTTAATATGTATCTAGAAATTATGAGCCCATTATCTCCTTATTAACACCCACAGAGATGGAATAGCATTTTTAAAAATCAATTACCCAATGAGGAAATTGGGGTTGGGCTAATACACACACACACACACACACACACACACACACACACACTCAAATGGCTAGATAGTAACACAGCAAAGACATGAGTTTATTCTCTGTACTTTATCATCCTCCAAGTATACTACAGGGTGAGTGAACAAAAGCAAATGCCTGTGGGAGTGATGGATTTTGAACACTGTGTCAAAATGTGTCTCTGCCCTTCCTTGCCCATCTAAGGCACCTTCTGCTTGGTTAGAATAAAAAACTTATGTTCTATAGCAAAAGGCAGAATTGTAAGATGGGACTTCAGACAGGGAGAGGAACTCTGGGAAGGAGTCAAATGCTGAGAGATTCATCACCTAGACTCAGGAGGAGTCCAAGGTATGAAACTGAGGGCAGGTAACTAACAAACCATGTGACAGAAGTTAGATTAGAATAAACAGCTTAATTAACTTATATGAGCTAGTCAGGAACAAACATAACTATAAATCTTTGGCATTCATAAATAAATATTAGTCTCCATGTCATTATACAGGAACTGGAAGTCCCAAAAAGTCCCATTATAAACATCTGAAAGCACAAACAATGTCTTCAACTTTGTAAATAAAGATAATACTGTGTTTCCTGCCACTGGAAAGTCTCAGAAGGAGTAGAAGCTCTTTAGGAAACAGGAAAATTAATATGTTTTTCTCAAACAAATTTTTTAAGACATGGAAAAATCTCATCTTAGTCATGGGTCTGATGCAATACTCCAAGTTCTGTGCCCAATCACATGAATTCCAACTCCTAATCTGCTTTTACTACGTAGCACCAAATAAATACTACAGTTACTTTTCTGTGAGCCCCAAATGGGCCCAATTAGTTGACTCTGTAGCTCATCCTATGATGCCCTTAATCACTCTGGATCTTCCCCCACCCCATCTTCCACAGTGCTTCCCAAGCTCTGCCTAATGTTTGGCCATGGGTCTCTGTATGTTTCCACCTGCTACTGGATGAAACCTTTAAAAAAAACAGTTACGATAGGTGGCTGTCTGCAAGCATAGTAGAGTATCATTAATGGTATCAGGGTTTGTCTCTCTCTAATGAGAAGGGTCTCAAGTTAGCCCAGTCATTGGTTAGCTATCCCCTTAATCCCTGCTCCATCTTTATCCCTGCATGTCTTGTGGCTCCCTACACATTTGTAGCAGATGTGCAGCTTGCTCTATGTGGACCAACAATTGGAACCGAAGCTCTCTGACTCTGTTGCCTGCCTTTGGATTTCCTTCTCCTAGGTGGGCTGCCTTGTCAAACCTCTGTGGGAGAGGATGCACTTAGCCTACTGCAACTTGATCTATGTACCAAGGTGGGTTGGTATCCATGGGGGGGCTTTCCCTTCTCTGAGGAGAAAATAAAGGGGTAATGGGGGAGGGGTGGTGAGGCTGGAACTGTGAGGAGGGGCGACTGTGATCAGGATGTAATGTAAATAAATAAATAAATAAATTGATGTAAAAACTAGCTATGGAAACTAAGGACTATCACTTATTTTGGGTTGTCACCTAAATTATCCACACAAAATTCTAAATCCTTAACCTAATCTAGGATTCAGCCTATTGAGACACTAGGAATTTTGTACTTCATTTGATTCTAATTACATTTGGAAATTTTATGGGTAAATCAATAAAGTACAACAGAACCATGGGGAAGTAAGTACACTATAAAGTCACAGCACTTTATATTCTATAAGTCGGTCATCATAGAGTTAAAAAGACTTAATAAAAGTGTCTTAAGTATTCTTACTCTACAGTTAAGCTTCTGAGTCATAGATTCATCAAGACTCCAGAGTTTAATCACTCATCAGGACTCCAGGGGACTCAGCACACAGTAGTGCACAGAGTTTATGGTTTATTACAGCAAAAAGGATACTAAGAAAGATGAAAAGCCTCACAGGTAAAGTCCAGGGAGTCAGCCACATGCCTCCTCAAAAACTCTCCCCAGAGTAAAGCCAGATGCTCGTAATTCTCAATTCTCCAGAAACATGTTGTGACAATGTGTCTGGAGTGTTTCCAACCAGAGAAGCTCATTAGAAACCAAAGACCCAGAGTGGTTATTCCCTATGGGTAGCGTAGGCAGCCTGCACCTGGCAAGTATCAAAATCACAGATTCTGAGAAAGTAAGCAACTATTCTGTACAAGACATTTGCTTAGATTTAAGGAAATCTGTTGTTAGGTTTAGGCAGAATAACTTAGCAATGAGCTACTCTTACCAGTAAATGACAGGAAATCTAAATTCCCAGATGTAACACAAGGGCCAATCTTGTAAACAAGACTAAAGGTAATCAGCCTCACACCTGTTATATTAAAAATGTTGGCAAAACTCTCCAGGGAGAAAAATACAATTATATAGAGTTAAACAATAGAGAACCAAGAATCATAGAGAATAGCATTAGGTTTTTCTTGTTGATTAAAGAAAAAAACTATAAAGTTTTCCTTTCTTCCGAATTCAACTTACATGTAAGATATCATGTTGAGTTACAATTATTATTATGGATAAAGGTTCAAAATTATTCTAATGAATGGGCTAGTCATCAAAATTGGAGAGGGAAGATGGTGCTAGAAAGATGGCTCAGTGGTTAAGAGCACTGACTACACTCGCAGAGGTCCTGAGTTCAATTCCCACCAACCACATGATGGCTCACAATCACCTGTAATAGAGTCTGATGTGTCTGATGAGAGCAACAGTATACTCACATACATAAAAATATAAACAAATAAACAAGTAAATAAATCTTAAAATTGGGATGATATTAAAGGTGTAACTTTGTAAGACTATTTTGAACAATAAATGATGCACTTGGTTTGTAACCATATAAAGAACCTTACCTCTATTCAAAAATGGGAACAAAGTTCACAGGTCTTTTAATCATGCATGCTCTATTCAGTATGGACCATTAGCAGGAAGGTAGCAGAACTTCTGTATGCTATATCCACTCATTTGTGTCTTTACAACTAGAAATTATACTTTAAAAGAGAATTTCATTTTAATTTGAACTTAGGAATCACACACACACACGCATGCACACACTGTTTTCTGATTAATCTCACTTACTATTCTCTTTTATTCCCCTTGAACGCTACCAAAATAACACTTTTCCAAATATGCCTAGCTTTCACATGCCTGTCTTTTTTCTTTTGTGACCTATTAGTTCTAAGAAGGTTCATCCATGTGTGCATGGGCATGGATTTATCCACTAAAGCATAGGCAAGTCTCTAGTGGCTATATCACTGAAGAAAATAACTATATCTCAGTTGTTATTAAATTTCAATAGTGCTTCAGAGAGGGCCAGGGCCTCATGAGTCCCACCACCATCCACAACTAGATGCTGAAAAACAGATCTTGTAAAGATTCTGTGTAGTTAATTTTAGCTTAGGCGAGGTCAAGACTTCCGGGATGGTTTAAATAAGATTGCCCATGGACTCCTATATTTGAATTTTTAGGGAGTACTTTAGGATACGTGGCCTTGTTGGAGTATGTGTAGCCTTATGGTAAAAAGTATGTCACTGTGGGTAGGCAAATTTTGGGTGTTTAGGTAGAACTGCTCCAATTTTTTGAGGAACTGCCAGATGTGGTTTTACCAGCATGTAATCCTACCAGCAATGGAGGAGTGTTCCTCTTTCTCTACATCCTTGCTAGCGTCTGCTGTCTCCTGAATATTTGATTTTAGCCATTTTTATTAGTGTGAGATGGAATCTCAGGGTCATTTTGATTTACATTTTCCTGATGATTAAAGACTTTGAACATTTCTTAAAGTGCTTCTTGGCCATAAAAGATTCCTCAGTTGAGAATTCTTTGTTAAGCTCTATAACCAATTTTTGAATAGGGTTATTTGGTTCTCTGGAATATAACTTCTTGAATTCTTTGTATATTTTGGATGTTAATCCTCTATCAGATGTAGGATTGGTAAAGATCATTTCCCAATCTGTAGCTTGCCATTTTGACCTGTTGACAGTGTCCATTGCCTTACAAAAGTGTTTCACTTTTATGAGATCCCATTTGTCTATTGTTGATCTTAGAGCCTGAGCCATTGGTGTTCTGTTCAAAAATATTTCCCCTCTGACAATGTGTTTGATTTTCCACTGCATAGTTTTAGCTTCTTTGTCAGAGATCAAGTGACCATAGACATATGATTCATTTCTGGGTCTTCAATTCTATTTCATTGATCTATCTTTCTGTCACTGTACCAATGCCATGTGGTTTTTATCACTATTGCTCTGTAGTACAGCTTGATGTCAGGGATGGTGATTTACCCAGAAGGTCTCTTATTCTTTAAAATAGTTTTTACTATCCTGGCTTTTTGTTATTCCAAATAAATTTGAGAATTACTCTTTCTATCTCTATGAAGAATTGAGTTGAAATTTTGATGGAGGATTGCATTGAATCTGTATATTACTTTTGGTATGATGGCCATTTTTACTATGTTAATCCTGCCAATCCATGAGCATGAGAGAATTTTTCATCTTCTGAGGTCGTCTTCAATTTTTCTTCTCCAGAGATTTGACATTCTTGTTATACAGATCTTTCACTTGCTTGGTTAGAGTCACACCAAGGTATTTTATAGTATTTGTGACTATTGTGAAAACTGTTGTTTCCCTAATTTCTCTCTCAGCCCATTTATCCATTGAGTAGAGGAAGGCTACTGATTTGTTTGAGTTAATTTTATATTCAGCCACTTTGCTCTAGTTGTTTATCAACTGAAAGAGTTCTCTGAAGGAATTTTGGGGTCATTTAACTATATTATCGCATCATCTGCAGATAGCGGTATTTTGACTTCTTCCTTTCCAATTTGTATCACTTTGACCTCCTTTTGTTGTCTAATTGCTCTGGCTAGAATTTCGAGTACTATATTAAATAGATAGTGAGAGAGTGGACAGCCTTGTCTAATTCCCGATTTTAGTGGGATTGCTTCAAGTTTCTCTCCATTTGGTTTGATGTTGACTACTGGTTTGCTGTATATTGCTTTTACTACGTTCAGGTATGGGCCTTGAGTTCCTGTTCTTTTCAAGACTTTTAACAAGAAGGGCTGTTGAATTTTGTCAAATGCCTTTTCAGCATCTAATGAGATGATCATGTGTTTTTTTCTTTGAGTTTGTTTATATAGTGGATTAAATTGAAGGATTCCTGTATATTGAACCATCCCTGTATCCCTGGGATGGAACCTACTTGATCATAGTGAATGATCATTTTACCTAGGATTTGATTTGCAAGAATTTTATTGAGTATTTTTGCTTTAAGATTCATGAGTAAAAATGGTCTGAAGTTCTCTTTCTTTGTTGAGTTTTTGTGTGGTTTAGATATAAATATAACTGTGGCTTCATAGATCAAATTAGGTAGTGTTCCTGAATGTCTGATACAATTTTTTACTAAAACCATCTGGTCTTGGCCTATTTTTTTTTTTGGTTAGGAGATTTAATGTCTGTTTCTATTTCTTTAGCAGTTATAGAACTGTTTAGATGGTTTGTCTGCTCCTGATTTCACTTTGATACCTGGTATCTGTTTAGAAAATTGTCCATTTCATCCAGATTTTTCAGCTTTGTTAACTATAGGCTTTTGTAGTAGGATCTGTTGATTGTTAGAATTTCTTCAGTTTCAGTTGTCATATCTCCCTGTTCCTTTCTGGTTTTCTTAATATGGATAATATCTTTGTACCCTCTGGTTTGTGTGGCTAAGGATTTATCTATCTTGTTGATTTTTCTCAAAGAATCTGCTCCTGGTTTTGTTGATTCTTTGTATAGTTTTATTTGTTTCTACTTGGTTGATTTCAGCCCTGAGTTTGATTATTTCCTGCCATCTACTCCTCTTGGTTGATTTGCTTCTTTTTCTTCTAGAGTTTTTAGATGTGCTGTTAAGCTGCTAATGTATACTCTCTCCAGTTTCTTTATGGAAGCACACAAAGCTATGAGTTTTCCTCTTAGCACTGCTTTCATTGTGTCCCATAAATTTGGGTATATTGGGCCTTCATTTTCATCATATTCTAAAAAGTCTTTAATTTCTTTATTTCTTCCCTGACCAAGTTATCATTGAGTAGAGAGTCGTTCAGCTTTCATGTGTATGTTGGCTTTCTGTTGTTTTTGTTGTTATTGAAGACCAGCCCTAGTCCCTGGTGATCTGCTAGGATGCATGGAATTAATTCAGTCTTCTTGTATTTATTGAGGCTTGTTTTGTGACCAATTATATGGTCAATTTTGGAGAAGGTACCATAAGATGCTGAGAAGAAAGTATATTCGTTTTTTTTAGGATGACATGTTCTAAGATAACTGTTAAATCCATTTGGTTCATAATTTCTGTTAGGTTCACTGTGTCACTATTTAGTTCTGTTTCCATGATGAGACTGGAGTGTTGAAGTCTCCCACTATTATTGTATGAGGTTCAACGTGACTTTGAACTTTAGCAAAGTTTCTTTTATGAATGTGGCTGCCCTAGCATTTGGGGAACAGATGTTCAGAATTGAGAGTTCATCTTGGTAGATTTTTACTTTGATAAGTATGAAATGTCCTTCCTCATCTTTTTTTCATAATTTTTGGTTGAAAGTTGTTTTTATTCAATATTTAAATGGCTACTCCTGGTTGTTTTTTTAGACCATTTCTTGAATATTTTTTCCATCCTTTTACTGTGTCTGTCTTTGTTACTGAGGTGTGTTTCCTGCATGCAGCAAAATGCCAGGTCCTGTTTACATATCCAGGCTGTTAGCCTATGTCTTTTTATTGAGGAAATGAGTGCATTAATGTGAAGAGATATTAAGGACCAATGATTGTTGCTTCCTGTTATATTTATTATTGAAGGTGGAATTATGTTTGTGTGGCTATCTTCTTTTGGATTTGTTGAAAGAAGACTAATTGCTTTTGCTAGAGTGTAGTTTCCCTCCTTTTATTGGAGTTTTCCATCTATTAGGGATGATTTTTTGGAAAGATATTGTTTAAATTTGGTTTTACCATAGAATATTTTGGCTTCTCAATGTATGGTAATTGAGAGTTTTGCTGGGTATAGTAGCCTGGGCTGGCATTTCTATTCTCTTGGGATCTGTATGACATCTGCCCAGGATCTTCTTGCTTTCTTAGTCTCTGTTGAGATGTCTGGTGTAATTCTGATGAGTATGCCTTTATATGTTGCTTGACTTTTCCCCCTACTGCTTTTACTATTCTTTCTTTGTTTTGTGCAATTGCTGTTTTGATTATTACGTGATGGAAGGAATTATTTTTCTGGTCTATTCTATTGGGCATTCTGTAGGCTTCTTTTATGTTTATAGTCATCTCTTTCTTTAGGTTAGGGAAATTTTCTGCTATAATTTTGTTGAAGATGCTTACTGGTGCTTTGAGTTAGGAATCTTCGCTCTCATTTATACCTATTATTCTTAAGTTTGGTCTTTTCACTGTGTCCTGGATTTCCTGGATGTTTTTGTTTAGGAGCTTTTTGCATTTTCTATTTTCTTTGAATGTTCTGTCAATGTTTTCTATAGTATCTTCTACACCTGAGACTCTCTGTTCTATCTCTTCTATTCTGTTGGTGATGCTTGCATCTATGATTCTCATCTCTTTCCTAGGTTTTCTATCATCAGGATTGTCTCTCTTTGTGATTTTTTTATTCTTTCTATTTCCTTTTTTTTTTTTAGATCCTGGATCCTGGATGGTTTGTTCAATTCCTTCACCTGTTTGACTGTGTTCTCCTGTAATTCTTTAAAGAAAATATGTGTTTTACAGCTTTTATCTGTTTACCTGTGTTCTGTATTTCTTTAAGGGAATTATTTGTGTCCTTCTTAAAGTCCTTTTTCATCATCAGTAGATGTGATTTTAGATCAGAATCTTGCTTATCAGGTGTGTTGGGTATCCATGGCTTGCTGTGGTGGGAGAACTGGGTCTGATGATCCAAAGTAGCCTTGGTTTCTGTTGTTTATGTTCTTCTGCTTGCCTCTTGCCATCTGGTTTTCTCTGGTGTTAGCTGGTCTTGCTGTCTCTGGCTGGCACTTGTTTTTCCTGTGATCATGGGAGCTTGTGGTCTTAGATGAGTCAACATTCCTGGGGTACAGGTTTTCTCTGGGCAGTATTGAGGTGCAATGGGCTTTGGCATGGGGGTCAGCTTCTGTGCACAAACTGAACCTGGAAGGATCTTGTCCCTGGCTGCAATGAGGTTCCTAGGTCCACTGGGTCCTGGGCAGGTCTTACATCGGCAGGGTATTGGGACTATACTGGTGTTTGCACCTGTGGGTTTGGGTTTGTCAGAATTCCAGGGAGACAAGTTTTCTCTGAGTGGAATTGGAATGCAAAGGGCTGTGGCATAGGGTTATCTGAGGAGCAGATGGAAACTGGAAAAATGCTGTCCCTGACTGTACTGAGGTTTCTGGGTCCACTGGGCCAAAATCAGCAATTCTTTTCCCTTGTTATGATTCATGACTTTCTGAATCACTGTATATCCTTTTGTACTGATAAACTGTGGCTTATTTACCCCCAAACATTAATTTCTATATGTCAGACTGTCCTGGTAAAATGGGACAAGAATGACTCAACTGTCAGAGAGCTGATGTTTTATTTAAAAAAAAAAAAAAAGAGTAGTTATAAGAAGTAGCAAGTAATTCAGAAAAAAATACTCAATGTGATAGCAAAACAGAGACTCCTTTAGCCAAAGGAATAGTGATCACAGATAAGGATATGTTGTGTATTTGTATCCTTTAAAAACATTTAAAGATGTTGAGTCTAAAGACTGATGAGTTAAACTTTTAAAAGATCACTCTGGGAACAAATCAATAGTAATTCTATGAAAAGAAGGTTGCATCTGAAGTTTTTCCTCACTTGCATCTGTAACAATGCAAGTGAGAAAAAACTTACTCCGGTATAAACAGAAGAGGTGAAATAAGCTGCTCACATGGAAAATATGTAGAGAAAGAGGAGATGAGAGTGTCAATATTTCTCAAAATGGTCAAGGTATAAAATGCAACTCAGATTCAGAAACATTTCTATAAATATGTCATTTGTAACAAAAATTTATTTTCTTTTTATGTATTTTATCATATGTTTTGTTTACATGTTTACTTATTTTGCATGGCATACAGGTATTTGATCTACCACTTTTTGTCTTTATGTGTTTAAGTAATGAATTTATAAAGTAATTCATCATACATTTTTCCATTGAATTTGTGGCTTTACTTTTATGCTGATACTACATTTGAAATCTATTTTTAATAAGATATGAATAATGAATATCTCTTTTTCAAATTTCTAGTTGCTGCCTAGTTCCACCAACATCACTAATCCGTTAATCTGTCTTGTATCCATTGATTTTGGCATAAATTTTATTTGATTCATATCATTTTATTTTGGTCAATTTTTGGAATTTGCATTTCCATTTATCTACCTAAACATAGTCAGTAAGAAATTATTTTCTCAGATAGTAGACCTTTATACTTTAATACTGAATATGGAAGTTATGTTTCATCTTTATTTTATTTTTGAGAATTATCTCTTTTCCTTTTTATAGACATTATTGTAAATGAAGTAAAAATCACAATTAAGACAAAAATAGAATATCTTCATGCCTGGAAACTTCCCAAGATAATATCTAGAGTTGTTGTAAGTTTCTGGAATCCAATATTTAAGTTTAAAATGATCAAAATACATAAGGACAACAAGGGAAAATCATTATTTTCTCTTTAATCTTTATATATTCAAGATAAGTTCATTGATTGTGTTTTTAATACAAAAATGTTAAGAACGGTTAAATTTTATAACAGAAATTATACTGCAATAATGTATTTTTATAAACATTCACATTTTGCAATGGCTAATCACTCATGATAGAGAACTTGTCCATAATTACTGATAAGTTATAAGCTTCAAATCAAATTTATTTTCTTCAAATGAAAGAAATAACCTCAAGTTGCTTATTTTTCCTTATATTTTAGGCCCAATTCAGAATTCAACATTTAAATACTATTTCATTAACAAGTATCAAAATATAGCTTTTGAGTTTTTAAAGCAAGAAACATTCTGATATCGCAATTATACCATATTGATTTTCACAGTTAAATCTTTATTTTCTGATGTAGAATTTCTTCTTTCCATGCAAAAGATTAAATGACTTGTTCCTTTTCATGAATCAAAGGATAAAACATTTTTAAAAGCATATAAAAGGAATGAAAACTCCTAAATACCTTTGATTCAATATGAGAATTTCAGGATGGTGTTTATATGCATAGTTGTAATTTGGAGCAAAAGTTTGACAAGTCTGGCATAAAATAGATTAAGTCCAAATAGCTTTGTCAAGAAACAGATGAAATCAGGGTTCAGTTCATGCTTAAGAACATTTATGGAATAGAAATCTTGTTTATGTTTGTGGGATCTGACCACTTATATAAGAAGGAAATTTTTACCCCCAACAAAAACAAGCCACATATCTCACACTAGGCCAGCCATTCATGAAAGACAAAGGGATAAAATTTGTCGAAGATTTTTGTCCTATTGTCTTGGTTTTTATCTATGGTTTTACTAACCGACCCTAGTTTGTGTCCATATTCCTCAGTTTCTCCTTCCTGGTTTTAGCTTCATCATTTAGTTCTTCTCATTTCTAAGGGTCCCTACCACTTCTTAGGGATCACTTCATTTTTGTCAGATAACTCACTTCACACAAACAAAGATGAGAACATCCCACCCTGACGAAATGCTTATAACCTGATAGCCGAGAGTTGCTGTGGCAATTAAACAATAAAATGCTGACAGCCATGAGTCATTTACTGCTCTAGAAAGAGCATAGTAAACATGCAGTGGCAAAAATTAGTAGATGTCTATAAGGGGAGAACCTGGAGGGAAGCAGCATTCGGGATGTAAATTAATTGGTTAACTAAAAAAAATTAGTAGATGTGCATTAATTGCCCAGTGGTAAAGTCACATCAAATTGACTTAAATGTTCACTTCAACAATTTGACACTACTTTCCCTAGAATTTACTATTGTTTAATTGACAAAATATCTAATGTCTCAAAACAAATCAATATAGGAGAGTGACAGTAGTGGCTGCTAAATTTATTTTGTTTTTATATAGAAATATGAATTTCACCTGCTAGAATGAAATAAAAACCACAGCAGAGTAAAGCTATCCACAGAAAGATAGCTTTAGATGTCCACTGGCTAATGATAGTAACAGTTAATAACTGCTTTCCTGGCGTTATTAAGACTGGCTAGTTTTACTGTCTATCCCATCATTAGCCAATAGAGCTGGTCTCTATTTATCACCAGTAAAGATGAAAATCTCTATCCAGGCTACCTAACCACAGAAGCTATTGAGACTTTCAACAGTAATGGCAGACAATCACTTATTAACTATTATTTAACTTAAATTTAATTTTAACTAGCTACATGTACCTAGTGCCTGCTGTTTTAGATAAGGAGATTCAAAATTATAATGGCTTGAACGATACATCATATAGCCAATATACTCATAAGATAGATGTATTCTGTGGACAGAAGCCCTAATGGAAAAAGAAACAGAGGAAAAATCAGAGAATGAAATAGTCTCAAAGAAGCATGGGCAAGAAAACTGAGTAACCAGCAAAGAATACTTGAGCAGTCACAGTAGTCAAATGACAACAACAAAAAAATAAGTGCATTATTCTGAAGATGGAGAAGAGCGTTGAGCTTCACAAGACACCTAACACTTAAACACACCCAGCTGTGAAAATAGGAGAACACATTTTTGCAGAGTTTGCAATTCCATGCATGTTTTCTCATCTCTTCCCCACTCCAGTTCAAATAATCCAATCACTTCACATGCTGCTCCCTGTGTCCCCAGCTAATTAGCATGCCACTGGTAAGGAAGGAAAGTGACCTTTTCTATAATTTCCTTTCTTCTATTCAACAAGAGCTGTGAAGTACTATGTAATTAATAGGAATATAGTGAGAACTAAAGGTTTCATTTGATGGTTTAAGAATGGAATGGATTCATTTTACAAAGATGAACTGAGTTATACCCTGATACAGTTAGTATGTACTCCACAGCACAGTGACTAATTGAGCCATTTCTGTGTTTTACATGTTTAATTATGTTCATTTTTTTGCATTGTGTTAGAACGTACCTTTTCATCAGGTCATAGTTAGAAGTAGCACAGAGACAGAATACATTAGCTAAGCATTTTCTGACATTATGCATATGACTGGTTTACATTTGTTCCTATTTAAGGGCATATAGAATTACTTTGTTTCAGATATTAAAATCTATTTTAAACATTTCCACAAACTGAGGCATCTCTATTTTGATTAAAATTTATTTCCTTTTAGATAAACACTCATAGAAATTAAAGCTAGTATGTATTCTGCTTTTATTAACATCCTATGAGAATTAAGGTTATATCTTTATTATTCCCTTTAGAGAACATTATTTTGTAGCAAATGGAAAAAACTTTTTGTGTTTGTCTTTTTTCCTTCTATGAAGGTATAAACAGGCTAATAAAATAACATTGCTTTCAGTATCTCTTGTAAAAAAAAATAATAATAAAAATACTGGACCCAAAAACCACACAGCTGGTCTTTTCAATTTTCTTAACTACTGAATTGGATTAACTGCATGATCCGAGTCAATTGATTGTGCAGAAATCAATGGCTGAGAAGGCCAGATTGTCTCTCCTGGTTGGCCTCTTTCCTAAGCCTCTGAGCTTGTGATATTCATTCAGTGCACCATCAACTTTTAAAATAAATGACTTTCTAAGTGCCCAAGTCATAACCTTTTATGGATGGTATTTGTCTCAGTAGTACTCAGTAAATGAGTAACAAATACAGTTTTGAAGTTTGCATCCAAAATAGCATTTATTTTGATTAGGCTGATTATAACATGTCTGGATTATAGAGATGTAAAGAAGAAAACAAAATCTGCCTAATTTGCTCACCCCTCCCCATCAATCTTGCACTGATGTCTTTTAGAATTTCCCCATATACAGAAGATACAGAGACAGAGCTAAAGAAACACACAGTAAGTGTGTGTGTGTGTGTGTGTGTGTGTGTGTGTGCATGTGAGTGTGCGTGTGCGTGTGCATGTGACAATAATACCTTCCGAAAATATTTTCTAATACCAATCTCTAGATTCTAAAATCAGGATATGAAGCATATAGGTGGAAGCACATCCCTGAATACTTCCCTTTGTTCTAGATTACCTGTCATGTTCAGAGTTCTTGAAAGTACACTAAACTAGCAGCAAAGGAAAGAGGAGTCATGGTAAAGAAGAAGGAATCTTGATTTTTTTTACAACTATAGTGAGAGAGCCACAAGCCAAGCTGGCTTCTACAATCTAGAGAAGGCAGGGAAATGAAGTCTCCCATGGCAATTCTAGAAAGAAAAACAATACAACACACAGATGGCAATGTAGTGTGATAGTGCTAGAATTTCAATTTACAGAACTGCAAGACAATTTATGTCTGCTATGTGAGGACACCACAATATATTTTCTAACTTTAGAAATTTAATATGGGATATGCACACATATGTACATATCTGGTAAACAGTAGCTTTTTGTATATGTCCATATATATATATATATATTCTAAAGTGAGTGTCGTCTGCATGCTACTTAACTTTGTTCATTCTTTTAAAACTATTATGAGATATTTTGTAATGGTTAGATAAAATGAGAAAAGTGTTATCACAAAATTAAAATCACTTTTTCAAATGATAAAGTATTGAATATGACATGAAGACCCAATTGTACCTGATGACTCAAAACACAGTCATTTGGGTAGAAAAACAGAAATCATGATTCCCTGGTCGTTGTGCTCATCTGAAGAATTCTGTGTAAATTGTCAAGACTGAACAACATTCAAGGGCATGCCTTCCTATCCCTACTCTATCCATTAATCCTCTATAGTATTTCAGGAGAGTGACTGACTGACCTGGATAAAAAAATGAGAAGAGTTATCATCCTATTTTAGGAAAATAAAATAAAATAAAATAAAATAAAATCAGTTTAATGTAACCTGTTGTTTCTTTTGTCCTTTTGAGCCTTCCTCTGCCACTCAGATAGCACAGTGGGACACAAAATTCAGAGTGGGTGTGAATGTGACATGCTGTCGTGTATGCTTATTCATAGCAATTTCTCTAGCAGATCAGCTGATTGAGGAAAACAGGTTGAGTTTAGGAAAGCACAGTGTATTAAAAAGAAATAGCCATGTTTTTATTTTGTAACAAATATTCTGTAGTATTCTAAGATTGATTAGACATCCAAAGGATTTGGATTTCATCAAAAGGATTGATGCAAAAAAATTTTCTGCTTTTTTTGGCATGTATGTGGTGTGTGTGTATGTGCATGTGCATGTGTGTGTATGTGTGTGTGTGTGTGTGTGTGTGTGTGTGTGTCACATGTGCATGTGCTCAGAGGCTCTCTTTCGTCACATAAGTGGTGGGGACTGAACCCAGATCATCAGGTTTAACAGCAAGCACCTTCACCTGCCAAGCATCTCGCCCTGCACACCACTTCTTCTTATATGTCAGTGGTTCTTTAAGCCAGATGTGACATAATTTGTAGGACTTCTAAAATTAGCAACACCACTTGGACATTCTAATTATATTGCTGTCAGGTATTCTGTATTTACTTCTTGAAAACATCAACAACAATTCTAGGGTTGATCTACTCTAAAACACTAGTATTAATTAGTTACCAGTTGAAAGACTGGAAAGAAGAAATCATATAACATGATACAGCTAACAAGTCTTAGTGAATTTATTTAAAGTCTTTGCAAGGCAGTCTTCCAGTGTGGGAGAATTTAACAGCTTTCATTTCCAATATGTGTGGCTTTCCTCGAATGCTATTATCATGACACCATCTTGAAGAATCAAACTACATATTAGAACTGTTGACTAAAGATGAGCTGGCATATCTAAGATTCATCTCTTCTTCAGAGGACATGACAGACAATGGTCAATTCTATTCTCATTCAGAAATTACCTCAGTGTGTTGGTTTGAATTAGTCTCCTTAGGCTAATATATTTGAAAACTTGCTTCCCAATTGGTAGGACTGCTTTGGGGAAGAAAATTAGAAGGTGAGGGCTGGAGAAAGTGTGTCAATGGAGATGGATTTAGATATTTAAAAAGCCCTCTCTATTCCTGTTAGCTGTTTGTTTGTTTCTCTTGCCTCTTGTCTATGGATTATATATGAGCTCTCAGCTGCTGCTCCAGTGTCATGCCTTCCTTCATGTTGGCATGCTCCCTGACATAATGTTTATGGGTTCACTCTCTAAAACTATAAGGTGCAATAAACTCTTTCTCCTATAACTTGCCTTGGAGATGGAGCTTTGTCACAGCAATTAAAAAGTAACTGAGATGCATATCCTACTACTGTTTTGTGAGAATGCAGATAGGAAAGATATAACTGTTGGCATTTATCAGAGTTGAAGCACTAGAAACTTACATTTTAGCATAATACATCTGTCCTTTGTCTACTACTTATTCATCCTTTTCTATTTTAGTCCTTTTCTCATACCCTTTAACTTATTCATTTAATTTCCCTTTGCTGAGATTCTGGAGGAAAATGAGAAGACTCCAGAGATAAGATAAATGACCCATTAGTCAGCTTTTCATCACTGTAGCAAACTACTTAAGCTAATTAACTTATAAAGAGAAGAACTTTGCTATATATAAAGCAATAGAAAAAGAGCTCTTGAATTCATCATGTCTACAGGGAGTGGGAAAGCATAGGAGGAAAAAGGAGGATAGAAATCATACAAATATAGAATTCACATATGAAATTCTCAAAAATACTAAATGAATCTTTCAGTAGTTGATAATATTTATTTATTTTATTTTTCCTTTATTTCTTATTAATATTTTAGAAATATCATCAATATTATCTAATATAAAGCAAACTTGAATTCTTATTATAAGACAAACTTTTTCATTATAAATCATTGTTACTTTTGGCTGGGGCAGACACCTAGCTGGTCTGCTCCTATGGAGACACCGTACCCTAAGCCATCCTAGAGGAGTCATTCCACTCAGACCAGTGAACACATAGATGGTCTGCTCCTGTGAAGACACCATATCCAGAACCAACCTAAAGGAACCACGGCACTCAGAGCAGCAGAATTTCAGGAACCTAGAGGTGGACTGAGTCCCAGGAGTTCTTCCACCCAGGAGCTTAGGATCACAAAATCACAGAGACATTTGGACTCTGAGGAGTTCTGACACAAGCAAGATAACTGGAAAGACAGACTCCAGTCAGACACAGTGAGTGCAGGTAGCACTAGATTTAACCACATGGTGAAAGGCAAGCTCAAGAACAAAAGCAACAACAACAACGAAAAAAAAAAAAAACAAAGTTACTCGACATCTTCAGAATCCAGTTCTTCTACCATAGCAAGCCCTGGACACCACATCACACTGGAAAAGCAAGATCCAGATTTAAAATCACTTCTCTTGATGATAATAGAGAATTTTAAGAAGGACATAAGTAACTCCCTTAAAGAAGTACAGGAGAACACAGGTAAACAGGTAGTCTTTAAAGCGTTTAAAGAGGAAACACAAAAATCCCTTAAAGAATTGCAAGAAAACACAACCAAACAGGTGAAGGAATTAAACAAAACCATCAAAGATCTAAAAATGGAAGTAGAAACAATAAAGAAATCTCAAAGGGAAACTACCCTGGAGAAAGAAAACATAGGAAAAAGATCAGAAGTCATAGATGCAAGCATCAACAACAGAATACAAGAGATAGAAGAGAGAATCTCATGTGCAGAAGATACCATGGAAAACATTGACACAATTGCCAAAGAAAATGCAAAATACAAAAAGCTCCAACCAAAAACATCCAGAAAATCCAGGACACAATGAGAAGACCAAACCTAAGGATAATAGGTAAAGATGAGAGTGAAGATTTCCAGCTTAAAGGGCCAGTAAATATCTTCAACAAAATTATAGAGGAAAACTTCCTTAACCCAAAGAACAGAATGGGATGCCCATAAACATACAAAAAGCCTGCAGAACACCAAATAGACTAGACCAGAAAAGAAATACCTCCTGTCACATAATAATCAAAACATCAAATGCACAAAATAAAGAAAAAATACTAAAGGCAGTAAAGGAAAAAGTCAAGTAACATATAAAGGCAGATCTATAAGAATTACACCAGACGTCTCACAACAGACTATAAAAGCCAAAAGATCCTGGACTGATATCATATAGACCCTAAGAGAACACAAATGGCCAGCCCAGACTACTATACCCAGCAAAACTCTCAATAAGTATAGATAGAAAAAGCAAGATATTTCATGACAAAAACAAATTTGCACACTATCTTTCCACAAATCAAGCACTTCAAAGGATAATTGATGGAAAATAGCAACAAAAGGAAGGAAACTACAACCTAGAAAACGCAAGGAAATAATCTTCCAACAACCCCAAAAGAAGATAGCTATACAAACATAATTCCACCTCTAATAACAAAAATAACAGGAAACCACAATTATTTTTCCTTAATATCTCTTAACATTAATGGACTCAATTCTCCAATAAAAAGACGCAGACTATCAGACTGGATACACAAACAGGACCCAGAATTTTACTGAATACAGGAAACGCACCTCAGTGACAAAGACAGATACTACCTCAGAGTAAAAGGATGGAAAATAATTTTCCAAGCAAATGGTCCCAATAAACAAGCTGAAGTAGCAATTCTAATATCAAATAAAATCGACTTTCAACCAAAAGTAATCAAAAAAAGATAAGGAACGACACTTCATACTCATCAAAGGAAAAATCTACCAAGATGAATTCTCAATTCTGAACATCTATGCTCTAAATGCAAGGGCACCCACATACATAAAGGAAACTTTACTAAAGTTGAAATCACACATTGTACCTCACACAATAATACTGGGGGATTTCAACATCCCACTCTCAGCAATGGACAGATCATGGAAACAGAAACTAAACAAAAACACACTGAAATTAACAGAAGTTATGAACCAAATGGATTTAACAGATATCTATAGAACATTTCATCCTAAAACAAAAGAATATACCTTTTTCTAAGCACTTCATGGTACCTTCTCCAAAATAGACAATATAATTGATCACAAAGCAGGCCTCAACAGATACAAAAAGATTGAAATAAATCCTTGCTTCCTATCAGATCATCATGGACTAAGGCTGGTCTTTAATAATGACAAAACCTCCCAGCACTCGGGAGGCAGAGGCAGGCAGATTTCTGAGTTCAAGGCCAGCCTGGTCTACAGAGTGAGTTCTAGGACAGCCGGGGCTATACAGAGAAACCTTGCCTAGAAAAACCAAAAAAAATAATAAAAATAAAAAATAAAAATAATGACAAAACCAATGGAAAACCCACATACATATGGAAACTGAATAATGCGCTACTCAAAGATGACTTGGTCAAGGGAGAAATAAAAAAAGAAATTAAAGACTTTTTAGAATTTAATGAAAATGATGACACATCATGCCAAAACTATTGCTAAGAGGAAAACTCATAGCTCTAAGTGCCTACAAAAAGAAACTGGAGAGAGCATACATTAACAACTTGACAGTACACCTGAAAGCTCTAAAACAAAAAGAAGCAAATACATCCAAGAGGAATAGACAGCAGAAAATAATCAAACTCAGGGCTGAAATCAACCAAGTAGAAACAGAAAGAACTATATAAAATGTCAACAAAACCGGGATCTGGTTCTTTGAAAAAATCAACAAGATAAATAAACCCTTACCCAGATTAACCAGAGGGCACAGAGACAGTATCCAAATTAATAAAATCAAACTGAAAGGGGACACATAACAACAGAAACTGAGAAAATTTTAAAAAATTCATCAGATCCTACTACAAAGGCCTATACTCAACAAACCTGGAAAATCTTGATGAAATGGACAATTTTCTAGACAAATACTGAGTACCAAAGTTAAATCAGGAGCAGATAAAACATCGAAACAGTTCCATAACCACTAAAGAAATAGCAGCGGTCATTAAAAGTCTCCCTACCAAATAAAGCCCAAGACCAGACGGTTTTAGTGCAGAATTCTATCAGACCTTCAAGGAAGACCTATTACCAATTCACTTTGAACTATTCCACAAAATAGAAACCGAAGGAACACTACCCAATTCGTTCTATGAAGTTACACTCACACTCATACCTAAACCTCACAAGGACCCAACAAAGAAAGAAAACATTGGACCATTCTCCCTTATGAATATCGATTCAAAAATACTCAATAAAATTCTAGCGAACAAAATCCAAGAACACATCAAAACAATCATCCATCATGATCAAGTAGGCTTTATCCCAGGAATGCAGGAATGGTTCAATATTCAGAAATCCATCCATGTAATCCACTATATAAACAAACTCAAAGAAAAAAACCACATGATCATCTCACTAGATGCTGAAAACGCATTTGAAAAAACTCAACATCCCTTCATGGTAAAAGTCTTGGAAAGATCAGGAATTCAAGGCCCATACCTAAACATAGTAAAAGCAATATACAACAAGCCAGTAACCAACATCAAACTAAATGGAGAGAAACTTGAAACAATTCCACTAAGATCAGACACTAGACAAGGCTGTGCACTCTCTCCCTACCTATTCACTATAGTACTGGAAGTCCTAGCCAGAGCAATTAGACAACAACAACAACAAAAAATAAGTCAAAAGAATACAAATAGGAAAGGAAGAAGTCAAAATATCCCTATTTGCAGATGATATGATAATATACTTAAGTGACCCCAAAACTTCCACCAGAGAACTCCTAAACCTGATTCTAAACAAAACAAACAAACCAAAAAAAACTTCACCAAAGTGGATGGTTATAAGATCAACTCAAACAAATCAGTAGCCTTCTTCTGCATGAAAGATAAACAGGCTGACAAAGAAATTAGGGAAATGACACCCTTCACAATAGTCACAAATAATATAAAATATCTTGGTGTGAATCTAACAAAGCAAGTAAAAGATCTGTATGACAAGAACTTCAAGTCTCTGAAGGAAGAAATTCAAGAAGATCTCAGAAGAAGGAAAGATCTCCCATGTTCATGGATTGGGAGGATAACATAGTAAAATTGACCATCTTGCCAAAAGCAATCTACAGATTCATTGCAATCCCCATTAAAATCCTAACTCAATTCTTCAGAGTTAGAAAGAGAAATTCTCAAATTCATTTGGAATAACAAAAAACCTAGGATAGCGAAAACTATTCTCAACAAAACAATCTCTATCCCTGACCTCAAGCTGTACTACAGAGCAACAGTGATAAAAAACTGCATGGTATTGGTACAGAGACAGGCAGCGAAAACTATTCTCAACAATAAAAGAATCACTATCCCTGACCTCAAGCTGTACTACAGAGCAATAGTGATAAAAAAAACCTGCATGGTATTGGTACAGAGACAGGCAGGAATATCAATGGAATAGAATGAAGACCCAGAAATGAACCGACACACCAATGGTCACTTGGTATTTGACAAAGGAGCTAAAACTGTCCAATGGAAAAAAGACAGCGTTTTCAACAAATGGTACTGGTCCAACTGGTGGTCAGCATGTAGAAGAATGCAAATAGATCCATTCTTATCTCCTTGTACAAAGCTCAAGTCCAAGTGGATCAAGGACCTCTACATAAAACCAGATACACTGAAACTAATAGAAGAGAAGGTGGGGAAGAACCTTGAATACTTGGGCACAGGGGATAAGTTTCTGAACAGAACACCAATGGCTTATGCTCTAAGATCAAGAATTGACAAATAGAACTTCATAAAATTGCAAAGTTTCTGTAAGGCAAAGGACACTGTCAATAGGACAAAACGGCAACCAACAGATTGGGAAAAGATCTTTACCAATCCCATATCTGATAGAGAGCTAATATCCAATATATACAAAGAACTCAAGAAATTAGACTCCAGACAACCAAATAACCCTATTAAAAAATGGGGCATAGAGCTAAACAAAGAATTCTCAACTGAGAAAAATTGAACGGGCAAGAAGCACCTTAGTCATCAGAGAAATGCAAATCAAAACAACCCTGAGATTCCACCTCACACCAGTCAGAATGGCTAAGATCAAAAACTCAGGGGATAGCAGATGCTGGCAAGGATGTGAAGAAAGAGGAACATTCCTCCAATGTTGGTGGGATTGCAAGCTGGTGCAACCACTTTGAAAATCAGTCTGGCAATCAGAAAATTGGACATAGCATTACCTGAGGACTCTGCTATACCACTCCTGGGCATATATCCAGAAGATGCTCTAACATATAACAAGGACATATGCTCTACTATGTTTATAGCAGCCTTATTTATAATAGCCAGAAGCTGGAAAGAATCCAGATGTCCTTCAACAGAGGAATTGATACAAAAAATGTGGTACATTTACACAATCGAGTATTATTCAGCTATTAAAAACAATGAATTCGAGAAATTCTTAGGTAAATGGATGGAACTAGAAATTATCATTCTGAGTGAGATACCCCAATCATAAAAGAACACACATGGAATTTTCTCATGGATTAGATATTAGCCCACAAGCTTGAAATACCCAAGATTCAACTCATAAACCACATGAAGCTCATGAAAAAGGAAGACCTAGTGAGGGTGCTTCAGTCTGTCTTAGAAGGAATATCAAAATACTCATGAGAGCAAATATGGAACAGAAACTGAAGTAGGGGCAGTCTTGAGACCATTCCATTCAGTACATAGAATAGTACATCCATTCTATGTACTGTCACCAAAGGTAGACTCTGATGTGGATGTCAGGAAGTGCATGCTGACAGAAGCCTGATATAGCTGTCTCCTTAGAGGTCTGCCAGAGCTTGACATATTCAGAGGCAGATGCTCACAGCTAACCATTGAACTGATCAAGGGGTTCCCAATGGAAGAGTTAGAGTGACGTCTGAAGAAGCTGAAAGGGTTTGTGGCCCCATGAGGAGAGCAACAATACCAACCAACCAGCCCATGGTCTAAACCATCAGCCTGGGAGCACTTAGTGAGGGACCCATGGCTCCAGATGTATATGTAAGGGAGGATGGCATAAGTGGGAGAGGAGATCCTTGGTCCCATGAAGGCTGGACACTGTGTGGGGAGGAATTCAAGAGTGTGAGGTGGGAGTGGGGGGGCTAGGTAGGGGCACATCCTCATAGAAGCTGGAGGAGGGGGG
>NW_021604613.1:7247336-7257706 GCF_004785775.1 Grammomys surdaster
TATATATATATATATACATATATATATATATGCATATATGTGTGTTTGATATATTTGTGTGTGTATGTTTATGCCTATGTGTGCTTACAAAATAATGTTTTTCTGTTATGCATTCCATTGGTTGTATACAGTCAATAGGATAACTACTTCTATTATTTTTCTTTTTTTAATTTCTTTTTTTATTGGATATTTTATTTATTTACATTTCAGATGTCATCCTCTTTCCCCATTTCCCCTCCCTAGAACCTCACATCCCATTCCCCTTCCTCCTTTTTGCTTTTATACCATTTTAATTACATGCAAGTATTAAGGTCATTTCTAGGTAGACGGTCTAGCAATACAATAGATGCAAATAGTCAAGGAACAAGCAACACAATAAACACAAATAGTCAAAGAACAAGCAGGACAATAAACAAAGTTCTGTGATCACTTCCATGATCAGTGTTTCTATGGGCTTATCAGGATGAACAAAATATCTGAGCCTATTTTCCTGTCCTTGCCCAAAGTATAGGAAAAAGAAGAAATTTTAAAATCAAACTTTACATAAGAAAATGTCACATTCAGGAATACAGTTGAATGTATTTTTCTTGCAATTCGTCTTTCTATACATGAAGATAGGTGTGTGGGTGTGTGGGAGAGACGGACTTAGAGAGACCAAGATATTCTCTATTAAAGGACTCTGATCCATTGAGATCTGGTTAGATTATTTAAAAACACATTATTCTCTGCTGAAGATATTAAAGGAACCACATAATCTATCCATAAGCTTTATCAATTGTTAATCTGGTCTCAGTTTACAATACAACTACAGAGAACAAAGTGGCCAGCATCAAACTATTAGTTGGTGACCATGCCATAGCTAAGATTTTAATGACTTTAATGTCTTTCTTCACAACATGCTTAAGAATGAAATGAAGTTAAAACGTGAGAAAGCTGCTTTGAAACATTTATAAGAAAGAATTCTAACTTTAGCAGTTCTGAACATGCAAAGAGCTCACGAATGTAATTTGGTTATTTGATCTTCTGTGTGAATAGAGCCATTGATTGCCAAGGTTCTGTGATCTGAGAAACTACAAGAAATAACTCCCTTTTCCATAGCAGCCCTTCTGATTGGAGAAGGGCATGAGACATTGTCTGAAACCCACATCTTGTAGAAGCAGTTATCAAATGTTGACAATTAGTTATTAATATCTTTGTGACAATATGATTATTCAGTTAAGTAAACATTGGGTCTTCATTGTCTTCATTGGGTCCTTAGTAGATAAATTTATACTTGTAAAATTAATATGACCTTTAATTCATGAAAATAACATTTTGTACATTCAATCAATAAATGAATATGCTGTTGCCTGCACATGGAACTGAAAGGCCAGAGAACATCATTGACAGTCATACAGTTTATCCAATCATTGCTATGTCATGCTATGTCAGCTAATGCTTCTACTATTTAAGCATATAAAATGCACAAATCTTTTTTATTAATAATTATTATTATCATTATTATTATGCTTTAGTTCATGCTTTCATGTGTATATGTGTGTACAAGCAAGTGTGTACCATGGTGAATTTGTGGAGATCAGAAAACAACTTACAGGAAGAGTTTCTTTCTTTCTATTATGTAGGCTCAATAAATCTATGAACCAAAC
The DNA here is from genome assembly GCF_004785775.1 of Grammomys surdaster. Lineage (NCBI taxonomy): Eukaryota > Metazoa > Chordata > Mammalia > Rodentia > Muridae > Grammomys > Grammomys surdaster. Next base: position 7,248,983 of record NW_021604613.1, read on the forward strand.
TGAAGACTTGGTGGCCAGAACCACTAAACTGCCTTGACTTGCCAGAGCTAGAAAGAAGTATTTTTATGCAAGCACATGAGTATAAAGAATATATATAGGCCTTAAATGTATAAGTATAAATATATGAATGTGTTTTATACCAAAAAAGAAAATGTATGTAGAATAAAAGACTCTTGTGAGAATTTCTTAATTAAAATTATAATCTGACATTCCCATTTGTAAGACTCAGAAGAGATTTGGTTTACTGTTGCTATGTGCTCTTCACACAACTCTCTGTGACTTTTTTTATATCAAATGCTCAAAGGCTAAATCTTTATGCTACTGTGTCTTGAGCAATGAATGAGACATGTCTGATTAGTTTGAAAGTTAAGTGTGAATTTCTGTGAGACTATTTAGCAGGCTGTGGCTTATGTGTGTAAAATGTCAGGGTTTTTAAGTTTGATGAGAAGTCACTGCCTTGGGATCAATTAATTTAAAATTTATTGAGCAAAGAAGAAATCTATCATGAAGGGACACTTTTGGAAAGTACAAAGTATCTCCAGGAAGGCTGACTTCATACTCACCTCTGTGGACACCCTTGTAGAGATTCAGCAGCTCTATGTAGGGCTTCCCAGCTCCTGTAGCCATCTCTACCAGCTTAGGAGATAAGTGACAATCAATGACTGTGCTCTGATTGCCTTGACATTTACTGTACTTCTATTTTAGGTCATATACCAAATTATACTAAAACCCATGATATGAGTTTAAAGAAGCACTATCTTTTTATTTTTTATTTCATTAAAGAGGTTTCTCATCTTCTTCCTTTATATTTTCCATATCCAGAAAAGAAAATATTGTTGCCACTTTCAGTGGAGTTTGCCTTTCATTTATCAGTGGCATTTCAGGTCGCTAAGTGGTATCCAACTTATTTGTACTCTGGTGCTGCTCCTGCAAAGCACACCTCTGTCAGCTGAGTTCCAGCTTCTGGTACTTGGCACTTGGAAGCCATGCCATGAACAAATCGACAATATCAGCTACAGCCAGTCATCCTGCTGACAGTTTCCACATAGTTGCTGGAGATGCATTCTTAAAATTATTTAGCAGGCCTATCTCACAGTTTCACCTGGGGAAATCTGACATGGCTTTTTTTGATTTTCTTAAACTGTCCTATGTTACTCCAACTTATTTCATTCTACCTCATGTGTATTTGGCATTTTATTTACATAAGTAAATCCTAATAAAGGTAAAATTTAAAATAATCTTTATTCTCATAAATAATTACCTTTAATATAGAATTAAATCAATAGATGATGATGCATTTCAGTATAATTTTATTTCTGAGAAATATGATGATTTTTATTTTTAATCTAATTTTTACCACTTAAAATCAAATCTTAGTTATTCCTAAGACTTAACATGTATATTTCAATGCCTACTTCTTTAGGTTTATGATGCCTAGAGGCTATATAGTAACTCATTATTACAACATACATAAGACAGCATAGTAAAACTATCAACCTACTGCCAATTTCACTTTTTACAACATTTGTTATTTATTCATTCATCTTTAAGAGAGTCAAATTTATAGACTATCATGTGACTGATAAATCATGAATACTTTGGCCTAAATATTACGGAAATTCAAAAGACAACTTAAGAAAGAGAATAACAATGGTTCTTGAGCAGTTGTTAACTCTCTGGAGACTCTGAAAATCCTTAGATAAGTGTTGAAATTGTTGTTAATCTGAGAACAGCCAAAAGGTGAGTATGGGTGGGATTGATGGTTTGATTCCTTTCAGTGAGAACAGAAAAGAAAAGGACAAGTAGAAACATTAAAATTCACTCTGACATCTTTGGAAGACAGACTTTACTCAATCTATAAGGCTGCAGTGAGTCAAGTATAATGCTGATGTTTACTAGGAAGTTTGAAGAGCAAGGCCAATTTTCCAGTTTAATACAATTTCAGTTCAGTACAGTAGAAATACACTTCTGATTGATTTTTTTATATGCTAAGTGTGAGATATTGAACTCACTTATATTAGTTCTACTTAAGTGCTAAATTCAATTTTTCTACTTTACATATTTTATCACAACAGCTCCTTTATCCAGCATTTATAATTATAGCCAATAAAACACATGATTTTTTGTCTGTTAATAAGGAACTACTCTATTTACTTTTCTCAAGCTAAGCTAAATGTCATGCATAGGTCAACAAAATAAATCTATAAATCTCAACAGACACAAATGTTTATTTTATTAATGCCAACTCTAACTCCAAATTAAAATCATATGGGAGTGACATTGTGTACATATTTCAGATAAAATAATTTTGAATTTTAATATCAAATACAGAAGGAGAATAATTAAAGCATTTGCTGCCCTTTTCTCCTGATTTTATATGCATGGACACAGAAGATAATGATTAAATGAATTTACTCTACACAAACACAGACATCATAAAATATGAAGTTAGATAGACAGATGGAAAGTGAATAGATAAACAAATGGCCATATTACTTTGAAAAATACAGTAAAAACTTGCTTATCATTAAAATTAACACTCAACAGCATTTTTTAACTTTCACTTTTGGTTAGAGATAACAGTTCATGCTCTGACATTTCAAACCTTCAAAACTACAACAAATTCAAAGTCCACTTCAAAATTTTTACTTTGGACCATCAGTAATAAAATAAAAGTGAAAAGAAAATGCCAAAATGTCAATTTTATACTCTGGACACAAGATACACAGTCAACAGGAACATGCTGAGAGGCACACCAAGGAAAACATGAACAGTTTGACTCAAGCCTCAGAAGATAGAAAAGCAACACTGGCATTTAACAGAGGGTTTGTTACACATATATAGATATCTTAGACCTATATAACATAGATACACTTCAAGCTGGGGGCATAGATATATCCTTCCTGAAATCCATCAGGAGGAGTTTATAAACTCTGCTGGAGCTAAGATACAGGTAGAACAAGAATAGGCATATAACAAGGAAAGAAAAACCTGAAGCAAAAGAAATTAATCTAACGTATATTAAAAGCAAAAGGACTAAGACCTGCTAGACCTAATACTAGATTCAAGAATAGACTTTTTCAATAAATAACAACATAATGCTGAAAAGACTATCATTGATGAGGATGCACTAGCCTGCCTGTGTACTCTGTTGTTGAAAAATAGAGGTCTCTAATGACTTTTGGAAATGACTAACAAGGTCATCATTTGACCACCAGCAGCAATTCTGAGCCTATAGTTCATAATCACAGTCCTCCAAATCCAGGCACAGAGAGGAGAAACAATGTGGACCAATGGCAAATATCACACAATTGCACTCATAGTTCTGCCAGGATACTGTAGAATTTAGGACACAGTGGTTGCTTACTTAGTATGAGTCAGCAAACATGAATGCATCGGAACAAGACATAAAACTTCTGTTTAACTTTAGTTTAAATATTGTTTTATTGTGTATCCATAGTAAGAATACTGACTAATGTTTTGATGGATGTATGTGGTATAAAATGAAATACCTAAGAAATCTACTAATAGCTAATAAGAACATAATGACAGGAAATACTATAGTTCAAAAACATAAATGAAGTGTTTACCAAATATTAGAAGAATATTCACGGTCTTGCAAGTTAGCAGACATTAAATATTTGTGTATTGGATTTCCATGGGAAGGAGAAATAAAATAGATTTTACTGGTGGAGTCAGGATGAAGCGGGTAGAAGTGGGAGGATCAGGTAGAGAGAGGAAGGGGAGAGGAGATTGAAGGAGGGAATGCAGGGAGAGATACTGAAACTGAGGAGCCTTTGAGGGGTGATATGGAAATCTAATGCAATGAAAACTTTCTAAATAACTCAATGAGGTTTCCAAATAAGAAAGGAGACAGAATCCCAGCTGGCAAAGCTTTCAGTAGGAGGACTAGATTACATTCAATTTAGTTGTTTGCCAAATGGGTCCCATGAAACATCTTAGGTTGTTGCCAAGGTTTCTCTCCACAAACTGACAGCAAGGCTCCTTTGCTGAAGACAACACCCACACAATTTATTGCACATGGAGAACTCAAGCTGTTGCCTATGTATAATCTCAATTCTTTTGTTCTAGAGTCACTGGTTCAAGAAGATACTCTGGACTACAAAAGAGAGACATAAACACCAATCCAGTCACAAAATCTTTGTTCTACGTTCAGTCCTGCCTGCAAAATATGCTAAAGCAATGGTGATGCAGAACTTGTCAGAGTAGCCAACTTATGTCTGATTTAACTTAAGGCCCACTCCATGGAGTGGAAACCACACTAGATACTTCTTGAACGACCAAGAACCAAACAAAGATCAAGCAGCACAAAGACCAAAGGTAAAACCAAATACTACTGTTCTTAGGTGGGGGAAAGTAGCAATAAAATGACTCCTAATGACATTCTGCTATATTCATAGATGAGTCCCTTAATTTAGTCAATATCAGGAAAGCTTCATCCTGCAGCAGGTGAGAACAAATACAGAGACGCACAGCTAAACACTAAACAGAAAGAAACCTGGAAACACACAGTTCAAAATGAAATATCTCTGTCAAATTCCTCTTATCAGAGCTCATGGAACCTCAGTGAAGAAGAGGTAGATGCGGTGGTAGAAAGAGCGAGAGGGGATGAAAGACAACAAGAAGACACAAGGCTCTCTAAATCACCTGAATCATATGAATTCGCAAAGATTGAAGCAAGTGCAGGGCCTACCTGAGACTGCACCAAGTCCTCTGCATATATTTTATACCTGCCAGTTTAATAATTTTATAGGACTCCTTACTGCATGAACAAGTGGATCTCTGATTCTTGGGCTTTTTCTTGGGTTCTTTTTCTTTGTTCGGTTGCCTTGTCCAGCTTGATGGGATCATTTTTGTTTTCATCTTATGTTTATGTTTATGGTGTTTTCTTTTATAATCCTGCTTTTTTTTAATGAGAGACAGAAAGGGAATGGATCTGGATGGGAGGGGATGTGGAGAAGAATTAGAATGAGTAGAGGGAGGGGAAACTAATCTTGAGAAAAGAACCCAAGAAAAGGCCCAAGAATCAGAGACCCACTTGTTCATGCACTAAGGAGTTCCATAAAATCATTAAACTAAAAATTATAATATATTTTATGAGAAAAAAATCTATTTTTAGTAAAAAAGGAAACTAAGGAACAAATAAATAATTTAAATAAAAATAAAATACTTGTATGAATCCAGTTTAAAGGTCAGAACACTTAAGAGCTGGACTCTGAGCTCAGAATCTGGCTGGCTTGCCAGGAGCACACAGTACTATCAGATCTGGAACGTAACTCTCACATACTTGTTTGTGAATTTGTTAGCCTATGGCTAAACATAAAATTCCTGGGACAGAAACAATATCCCTTATCATCCCCAGGAAGAAACATAGCAAATTTCTATTGGTTCTCTTTGGCTTCAAGCTCCAAGGGCCATCACTGTATCCTGATAGAGACCACCCTACAGCAAGCTTGTGTCTCAAAGCCTGGCAGCTGCAAAGTCTAATTGTCAGGGACTTGAAGATTGTAGGAATGAATGAGACCCCAAGAGTACTACCCCACAGAAGTCCAGTCTGAATTACACCGCTCTTGATATCCTTCCTCTTCTTTTTCATGCTGTAGTTCCTTCATGACACTTCTAGCATATTTTTGTTATATGTTCCTCCTTCCAAAACAAGTTAGAAGAAAGCAGACTTTTTATTCACTGTTGGATCCATAGAACTATAAGCACTTGTTAGAGTAAACATTTTGTGCATTTAAATGTTTATTTATTAATGTCTGGAAGAGTGTATGCTTTTCTAGACAGGATCATGAGAATTTAGTGTTGTATGTCATAGACTAGGTAGTTTTGCTTTGTCTTGTTTACAACAATGAACACCAGGCCTATTACATTCTGGGCAAGTGCTCTACACTGAGTTGTGTCTCCAGCCCATCTATGGGTTTCTAGATATTAAAGATATAGATTATAATTAGCAATGTAGAGAAGTCTCTATGATAAGCTTTTAAATGTTAATATTAGTGGATTAAAATACTGTAAACCTTGTATGGATATTAAAAACACTTCATGACTAATACAAGTATAAGAGCTGGTAAAAATGTCATTGCATATTAAGAAATAAGAAATTTATGTAATTATTTTTATGTATGATAACCTGCCATGAACATTTCTTGCACTGCACATACAGTTTACGGGTGGAAATAGTTTATTACAAATTTAAAATAGACATGGGATTTCATTTCAAAAATATCTTCATTAAAAAACTATTAAATTACAGAGAATTATGGAGACAATTATAACACAGAATACAACTTACTTATCATTTTTCCCTTCAAGACATTATTTAATAAAACAAAATTGCAAATATAACTTGTACACTGCCCTATTCCTCTCTCCCAATACAAAGATTGCTGCACCATTCCTATTCCTGGTCTTTAACAATACGGTATCTTAAAAATGCTTTCCACTCAGCCATCACAAACTATACATTTTCTACAGATTTTAAAAACTTAAATCCAAACTCTATTTTTTTAAAACATCTGTCAGATCATTTTGATCGTTCCCAAATCACCCAGCAGCACCTTTATAAGGTGTGAAAGAGCAAGAAACGGTACCTGAATTCATCACAACAGAAGCACGTTCTGAAGTCTTGCGCTGTGCACTTTCAATGTCCTTTATTCTCACATATAAAAAGTTTTATGGATATACTCACCCCTCAACCAGAAAGGATCATAAATACTATGACTTTAAGACCTTGACCTTTTAAGAATATTTTATTTGAAATATTTGCCTTCTCATCTCTAGTTCACACTTTAGAGACTTATTAAAATCTTGCTAATTTCATTGCCATTACTGGTACTTATTACACTTAGCCTTCACCTTTTTTAGAGTAACATGAGGGTGTAATTTGAATAAGAGAAAAATCATTGCATCTGAATACTACCCTGACTATTTTTATTTGCCTTTTCATAAATGACCTCACAAGAATTATTGACAGGTGTCGTTTTAAAGGCTATTGGATAATTATGTTTTTCATAACAGTAAATTGACCTTCAGTCTCACCATATGTGTCTCTTTGGCACAAATACACACACACACACACACACACACTCACATTCTTACTCTCATACTCCCAGTTTTTCTACTACCTAAACTTTTACATGCAGGGGTTATTTTCACTGTTTTGAAGCAGTTTGTGGTGCACAGTAAAATTCAGAGGAACCATAAAAGTTACACATACATACTTCTGTGTTATACGCAAACCCCACCAGACTGGTGAATTTTGTCTAGGTAATCAACCTGGACGAATACTTCATTACTACCAGTATCTTACAGGCTTGGTGTGTCTTATGTCTGCAGATCTGGCCAAGTGCACCCTATAAATATTCACCAGCCATGTGTCTTCTATCCTTTGCCTATTCATTCTTTCTTCACAACCCCTAGAAAACACTGATCACTTTAATATCTCTAGTTTTGCCATTTCAAGAATGTCATGTATTTGGACATTATGGGATAGTCTTTTTGACTGAGTTTCTTTGGCTTCATAATTGTGCATTATTTTTCATAGCTTCATAGCACATTCTTTTTTAGTGTCTGTATATACAATACTTTATCTATTCACTAACTCACTGAAGGAAATTTTCATTGCTTCCAAAGTATAATAATTAGGAAAGCAGCTGTTGTAAACAGTCAGAGCAATTATCTGTGTGAACCTAAGTTTTGAACTCTACTTGGCAAATATCAAGAAGTATAGAACTAGACGGTTGAGAGGAATATGTTTAATGTTGTTAGGAGCTGACAAACTGTCTTTCAAAGTTTGTGTGCAATTTTGTTTTTCTACCAGCACTGAAAATTCTTGCTATTTTATATCCTCAGAATCATTTATATTATAAATGATCTGATATTGGGCCATTCTATTAAACTTATAGTGGTATGTTTTTGTTATTATTCTTTGTATTTTTATGGTGGCATATGATGTGGAAAAAATGATGCATATGCAAAAATGGAGTTATGAATGAGGCAGATTACAAGGAGGCTATATCTGCATATACCATGTTCATGTATGATAGTTACTTTTCCTCTGTAATGAGTCAAAATCTGAAGCCAGGAGATTAAAGGACTGCAAGGCACACTTATCTGTGATATAAACAAGAAAACCTTAGCAGGAAGTACACAGCTAAATCAGCAAACATGGTACAGAGAACGGTTCAGTTATCTCAGTGTGACACAGGTTTCATTTCCAAGAGTTTCCTCTATAATCTTCTCATGCATCAACACTAAGAAGAAACTGTCATTTTATTACCTAACTCGATAACCCTAAGATTATATGTTTCAACAAAAATTGAATAATTTGATTACATGAGTGTTTTAGAAAGATTTTACTTTTAAAATTATTGATTGGTAGCATTGTAACTGCAATGATATAGCATGTGTAGGTCTCGTAAATGCTGATGTCTGCAATATGACATCTGAGCAAAGTACAAAAGCTTCAAAAAACAGTCTAGATAGGGCTTCTTCAAATATGCCCTCCTTCAAAAAGCATGCCTGTATTTTCTTAGCTGGCAAACACTACACTGTCAACTTTTATAGGTGTCTCTCTCTGGTATTTGCATATGAGCTACAATGTTACTAAAAATATAAATTCTAGACTTCCCTTCCTCCCCTGCCTGGTCCTGTAGGCTGGGGCAGACACAGAGTTGGTCTGCTCCTGTCCTGTGGAGATAC
>NW_021604613.1:7257716-7262635 GCF_004785775.1 Grammomys surdaster
ACTGACTCCTGAGTCATCCTAGAGGAGCCACTGCACTCAGAGCAGCCAAGGAGCTACTGTACTCAGAGCAGCTGACACTGAGTTGATCTACTCCTGTCCTGTGGAGATACTGGCTCCTGAGTCATCCTAGAGGAGCCACTGCACTCAGAGCAGCCGAGGAGCCACTGCACTCAGAGCAGCAGACACCAAAATTAGGATCATAAGACTACAGAGACATCTGGACTCTGAGGAGCTCTGCAACAAGCAAGATAACTGGAAATACAGACTCCAGTCTCACACAGTGAGGGCAGGCAACACTACAGTTAACCAGATGGCGAAAGGCAAGCCCAAGAACATAAGCAACAGAAACCAAAGTTTCTTGGCCTCATCAGTACCCAGTTCTCCCAATATAGCAAGCCCTGAACACCCCATCACACCTGAAAAGCAGGATTCAGAATTAAAATCACTTCTCATGATGATGATAGAGGATTATAAGAAGGGATTAAGTAACTCCCTTAAAGAAATACAGGAGAGTACAAGTAAACAGATAGAAGCCCTTAAAGAGGAATCACAGAAATCCCTTAAGGAAATGCAAGAAAACACAAAGAAGGAATTAAACAAAAACATTCAGGATCTGAAAATGGAAATAGAAACAATAATAAAATCTTAAAGGGAGACAACCATGGAAATAGAAAACTTAAGAAAGAGATCAGGAGTCATAGACGCAAGCATCACCAACCAAATACAAGAGACAGAAGAGAGAATCTCAAATGCAGAAGATACGGTGGAAAATATTGACACAGTTGTCAAAGAAAATGCAAAATGCAAAAAACTCCTAACTCAAAACATCCAGGAAATCCAGGACACAATGAGAAGGCCAAACCTAAGGATAATAGGTATAGATGAGAATGAAGAGTCCCAACTTAAAGGGACAGTAAATATCTTCAACAAAATTATTGAGGAGAACTTCCCTAACCTAAAGAACAAGATGCCCATAAACATACAAGAAGCCTACAGAACACCAAATAGAATAGACTAGAAAAGAAATACCTCCCGTCACATAATAATCAAAACATCAGATGCACAAAACAAAGAAAAAATACTAAAAGCAGTAAGGGAAAGAGGTCAAGTAACATACAAAGGCAGACCTATAAGAATTACACCAGACTTCTCACCAGAGACTATAAAAGCCAGAAGAGCCTGGACAGACATCATACAGACCCTAAGAGAACACAATTGCCAGCCCAGATTACTATACCCAGCAAAACTCTCAATCACTATAGATGGTGAAACCAAGATATTCCATGACAAAACCAAATTTGCACAATATCTTCCCACAAACCCAGCACTTCAAAGGATAATTGATGGAAAACGCCAACACAAGGAGGGAAACTACAACCTAGAAAAAGCAAGGAAGTAATCTTCCAACAACCCCAAAAGAAGATAACTGTACAAACATAACTTTACCTCTAATAGCAAAAATAACAGGAAGCCACAATCATTTTTCCTTAATATCTCTTAACATCAACGGTCTCAATTCCCCATAAAAAGACGGAGACTATCAGACTGGATACACAAACAAGACCCAGAATTTTGCTGCATACAAGAAACGCACCTCAGTGACAAAGACAGACACTACCTCAGAATAAAAGGGTGGAAAACAATTTTCCAAGCCAATGGTCCCAAGAAACAAGCTGGAGTAGCCATTCTAATATCAAATAAAATCGACTTTCATCCAAAATTAATCAAAAAAGATAAGGAAGGACACTTCAGACTCATCAAAGGAAAAATCTACCAAGGTGAACTCTCAATTCTGAACATCTACGCTCCAAATGCAAGGGCATCTACATACATAAAAGAAACTTTACTAAAGCTCAAAACACACATTACACCTCATACAATAATAGTGGGGGATTTCAACACCCCACTCTCAGCAATGGACAGATCATGGAAACAGAAACTAAACCGAGACACTTTGACATTAACAGAAGTTATGAACCAAATGGACTTAACAGACATCTATAGAACATTTCATCCTAAAACAAAAGAATATACCTTTTTCTCATGGTACCTTCTCCAAAATAGACCATATAATTGGTCACAAAGCAGGCCTCTACAGATACAAAAAGATTGAAATAATCCCTTGCATCTTATCAGATCACCACGGAATAAGACTGGTCTTTAATAATGACAAAACCAATGGAAAACCCACGTGCACATGGAAACTGAACAACTCTCTACTCAATGATGACTTGCTCAAGGAAGAAATAAAGAAAGAAATTAAAGACTTTTTAGAATTCAATGAAAATGAGGACACATCATACCAAAACTTGTGGGACTCCATGAAGGCAGTGCTAAGAGGAAAACTCATAGCTCTAAGTGCCTACAAAAAGAAACTGGAAAGAGCACACACTAACAAGTTGACTGCACAACTAAAAGCTCTAGAACAAAAAGAAGCAAATACACCCAGGAGGAGTAGAAGGCAGGAAATAATCAAACTCAGGGCTGAAATCAACCAAATAGAAACAGAAAGAACAATACAAAATATCAATAAAACCAGGAGTTGGTTCTTTGAGAAAATCAATAAGATAGATAAACTGTTAGCCAGATTAACCAGAGGGCACAGAACAGTATCCAAATTAATAAAATCAGAACTGAAAAGGGAGACATAACAACAGAAACTGAAGAAATTCAAAAAATCATCAGATCCTACTACAAAGGCCTATACTCAACAAAACTGGAAAACCTGGAAGAAATGGACAATTTCCTAGACAGATACCAGGTCCCAAAGTTAAACCAGGAGCAGATAAACCATCTAAATAGTCCCATAACCCCTAGGGAAATAGCAGCAGTCATTAAAACTCTCCCCACTAAAAAAAGCCCAGGACCAGATGGTTTTAGTGCTGAATTGTATCAGACCTTCAAGGAAGACCTAATACCAATTCTCTTCAAACTATTCCACAAAATAGAAACAGAAGGAACACTACCCAATTCGTTCTATGAAGCTACAATTACACTCATACCCAAACCCCACAAAGACCCGACAAAGAAAGAGAACTTCAGACCAATCTCCCTTATGAACATCGATGCAAAAATACTCAATAAAATTCTAGCAAACCGAATCCAAGAACACATCAAAACAATCATCCATCATGATCAAGTAGGTTTTATCCCAGGAATGCAGGGATGGTTCAATATTCGGAATTCCATCAATGTAATCCACTATATAAACAAACTCAAAGAAAAAAACCACATGATCATCTCACTAGATGCTGAGAAAGCATTTGATAAAATTCAGCATCCCTTCATGATAAAAGTCTTGGAAAGATCAGGAATTCAAGGCCCATAACTAAACATAGTAAAAGCAATTTACAGCAAACCAGTAGCCAACATCAAGCTAAATGGAGAGAAACTTGAAGCAATCCCACTAAGATCAGGGACTAGACAAGGCTGCCCACTCTCCCCCTACCTATTCAATATAGTACTGGAAGTCCTAGCCAGAGCAATTAGACAACAAAAAGAAGTCAAAGGGATACAAATAGGAAAGGAAGAAGTCAAAATATCGCTATTTGCAGATGATATAATAGTATACTTAAGTGACCCCCAAACTTCCACCAGAGAACTCCTAAACCTGATAAACAACTTCAGCAAAGTGGCTGGTTATAAAATCAACTCAAACAAATCAGTAGCCTTCCTCTACATGAAAGATAAACAGACTGAAAAAGAAATTAGGGAAATGACACCCTTCACAATAGTTGCAAATAATATGAAATACCTTGGTGTGAATCTAACCAAGCAAGTGAAAGACCTGTACGACAAGAACTTCAAGTCCCTGAAGAAAGAAATCGAAGAAGATCTCAGAAGATGGAAAGATCTCCCATGCTCATGGATTGGCAGGATTAATATAATAAAAATGGCTATCATGCCAAAAGCAATCTACAGATTCATTGCAATCCTCATTAAAATCCCAACTCAATTCTTCACAGAGTTAGAAAAGGAAATTCTCAAATTCATATGGAATAACAAAAAACCCAGGATTGCGAAAACTAATCTCAACAATAAAAGAACTTCTGGAGGAATCACCATCCTGACCTCAAGCTGTACTACAGAGCAATAGTGATAAAAACTACCTGGTATTGGTACAGAGACAGGCAGGAAGAGCAATGGAATAGAATTGAAGACCCAGAAATGAACACACACTCCTATGGTCACTTGATCTTTGACAAAGGAGCTAAAACTGTCCAGTGGAAAAAGGACAGCATTTTCAACAAATGGTGCTGGTTCAACTGGAGGACAACATGTAGAAGAATGAAAATTGATCCATTCTTATCTCCATGTACAAAGCTCAAGTCTAAGTGGATAAAGGACCTCCACATAAAACCAGATACACTGAAACTAATAGAAGAGAAGGTGGGGAAGACCCTCGAATACTTGGGCACAGGAGAAAAGTTCCTGAACAGAACACCAATGGCATATGCTCTAAGATCAAGAATTGACAAATGGGACTTCATAAAATTGCAAAGTTTCTGTAAGGCAAAGGACACTGTCAATAGGACAAAACGACAACCAACAAATTGGGAAAAGATCTTTACCAATCCTACATCTGATAGAGGGCTAATATCCAATATATACAAAGAACTCAAGAAATTAGACTCCAGACAACCAAATTACCCTATTAAAAAATGGGGTATAGAGCTTAACAAAGAATTTTCAACAGAAGAAACTCGAATGGCCGAGAAGCACCTAAAGAAATGCTCGGCATCCTTAGTCGTCAGGGAAATGCAAATCAAAACAACCCTGAGATTCCATCTCACACCAGTCAGAATGGCTAAGATTAAAAACTCAGGTGATAGTAGATGCTGGCGAGGCTGTGGAGAAAGAGGAACACTCCTCCATTGTTGGTGGGACTGCAAGATGGTGCAACCACTTTGGAAATCAGT
>NW_021604613.1:7267635-7335576 GCF_004785775.1 Grammomys surdaster
TATATTTACACAATGGAGTATTACTCAGCTATTAAAAACAATGAATTCGAGAGGTTCCTAGGTAAATGGATGGAACTAGAAATTATCATCCTGAGTGAGGTAAGCCAATCACAAAAGAAGACACATGGTATTCACTCACTGATTATTGGATATTAGCCTAGAACCTTGAAATGCCCAAGATGCAACTCACAGGCCACATGAAGCCCATAAAGAAGGAAGACCAAGTGAGGGTGATTCGGTCCTTCTTAGAAGGAGCAACAAAATACTCAAGGGAGCAAATATGGAGACAAAGTGAGGGACAGAAACTGAAGGAGGGGCCGTCTCAAGACCACTCCACCTGAGTATCTATCCCATGTGCAATCACCAAAGGTAGATGCTGATGTGGAAGACAGGAAGTGCATGCTGATAAGAGCCTGATATGGATATCTCCTCAGAGGCCTTCAAGAGTCAGACATATTCAGAGGCAGATGCTCACACTAGCCATTGAACTGATCATGAGGTTCTCAATGGAGGAGTTAGAGTGAGGACTGAAGGAGCTGAAAGGGTTTGTGGCACCATGAGGAGAGTAACAATACCAACCAACCACAGCTCCCAGGGTCCTAACCACCAGCCTGGGAGCACTTATGGAGGGATCCAGGGCTTCAGCTGAATATGTAAGAGTGGAGGGCCCTGCCGGGCACAGGTGGAAGATGAGATCCTTGACCTCATGAAAGCTGGACGCCCCAGGGGGTGGGAATTTTGAGGGTGGGGAAGTGGGAGTGGGGGTGGTAGGTGGGGGCTACATCCACGGAGAAGAAGGAGGAGGGGTAAGGGGGGGGGGGGATTCGGGGGGGGGGGGGCGAGGGGGTAAGGGGATAACATATGAAATGTAAATAAAATATCCAATAAAAAAAAAGAAAAGAAAAGACGTTAAGGAGAAAAAAATATATATAAATTCTTATTTAGCTTTCCACTGTATTTTAACTACATTTTAAAAATCTTTTTTCATTAGATATTTTCTTTATTTACATTTCAAATGTTATTCTCTTCCCTGGTTTTCCACCCCCCCCCCCCCCCCGAAACCCTATATCCCATCCATGAACCCTCTGGCTTCTATGAGGGTGTTTCCCCATCCACCCACCCACTCCTGCCTTCCTGCCTTCACATGCTCCTACCCAGGGGCATCAAGCCTTCACAGGACCAAGGACCTCTCCTCCCAGTGATGCCAAACAAGGACATCCTCTGCTACATCCTCTGAGACTGGAGCCATGGGTCCCTTCATGTGAACTTCTTGGTTTGCGGATAAGTCCCTGGGAACTCTGCAGGGGTCTAGTTGATTGATACTGTTGTTCTTCCTATGGGGTTACAAACCCCTTCAGCTCATTCATTCCTTTCTCTAACTCTTCCATTGGGGACCCTATGCTAAGTCCAGTGGTTGGCTGTGAGTATCTGCCTCTGTATTTGTCAGACTCTGGCAGAGCCTCTCAGGAGACAGCTGTATCAGGCTCCTGTCAGCATGCACTTCTTGGCATCCACAATAGTGTCTGGATTTGGTGACTCTATATAGTATATATCCCCAGGTGAGGCAGTCTCTGGATAGCCTTTCCTTCAGACTCTGCTGCATACTTTGCCTCGTATTTGCTTTCATGAGTATTTTGTTCCCCCTTCAAATAAGGACCAAAGCATCCACACTTTGGTCTTCCTTCTTCTTGAGCTTCATGTGATCTGGGAATTGTATCTTGGGTATTCCGAGCTTTCAGGCTAACATCCACTTAGTGTGTGCATACCATTTGTGTTCTTTTGTGATTGAGTTACCTCACTCAGGATGATATTTTCTAGTTCCATCCATTTGCCTAATAATTTCATGAATTCATTGTTTCTAGTAGCTGAGTAGCACTCCATTGTGTAAATATATGACATTTTCTGTATCCATTCCTCTGTTGAAGTACATCTGGGTTCTTTCAAGCTTTTGGCTATTATAAATAAGGCTGCTATGAACATAGTCGAGGATGTGTCCTTGTTATATATGAAGCATCTTCTGGCTATATGCCCATAAGTGGTATAGCTGGGTCATCAGATAGTAGTACTATGTCCAATTTTCTAAGGAACCACCAGACTGATTTCCAGAGTGGTTATATCAGCTTGCAATCCAACCAACAGTGGAGGAGTGTTCCTCATTCTCCACATCCTTGCCAGTATCCACTGTCACCTGAGTTTTTGATCTTAGCCATTTTGACTGGTGTGAGGTGGGATCTCAGGGTTGTTATGTTTTGTATTTCCCCGATGACTAAAGATGTTGAAGATTTCTTTAGGTGCTTCTCGGCCATTATATTCCTCAGTTGAGAATTCTTTGTTTAGCTCTGTACCCTATTTTTACTAGAGTTATTTGATTTTCATGAGTCTAACTTCTTGAGTTCTTTGTAAATATTGGATATTGCCCTCTATTGGATGTAGGATTGGTAAAAATCTTTTCCCAATCTGTTGGTTGCAGTTTTGTCCTATTGACAGTGTCCTTTTTGCCATACAGAAGCTTTGCAATTTTATGAGGTCACATTTCTTGATTCTTGATCTCAGAGGATAAGCCATTGGTGTTCTATTCAGGAAATTTTCCCCTGTGCCCATGTGTTCCATGCTCTTCCGCACTTTCTCTTCTATTAGTTTCAGTGTATCTGGTTTTATGTGGAGGTCCTTGATCCACTTGGACTTGAGCTTTGTACAAGAAGATAAGAATGGATTGATTTGTATTCTTCTACATGCTGACCACTAATTGAAACAGTACCATTTGTAGAAAATGCTGCCTTTTTTCCACTGGATGGTTTTAGCTCCTTGCCAAAAATCAAGTGACCATTGGTGTGTGGGTTCATTTCTGGATATTCAATTCAATTCCATTGATCTACCAGCCTGTCTCTGTACCAATACCATGCAATTTTTATCACTATTTCTCTGTAGTACACCTTGAGGTCAGGATGGTTATACTGCCAGATGTTTTTTTATTGTTGTTAATAGTTTTTGATATACTAGGTTTTTCTTATTCCAAATGAATTTGAGAATTGCTCTTATATACTCCTATGGAAGAATTGAGTTGGAATTTTGATGAAGATTGCATTGAATCTGTAGATTGCTTTATGCAAGATGGTCATTTTTACTATATTAACCCTGCCAACCTATGAGCATGGGAGATCTTTCCATTTTCTGAGATCTTCTTCAATTTCTTTCTTTATAGACTTGAAGTTCTTGTTGTACAGATCTTTCATTTGCTTGGTTAGAGTCATACCAAGGCAATTTATATTATTTGTGACTTTTGTGAAGGTTGACATTTCCCTAGTTTCTTTCTCAGCCAGTTTATCCTTTGAGAAGAGCAAGGTTACTGATGTGTTTGAGTTAACTTTATATCCAGCCACTTTGTTGGAGTTGTCATCAGGTTTAGGAGATCTCTGGTGGAAGTTTTTGGGTCACTTAAGTATACTATCATATCATCTGCAAATAGTGATATTTTGACTTCTTCCTTTTCTATTTGTATTCCTTTGACTTATTTTTGTTGTCTAATTGCTCTGGCTAGGACTTCCAGTACTATATTAAATAGGTAGGGAGAGAATAGGCCGCCTGGTCTAGTTCCTGATCTTACTGGCTTTGTTTCAAGTTTCTCTCCATTTAGTTTGATTTTGGCTAATGGTTTGCTGTATATTGCTTTTACTAAGTTTAGGTATGGGCCTCGAATTCATGATCCCTCCAAGAATTTCTTTTCTGGTCCAGTCTACTTGGAGTTCTGTAGGCTTCTTGTATGTTCATGGGTATCTCTTTCTTTAGGTTAAGGACGTTTTCTTCAATAATTTTGTTGAGGATATTTACTTTTGTTGAGGATATGGCCCTTTAAGTTGGGAATCTTTGCTCTCTTCTATATCTATTATCTTTAGGTTTGGTCTTATTGTGTCCTGGATTTCCTGGATGTTTTGGATTAGGAGATTTTTGCATTTTTCATTTTCTTTGACTGTTGTGTTAATGTTTTCTGTGGTATCTTCTGCACCTGAGATTCTCTCTTTTATCTCTTGTTTTCTGTTGGTGATGCTTGCATCTACATACAACTCCTGATCTCTTTCCTAGGTTTTCTATTCCCATCGGTGTCTCTGTTGGTGATGTCTTTATTGTTTCTATTCCCATTTTTACATCCTGTATGGTTTTGTTCAATTCCTTCACCTGTTTGGCATCCTGAAATCCTTGTGTGATCAAGTTCCTGAGATCCTGTCATGTCAAGAGTTCCTAGGAATTAAGCTTTCTCTGGGTGTTGCAGGAGTGGGTGGAGAGCCACAGCCACCCACCTTGCTCTGGGCACAGGTGAAAGCTGGAAGGAACCAGTGCCTCTGGCTGGGCAGGGATTTGTGTTTCCCTGGGTCCTGTGGAGTTCCAGTTACATTGGATGTTGAGAAAGATGTTTTGGCCTCAGCAGTGATCTTGAGTGTTTCAGAGCTCCAGTGATCCTGGGTGTGTCCAGTCTCCTGGAAATCAAGCTTCCTCTGAGATCCTGTGATCCTGGGTATTTCAGAGCACCTGAGAGCTGTACTCTGTCTGGGTGTTTTAAGAGTGGGTGCAGAGCCAGCACCCCAGGTCTGCTTCAGGTGCAGGTTCAGAAGGAACCCATGCCACTGGCTAGTTGGGGCTTCCTACATCCCTGGATCCTCGGGGACCCTGTTACTCTGAGTGTTGGGGCATATGTTCTGGCCTCACCTCTTATCCTGGGTGTGTTAGAGCACCTGAGAATCAAACTTTCTCTGGGTGTTGTGGGACTGAATGTGGAGCCAGCGCCCAAGGTCTGCTCAGGGCACTGGCTCAGACCGGAAGGCCTTAACTACTATGGTTGCATCTACTTCATCTTGCTTTAATAGAATCTTAATAGTAATTCAATTCAAACTCCCTCACTACCAACACTACCGATAAACATAGTATTTTCCAATATTTTTATCAACATTTAGAGTAAATATTTATCTAGCTAGATTTTTATTCTTTTTTACCTTTCTTTCATCTTGGCCAATTCATTTTGAAAAGCACTGCTATAACACTACATCTGAAGAACTCAAGTTAAGAAACTGATTTGTATTTAGCTCTTTTAGGATGATTTTTGCATCTACTGGAAGTGATAGCCCAACTATGATCAGTCAACAAACCAAATAGTGGAAGCTCCTACATTGTAAAGTGGGACAATAATATCATGAAGAAAATATATCCCTAATAATTCCAAAATGTTTAGCACATTTTAAGACCATAATTACCAAATATTTAAATTTACATTTTAACATTATATGAAGAGTGAAATTACTAGCATTAATAATGCCAAATGTTTAAAATGATATGTTTAAAATGATAAAATGTCATTGAACTGTGCATTTTAAGTATAAGTTGAGACTGTGATGCTATCAAATTCATAAATATAATCCATGTCTATCATACTCCAAAGTGTTGAGTTCAGTTTTGGCTTCATGTAAGTACTGAGATGGCTACTAAATCCAAGCTTACTTGGAGTTTTTAAATCATGATTCAATATACTAATGTAAAATAAAAGTACAACATCATCTCTAAGTCCTTAAAGTAGATTTATAGATGTAATTACTTTATGAATTTATAAACATATGTAATACTATTTAAGATCATTTGGTAAAAGTTATTTCAATTCAGAAGTTAAATATCATCAAATATTTTTCTAGTTTTACATATTTGATCTTTCAGATCCTTGATATAAGATTTCAATGAGATCTCAAACGTCTTTTGTGAAGCACATAGCTTAAACCAATAAACATAGTAAGAATTAAATACTCTTATTTTTTCACACAATGTATTTTATCATGTTTTATACCTTCCTCAACTCCTCTCAGAGCCTCCCTCTTTTCTTATCTACCCCACTTTATGTTCTCTCTCTCTCTCTTTCTGTCTCTCTCTCTCAACCTCTCTCACCCTCATTCTCTCTCTCAAAATCAAACAAAGGTTAGTAAAATAATAAATGCAAAAATAAAACAAAAATCCTAGTATTTATATCAACACAACAATTTATCTGTGTTGACCAACTATCTCTGTGAATGAGGGCAGTCCTGGACTGTGGTTGATATACCCATTGATGAACCAGTGGAGAAAACAGATTTTCCCTTCAGTAGCAGGTATCTATTGCAAACATCTGCTGAGTTAAGGGTGAGATCCCATGGCTAATTTTAATAACACACTGTGTTAGCATAGGAGATTTTAATTTGTTTGAATAAATCAACTGCTGAACTTTGAAACTGAAATGGCCTTTAGAGTCTCCCCCGCCCCATTAATGATATAATTGTCTTGAATACATAAATAAAAATACTAAATATTCATTGACCACTTCTTAATCGTATAAGTGCAATGTAAATACCCTAGTTATAGATCTTCTATAATTAATTCTACTTCTTCTCAGAGTTGAATGTGGCTGATAAAAAAGAATTACAATGCATTCAATTACTTCATCTGCTTTCTTAAATAAAATGTTAGAGTGAAAGAAACAAAGATTGTAAAAGATGAAATGCCTGGAACGCTGGGAACCAAAGTCATTTAAATAGAATTGTACTTTTAAGTGTTGACAATCTGTTTCAATAGTGTCAAAAGCACAAGTATGAATGTAATTATTTTTAACCTAAAAAGGAAATTTCCAATCTAACTATGTATAATTACTCTCAAGTGTCTGTTTTTCTGCCTGCCATCTCTTTGAGAAACTTTATAATCTAGAAATTAACATTTTATAAGAATACATAAATCTGTTTTCAGAAGCAATGGGAATTTCAGCACAATGGGGTTGATTTTCCTCCAATTATGCCTCACTTAGCTTCATGAAAAGATGACTCTAAGAGAAAGTATGATAAGTATAATTCAAATTATTTGATTCATCCAGCATAAGATTTTGTTAAACAGCTTCAATTTTAAAGGGGGGAATACTAAAAATGACCACATAAATGATTTTATAATTCAAAAACTTTCTAAGTTTTTCCTTTCAATAACTTTTAGGAGGATTTAAAAGAGTTAATAGTCAAGTTTAACATTTTATGATATGACAAAGCTCCAAATAATATTACCTCAGCACAACTTCCATTTCCATCTTCATACTTATTTAACATTTCTCAGAGCTGAAAGTTATGTACACAAACCTCCTGTTATTATAACAATAAGTAACCTATTCATGAATGTCTGCATTAATTAAAAATAAACAGTCTCATCTCCCTAATTAAGAGAAACACTCTGAAAAAATATATCCTCAGTCAAATTATAAAAATAATAATATGTCATTTAAATTACATTCACTCTTAAAATTATAGCAATAATTCAACTCAGAAGAAATTTCTTTAACATGTAAAACCTTGTGACACTTGAAAACTACGGGCTGGATTTTTTACATTGTAGCCAAAAAATGAGGAAATATAACAACTTTTAATTTCAAAATAGATTATATTTCACATAGATTCTTCTGAAATACTAGAGCAAAATATAAAATGAAAAAAAAATTCCCTGTTCCAAGATCTTAAGATAAGAAACCATGTGATACCTGTCAAATTCAAACTGCCCTCATGAATGGATTAGCCCTTTTATGCAATTTATTGGTCAATGTGCTGAGTTAATAAGTTGTTTTGAGAGCTGGTCTCTACAAAGTCCTTTGACCTAAGTCCTTACAAGATTACTCATCATTTATCACTTTGAGTAGCTTCATACCTCTATAGTACAAAGGTTCCCCACATTCAGCTCCTATATCCTGGATCAGAATCATAAACAAAATATACCCCTTTTCTGGATAATTTAACTAGTAGGTGCTATTTGCATCAGCAAGAGAAGAATAAGACATTTTCGTGGCACCGTACTGAAGAATATATCATACTATGAAGGACATTTGTGAGACTAAGGTTCTATATAACAATTTTAGTTAATAAGCAGTTTTAGTAACATACTGTGCTTCATTGAAAAGTTGACATTTGAAGTAAGAGAATTAGCAGATATATAGAATATCCACAGAACAAAGAAAGGGAATTAAAAGAGTTGGGAAGAGAGAGCATAGCTAACATGTTCAGAAAATGTTAACCTCCCCCTGCATCAATAATGGAAGGAACATACTGAAAATATGTTAAGCACAGTAGAGGGTCTTCTCTTGTGTTCTACTTCATTTGTATTAACTGGGCTGCTTGTTCTGTTCAGAATTAGGGGATCTAAAGTAAAATATTTTTTAAGACCATTCAGTCCAATATTATAAAAAAATAGCACTTGACAGTTATTGCAGATCTCTCAATTACTGTTTTTTTTTATGCCCCCAAGACATTCCCAAATGGTTGGCCAATTCATTTGTTTGATTGGACTTTCTACAGATGTCTCACCTCCCACTTATGTACGTGTAATATCAGTTGACATCTAGGGACTTTTGCACTTGGTAGAGGGTGCATCCTTTTCCCTTTAGCCTTGACAGTATCTTCTTTTTGTCTCTTTTTAAATTTTCTACTTCTAAAGATTTTAAAATAATATGAATATTTATTTGGGTGCCTATTTATACCCTGAAATCATTTTATTGATATGCATTTCATATACCTAAGAACTATGCTACACTCCTCAGTTTAAAATGTATTAGAACTATAAATTGATAATGAATGGAAAACTCCATAGTGTAAACAAATGTGATACACTCTAGCTGTAATATTACATTGTGGGTCCCCAGTTCCAGAGGGTGTCCCATGATGATCTCCCAGCTGAAGACAGAGTGAGAGCAGGGAGGGTCTGCTACCATCTGTGCCGCTGCCTCTGCCCACATCTCCACTGTCCCTTGGTCTCCGGCCAGGCCTGGTGTGAGAGGTCTGGGCCACAGGGTGCAGAGTGCGAGCAGGGAGGAAAGATTGCCTGCCCCCACTGCTGCCTCTGCCCGAGTCTCCGCTGTCACTGCTCGGTCACTCCCAGGTGCTGCACCTGTCTCTCAGCGCTCAGCTGGCCCAACCTAGGCCAATAGGAAGCCAGCTAGCTGGCAAGGAAGCAGCTTGGTGCTGGAAGGTTCCGGGAGAGTAGATCTCTTCCCAAGTGTTACAGCTCTAGTGTTACAGCTCTTGCAACGGAAACTCTCAGACAGCAGTACAATTCTCGAACACACCTTTACTTCTCCAGAATAGAGCCCTTATAAACAGTTTCAGGGTGGGTTAGGGTCTGGCAGCTGATAATGCCTATTGGCTTAGTCTGAGAGCTTGGAGATACCTCATTTACATGTGGGAGAGCCTGAGGCACTGTTCCTCCTGACTGATGGTCATAGACCTCTCTTTGGGAGGGGCTGTGGAGGGCCAAAGCTGAATGAAAAGAACCAGGGACTGGGGGCAAAAGCCAAACACCTGCCATCCAGATAAAGGTCCGGGGTTCAAGACTTGCTCAACCAGACACTCAGCTGCTTCTCCCAGCCCAGCACCCCACATTACATATGTTCAATTTTATCAAATAATGTATAAATATATGATATATATTTTAAATTGTTTAAATAATTGCATAGCCTTCTTTTGATGAAACTATTTGTGAAAAGAAATTCTTGAAACCTAAAAGATGTTGAACATCAAGTATCAGCTATATATTAATACTCATTCCAGAATTTATTTCAATAATTAGCAAGTAACAATATGTTTGATAAGTCAATTATATATTGCTCAGTGGTTGAAGAAAAAGCTTTTCTGGCTTGAGTGTATTAACTGATACCAGTGTCAGCAAAATAATGAGTATAAACTGGGCATTGAAGAGCTGTCGATCAGAAATACTGTTTGTTTTTCTCAAAATGACAGTTTTAAATTCTGTTCTTGATAATGTAATCAGTCAGATTATTTGGTCTATAACTCTGTATTAATAAGGAAAGTATAACATTGAGAAAAGAACCTCAAAAGCAGTTTTATATGATAAAAATAAGGGCAGTTACACCTTTCCAAAGTGACGGAGACAAAGAGTGCCTAAAGAAGGCAATCAGTTATGTCCATATGAGAAAATTCCTAGTCCAGCTCAAGTGGTTTAATCTCGAGTTGCTTTCTTAGAAATAAAAAAGTTCCTATCTGCAATGGTTAACGAATGCCAAAAACCTTTCAATGTTAAAAATGCTGAATAATTTCTTATCGAATAAGCAAACCTTGCTGAACACAATCAATTTTCTCTCTAAATCCCTTTTGTGAAGGATTACTGTCACCTCTGAGAGAAGTGTAAACTGTTGATACCCAAAAACAACTCTCTCTAATTGTTTTAGTATGATGGTCTCATTCTTTAAATTGTGAGTATACTGTGAAATTAGACATATCACACAATTTTTATGAGATCAAAGTTCCCTCTGTTGCTTTATAGTTTAAAGAAAAATTAGTTGGAGAAATTTCTTGGTGACTAATGAAAACATTTGAAATACTAGTGAGTGAACAACGTTCTCACTGTCCCTTTCACTGGCTTTCCTGTGCTGCTCTAGCAGTATTTTATTATACACCACTGGGCACTTTTATATACCACTGGTGGTATAAACAACATTCATTTTTCACAGTTTTGGGACATGGAAGTCAAAGATAAAAGTTGCCAGTTGATTTTGTGCCTACTGAGGCATTCTTTTTCCCTACTGACAAACACCTTTTAATTACCCTTGCGGCAGAGCAGATCACCAGAAACATGGCAGACAGGAGAATACAAGGAAGCTTGGAAATCTTCCTCTTCTTCCAGAGATGCCATTTGCACCATGAAGATGGCACCCTCAAGGCTACACCTAGCCCTCATTCAGTCCCAAATGTTCCATATCCATATCCAAAAGTTCATATTAATAATGAAGTTAGAGTATTGTTATATAAATTATGTGGGGACGGGCTATATTTATAAGTTCCCTATGAAAGAAATTATATGTATATAGTACATAAGTAACTTTAGTTTTCAAAAATCTCTTTAATCTTCAATTTTCTGTTTATACTTGAAGGAAATAAACTTTTTTAAAAAGTTACTTCACATTTCTTTCTGAGAAAAATGATGCTCACTAATGTTTGTGTAGTAACATGTAATATTCTAAGACCTTTCATGTTTTAAGCTCATCTGTTATTCATAAAACTCTAGGAGGTCAGAAATGTTACCAAAAACGAAGATGATCCTCAGCAGATGTGGTAGTGGCACATATCTAAATCTCAGAACTCAGTGGGCTAAGGTGTAAAGATTGCCAATTCGAGGTCAGGTTGAGCTACATATCAAAGTCTACAAAAACAATGACATAAAATCTAATTATATAAAAGGATACATGTCAAAGCCTACCAAAAACATTGGCACAAAACTAATTATTTTGGAAAGCTGAATAACTCACTTCAGGAAGAAAATGCAAACAACTTAAAAGTTCAGGTTTCAAAGACACAACCTAGACCAGATCTCAATTTCTTCTTTTTCTAGTAACATACACTATTTAGAGTTTTAGAAATTAACAAATTTGCTAAGGTCACAGATCTAAATAGTAGTTACAAAAAACAAAAAGCAATGTTCTTGCCTAGAGAAAAAAGTTGTAAGATATTTCAGAGCTATGTATTGTATTACCTTAAATATTTAGATTTACATTTATCAGAATCAATGTGAATTGCTTATATGTCAAAGTACATATGAAGTCACATGTCTCCTCTGACAGCCAATAATAGAAAAAATGTAATGTACATTTAATGGAACCATTTACAAGCATGGTATGAGAATTAATATTTAAAATTATGTGTTATGATTCATTATATCTCATCAAAAATAATTGGAAGAAGTTTGCCTGTATTGTACAATTGATTAAACATACTGCCTTGAAAAATCTATGGTAAATAATTTTCATTTACATCTGTCAGACTGGTGACATTTAGGAAAGTAATGTGCATAGCCTCTGATTACTTCAGAGCCCTTAATAAAAGGCTTTAATCTGTACACTGAGACAAATTAGAGGCACAGCTTGGCATAGGTGTTTTGGTCACTTCATTTGCTCTATGTAGCTCAAATACTTATTCAGTCAAAGGTATCCTAGTTATGTGAATATAGTCTTCCAGATAACACAATCATAAGCATGCGCCTTCATAGGCCAGACACTATAAGCCTGTATACATGGACTTTTCTTGTTTGTTTGTATAGAGAACACCATAATACACAATGACACAACTTTTCATTTGCACCCTGGGGCAGATATTGTTATTATTCCGTCAAGCTGCCGAAGCTACCATTAAAATCTGCATCATCCCCTTTGGACTGTTAACTCACAATTTCTTTGCTGTTCTGTCATGGTCGTCAGGATTTGACCTAAAGCATCCCTCAATGTTATCATTTAATTTTTTTCTTTGGCCAAAAGCAAGCTACTAAAGGAGTCTATAATCACAGTCATGGTAGACACAGGTAGACTGTGTTACCCTCATTCACCAGAAACTGATGGTACTTCATCTCTTCTAGCCAAATAATAAAATCTGTCCTTCTCATATCACTGCTTCCAGACTTGGGGAGAGGGGTTTCTGAGCTCCATGTGACAGTAACAGTGACAGTGACAATAAATGTTATTTTAAAATTAGATAAGCAAAAGATGGTCATGAGCTGCCAGAAGACAGTGTGCTATGTCCCCATCAAATTGACAATGACAAATCTTAGCATGTACATAGAGGAAAAAGTAAGTGAGACACACAACCAGAGTCAACCACAGTCAGGGTACATATTTTAGGGAAACTGAATTTGCATTCATAGGCATAAAGAGTGTTTGCAGACAGTATACTCAGAAAATTAAATTTGCATAGCTAAATGCTGGTTGTTGAATCACATGACATAGCCATTTTAGTGAGTCAGAGCTATCAAATAGTTCTTAATGGTCCTGACTAATACTAAAGTTGTAAATGTGCAACCCTTAATTTTTACTTATTAATAATGAAGACATCACTGTAAACAAATGGTAAAATAATCTCATTTCCTGAATAAAATGTTGGATATTACCTTAATTCTTAGTTCTTTCTTACATCTCACAGTCTCCAGAAGACTGTCAGAGAGAAAATTAAAAACTGGCACTATGAATCACAGCTTCTTTAATACCTCGTTTTCTAAACACTGTACTGACAAATGATGAGAGCATTATGAACTCCTCAGTTCAATAATCCAATATTCCACTAGTTGTTAGCAAAAGTAGTGTGAAACAAAACACATTCTGAAGCAAATGCCAAGGTTAAAAATACTGTCTCTAAGTCTATAAGCTTATTACATGCTATTACAAAGTGCCAACAGTTTTCCGTTCCCAGCACTTTCAGTTTCCTTTAAATCGATTGAAATTGCCACATTATCCTGTGTCTCTGAGATTGCAGCATAGAAATAAGCAGTCAGATTAAACACAGGAAAGTTAGCAAACTAACACAACAGAGTTACTGTTCTTATCATCCCAAGTGCTCCAGCATAATCTGCATGTATCTGAGGGGCAGACAAACCTCAATGCACTCCCTCATGCTTGAGGAAGGAAAGCCATTATAAAAGTTTTCCCCTCCACAAGTCTATAATTCTGATATTAAATGCAATGAACATATGTATGTTTTTTAGAATAAATTTGCCTTTAAAATGGTGTTAAGATAGAAAAGAAAGATTTCACAGGCAGTACAAGTTTGTCACATACACAGTACGAAATGTTTAAATTTCAAGAGGGAAAGACTTTGTT
Source organism: Grammomys surdaster (assembly GCF_004785775.1). Taxonomy (NCBI): domain Eukaryota; kingdom Metazoa; phylum Chordata; class Mammalia; order Rodentia; family Muridae; genus Grammomys; species Grammomys surdaster. The sequence goes on from NW_021604613.1 coordinate 7,281,263, forward strand.
AGAATCAATCCAGAAAATTCCTTGGCACAAAGTGTGATCTGTGCTTCTTTTAAGGGGTAATTCTTTCTTACATGAAGAACAGAGATGGAGGGAAGATGGCCTTCATATTAGATACCATGAGCTAGGCACTGGGTGAATATTAGAACTGACAGTTTATGGAAATTGTCTTTGCAAGGCTAGATTGCTGGCTTATGAGTCAAGGCTTCATACTGCTCTTGCAGAGAATATAAAAATTCAAAAAATCCTTTTCATGACTGCCATATGCCATTCATGTATGGAAGCTGAAAAAGCTTGTCTTACAGCAGTCCAGAGTAGAGGGCAGTTGCTCAGAGCTGTGTGGGGCAGTGGGCTGTGAGGGACAGCATGGTTTCTGGTCGAGCACTGGCTAGAGATGGCCTGATACCCAGCAGGTTTCCCTGCAAGGGATGGCGTACATTTCATCACATTCCCAGACTCCAGGCTCCTGACTCGAGGCCAAAGACTTTCATTGATGCCATTGATCCGTGCCTTTCAGTCAAGTAGGGCAATGACCCCACCAGCCCCTCCACAGGTAGAGGTCATGACTGCAGGCCGAAGAGCCTCAAGACATCTTCATATTCATGAGTTACCTAAAGGCCAGAGGGCATAGCCAATTCCTAGACCCTCCTCCTACTCGCAAAAGGTATTTAACCTCAGGCCCATCCTGAGAACATGGGCACAGCTTCACCCATTTTCCCCTGACAATAAACCTTTTAGAATCATGGACTACCTCTTGTCTTTGGGACCCACCGTGAGGAACCGTTGGTACGATCTTCAAGTACAGAGTCACTGCCTAACCTCCCGCAGGACCTCCCTCCGTTCCAGCCATGGATGCTATCCAGCAACTCCAGGCAGCCGAGGCCCAGCCAAGGGAGTCGCCTTGACCAAGAGTCTCATCTACCCTGAGGGGAGCCTCCAGAGCTCATCTTCACCCCCCCCCTTCTGTCCCTTTCTGCTATGGGCCGGTCCAGCCCATACACCCCCAGTCTCAACCCTTCAACGGCCTCTCAGTGGCACCTAGGAGCCCAAGGGCTGAGACAAGCCAATCCCCATCCACCTTCTTGTCCAGGGGTCCCCAACACAAGAACTCCTCCCCCGCAGGACCTCAGACTGGGATCTCTCCATGCCCAGAGTGGAGCTCTGTGGCTTCTCATAGCCCTGCGTTCGCTGGGCACTGCATGGAGTAAACTCAGTCAAATTCCCGTGCTTCTGCCCCCTGAGCCAAGGCTCCAGCCACCTGAGGCAGCAGACAGACGGAATGCACAACACAGCCCAACAGGACCCACACCCATGCACAAGCTACAGCCCCACAGAGCTGGGCCCAGACAGTACAGGGGAGGGAAGAGTGGGCAAAATTGATCTACACATACTGCAAAAGCATACTGTTAAAGTGCAAGAGCACCAAAAGTTTCATTGTGCAGACAATGATCATGTGCGTTTCATAAAGCTAGAAGGAAGGGCTTTGCACGTTTCCTCAAAAAGAAGTTATAGATACGGAGACATATATGTCTGAACTGATTTAAACAGTACACAATTCATACATGTATATATCACAAGGCACCTAATGCCATATACATTGTCTGTTTTCAAGTGAACTAAAAAGAAACTAAGAAGGAAAGATGATTTGCAAGTGGACTTATCAATACACGTCATCGTGACTTTTAATTTCATCAGTGTCTCTTATAACATTCGAGCCACCTAAGAATTTCATTATTTATGATTGACATCCATGTACAGCCAAAAGTTCTTTGGTATTCCCTCAAAATTACAAGCATGGTATTGAATAATCAATTAGAAATGCACTATTTTTTATTTCAGTTCTCTCATGGATTAACATATAAAATTATTTTAGGTTTTATTTGCAAATTCACTCAAAAACATGGAAAATTGTTTGGAATGAAAAAAATGTAGATATTATTTTCATTTTCTGTATTTTTACTCACTGCCTCCAGTCATGGTTGGCAACTTTATATTCAAGAACCAATCTTAATCAGAGGCATGACAATTTCAGGTGATTTTTATGCTGTATTGCTTTCTATTCAAAATGAGTCTAGATCCTCTATTTCAGTATACATGAAATTAAACATCCAAACAAATACTTTTCCAAATCATTACATTTTGTGGCAATAAAAAAGAACAATAATTTCCACTTTTAAATGTAAAGAACTTATCCTCAACATAAATACATATTCACTTGCAACGTGAGGTGACAGCCATGACTTGTTACCCTGACTCTGCCCTGATTTTGCTCCGCTGACACTGCACTGTTGCAGGGGTTTGAGAATGGAAAGAATGTGCTTTTGGCAGGGAGAAAGCAAAGACTTCAAGTGCATGGAACCCCCTGGGATTGCTGATATCTCAAAAATTTCATAGGTTTCTCACATATTTTTTAAAAAACTATAATTTAGAAAGAAGATATTTTCTGCTATTCATTGTAGGCAAAACCCAACTTCCCACAGCAAATGTAATTTTAACGAACTGATTGTCTCCTGAAGGTTCAAACCTAAATCCAGAAAGAAACCAAAATTTTCTCCCATTTGCAGCTTCAAACCATGCCAACTCCACGTCTTTGCTCTGGAGTATTGTTCCTGGTAACATTCATGATAGGTTTCTCAGTCTGAAATCTGGCTTGTTCCTACAGATGCTCCAAGAACCTAAGTCCTAGTCAAATTTCAGTCGTGTCCAAATCTAGCTTCTGTAATCCTTTGTAACTAATGAGATGATACCTGTAACATGATTCGCCACTACCACTCTTTATGGCCATTAGCTCATCTATCTTGGGCATTAAATAATTCCTTTGAATGATATTCAATTTATCAAAATAACCAACATGAACTACCGCCTACTTCATTGTTTAACAGGTTTAACAGGTTCACTGTTTAACAGGTAGTTGGTCATGATAGATTCAGTTTACATATCAAAGACATGCCATTGAATTACAATGCATTATCCAAATTCTGTATGTAATCTGGTGCTGACAACCTGACTTGAACAGTTTCTTGGCCACTGTCTGGCAGATATCCAGCATCTGGTGTGAGATGTGGCTGTTCCAGGTCTGGTCCTAAGCTGTAAAGTTCTATTTTGAGAATCACTTGCTCTTTAAGAGTAAGATTCTACTTAGATGACCCCACCTGTCACCATTTTCTGTTTGAATTTTTTGAAAAATATTATACTAATAGTGTTGCATATTACTCTTTTACTCCTTTTCATGTAAATTTTGGACCTTACACACACACACACAGACTAAACACACACACAGACTAAACACACACACACACACACACACACACACACACTGATGAGATAGTGTAACAACACATACTATAGCATATTCAGTTCATGGTCTTTTTAAGGTACTCTCATTTACCCAACATTCAGTTGCCCTCTGTCATATTGAAGCTTTTCAATATTAAAGTTTTAAAATATCTTAAAGTTTGTTATCCTTCATTCAATCCTTGAACATCAACTTCTGGTCTTCTTTTCTCTGCAAACCCATGTGCAGCTATCTGATTTGTAACTTCATTTCTGTAAAGAAGCTTCTTTTCTCAAGTTGCATGTGTGCACCTATGAGTTTATGCCTTTGTATGCATGTTTTTCCCTCATGTGCATGCATGAATCTACAAGTCTAGGCATGTGTATCCACACTTCCCTCAGGACAGGCTCTTCATTTGATCTGGTTTATTTGGCTAACTCAAAATATGGTTTGTCAAATTTCTAATCTGCTTTGAAGAAAAAAATTCCTTTGAAACATTCAGAATTTAAAGATTTTTGAGCCCTAGACTAAATAAAATGGTTAGAGATGACAGACAAAATAAACAACATAATATTCACAGTCTGTATATTTAACAGGCTATGGATACTATATATTCCCAAATAATGGAGTGTCTTACCTATACAGGTTAGTGATTAGGAGAATAAAATTCTCAACATACAAATAACAAATCAAAATAAATTGGATCACTCTACTAAACTTGAAAAATGTCAAAATAACTTCATGATGGTGACTGCTTCCTTTTGCCAAAAAGAAAGAAGGAGGAGGAGGAGGAGGAGGAGGAGGAGGAGGAGGAGGAGGAGGAGGAGGACTCATTCCTGGACTGCAGGCTTCCACCTGCACTATCTCCTCTAATGAGGAAAAAGGGAAGAAGAGTCTCTATGCTCTCTTGTAAAGACACTAATCCCATTCATGAGTACTTGTGAGTGCCCAAGAGAAATGAAAACATATGTCAAAGAAAAGGCTAGAATTGAATAATTACAGCAGCTTTATTCATTATAGCCCCAATCTGGAAACAAGCCAAATGTCCACAGAGAATATAAAAGATGTACAGGCATAGAATGAAATAATTGTTCACAGTAAAACACAAGGAGCTACTGATACAGCAATGAGGATTAATCTCAAATGCAGCCTACTTAGTGTGGGTGAGAGCAGATTAAATTATGTCTATAGAATATGATTAAAATACACACATGAGGCTGTGATGGGAGAACCCTGAACTCTAGACTAGCCTGGGCTACATGTGAGATAATGTTTCAAAAAAAAAGAAAGAAACGAAGAAATGAAGGGAGGGAGGCAGGGAGGAAAGAAGGGAGAGAGAGAGAGAGAGAGAGAGAGAGAGAAAGAGAGAGAGAGAGAGAATGAACAAAATGAGAAAATAATTGTAGAATTGGCTGAAGGAAGTATATGAGAATTTCTGAAACATAATTGATATGTCACACATTAGATTGTTAGTTATAACAGGGTACATGGTGGCTAATACATATCAAATGCTATACTAGACTTCTATCATTTAGCGTTGTAGACTTGATATCAAGAAAATAAATTGAAGCTCAGAAATATCTTTCTCATCTTGTGAAATTAGAGGAAAAAGTCTAGATTGTGACTTCTGAATCAGTTCTCTAACTGTTCTACTGAACAAATATACTCAACCTCTAGGGTCAAACAGAAGAGATTTGAAACCATAGGTGAGCACACGCATGATACTTTCTAAAAGTCATTTTATTATTTATATAGGACTGACATAAAAAAAGACTGCACATATTTAATGTGGACAGCTTGATGTGTGGGTTTAGAGATAAGTTTGTACCCATGAAACTCTTACTTCTCTATCACCTTAAAAACTTTCTTCCACAGGCTGGGAAGATGGCCCAGGGGATAAATACTTATCATACATATGTGAGGATGACAATTCTGATCCCGAGGAATCATGAAAATGCAAGGTAGGCATAGTGGCCACATTTAATTCCAGCCTCAGAAATCAGAGATAGGACCCAATCCCCGGACTCCTCCCTAATACTGCATCAGAAAACAATGTCTCTTGTGGATCGATCTCACAGACCATCCCCACCTCCTCGTCCCCACAGTTCTCTGTGTCCTAAACACCAACTCAAACAGACTCCTCTTCAACAATAGATCTTGCAAGACAAAAACCCAGGTAGGCTGCACACAGACCTTCCCATCTCTCTCTGTTCCCCTAGACCCCATCCCCCAGGCTCCTCCTTAGTTCTGCAACAAAACACCGGCTGCAGTCTTCTTCTCCTATCCCCTTTCTCACATCTTTTGTGAATCGTAAAGATCATCCCATCTTGACCTCCCTTCCCTGAATCCTTGACTTCTTCGCCTTGCCTCTCTCTTCACTGCACACCAGCCTCCAAAACCATCAGGCATTCAATAGTGAACACACCAGCCAAGCAGGGCAGGAAAACAGGCAATATGCCGACATCACACATTCTGAAAATAGAGTGAGGAAATGGAAATCAGGGACAAAACACCCACCTAAGAAAGACAAACCAAAAAGTTAGCACGTAGATGACTAAATGCCTAGACAGCAGCATAAAAACACAATAACCACAAGGACAATATGTCTCCTACAGCCCAGACTACCTACACAGCGGATTCTGAATATTTAAGCATAGTTGAAGCATAAGAAAAAATGATGAAAATCACTTATATAAAGATGATAGAGGTCCTTAAAGAAGAAACGGACATAAATACCCTAACAAAAGCCAAGGGAACAAAACTGTTAAAGGAAACTCTTTTAGACCTAAATATGGAAATATACATATGACGTATGTATAGAAAACACATTTTGAAGGAATTCTGGGAATAAAAAAATTTAGAAATTCGAACAGAAACTGCAAAGGCAAGCTACACCAACATATTATAAATTATGTAAGAAAGAATCTCAGGCATCAAAGAAATGATAGAAGAAATGGAAACACTAGTCAGAGAAAATGTTGAATCAAAAATTTTAAACACAAAGCATCCAGGAAATTTCAGACACTATGAAGTGACCAAACTTAAGATTAATAAGAATAAAGGAAGGAAGAGAATCCAGGTCAAAGACCTCAAAAAATATTTTCAACAAAGTCATTGAGGAAAATTCTCCTAAACAAGGAAATGTCTATAAGTTACAAGAAACTTACAGAAAACAAAATATATTGTATCCAAAAATAAGGTACCCTTGTCATATAATCATAGCAGAAAACATATACAACAAAGAAAGAATAGTTACAAGATGCAGGAAGAAAGGCTAAGTGACAAATAAAGGCAAATCTTTTAGAATTATGCTTGACTTCTCAATACAGACTCTCAAAATCATAGGGCCTTGGCAGATGAGCTGTAAACCCAAAGAAACCACAGATGCCAACACAGATATCTATACCCAGCAAAAAGTCTCAATCACTATGAATGGAGAAAATCAGATATTCCATAATAATGTCAAATTTATACGATATCTATCTACAAATCCAAGCCTGCACAAGGTGCTAGAATTAAAACTCCAATGTAAAGAGGTTAACTACAACCATGAAAATACAGGAAATAAATAAATTTACACCAGCATAACCAAAAGAAGAGAAGCACACAAAGCACAGGAACATTCGAACACACACATACACACATATACACCACTACCACCCCCACTACCACCACCATTAACAACGACAACAACAACAAAATAACAGGAATTAACAATCATTGGTCATTGGTATAATCTCAATACCAAGGTCTCAATCCCCCAATGAAAAGACACAGATGACAGAATGGGTATGGAAATAAATAGAATCCATCCTTCTGCTGTATCCAAGAAACACACTTCAACTTCAAAGATAGACATTGCCTCAGAGTAGTGTTGGAAAAAGTTTTCCTAAAAAGCAAGCTAATATAGCCATTCTAGTATCTAACAAGATAGATTTCAAAGCAAAAGTAATGAAAAGAGACAGGATGGGCACTTCATACTCATCTAAGGAAAAAAACACCAAGGTCATCTTTCAATTCTTATCATCTATGCTCCAAACACAAGGACACACACATTTGTAAAAGAAACACTACTAAAGCTTAAAATATACATGGATACACAACTCTGCCTGCATCCCTGGAGGTCTGCTGTCACCTGGGACAACCAAGTGAGATCCCCGCACACAAATCCTCTACCCACTGGATCCTGCCCTCAACCCTAGGTAAGTCCAGAAGCTGTGAGGTCTGCCCTGTCCCTTCTGTGCTCCATCTTTGGTTTCATACCTCTATCTGCCTGCAGCCATCAAAGACTACCAGCTCTGCCTGCTTCCTGGAGACCTATTGCCACACAGGAAAACTAGAGATCTGAAGCCCTTAGGGACCACCAGCACTGTCTATATCCCTAGATAATTTCTGTCATTGTGATCTACTCCACTACTACTGCAGTTCTTGGTAATAATCCCATAGTACTGACATCTCCAATATACTGGGGTCTTCCACTGTAACTAGGCTTCACCAATAGCTTCTCATAGGCTGTCTTCATGGTGTCGTTCCTCAAATCCTTTGCATGATCCCTTTAATCCTGGGCCATCAACTACAACTGAGGCTGCACCTTCACCAATGGCCTCCTGTGGTCTCTCATAGTGCCAACCCTCAGCTGCTCTTCATGACCCCTTCATGCTTTCAAAACCAGTACCACCTGGGTGACTCTTACACATGACCAAGTACAGCTACAACACAAGGTACAACCTTGGTTATCTCTGGAACACAGCTTCTTTGTGCTCTCAGAAAACACTTCCCAGAAGATTTCACCTCAATAATTCTGGTCTCTTCTTAATCACCACTAATTTCATAGCTCCAGCTAACCAGCATCAATTGTCCCAGTAGTCCCTTCTGTGTTTCACTCTAAAGCCAGAACCACATGGCTGAAGCTGCCAAGTTCTGCTGCTTGTTGGGGCTGGAACATTCCCCCCACCCACATACCTTTATTCTATTATCAGCTTTCTGTTTTCCTACTCCCTCACTGCCTAAACTTGACTTTCCTAGAACTTGCCCTGTAGACTGACCTTGAACTCAAAGATAAGCATGCCCATCTCCAGGGATTAACCCTGTGTACCTCCACGCCTAGATTTAATCTTTTCTTCATCTAGATCTTGCTCTGTCCCAGGATGACCTTGAACTCAGTGATTGGTTTGGCTTTGTCTTTTGGATTAAAGATGTGTAACACCATGCCTGAATCTAAATTTAACTGAATGGGATGTTGCCCCAAAATCCCTTCATCTGTTATCTCCTAGAATATACGATTCAGCTCCATTTTACTTCAAGGTGCCCCTTTAATGCTTAAACCATATATTTCATATTTTTCCTTTCTAAGCTTGTTATGCTAGTTTAAAATGGTCTTCATGAGACTTTACCAGAGAACAAAGTCTATGATGGGTGTTTCTGAGACTTACTTTGTCAATGCAATTAATCTGAGTCTCTTTACCGTAGCCTCAGACTCTTCAGACAAGGGCAGAAAGCAGCCACATTCTTCACCAAAATACCACAAAAACAGTCTCTAGTCCACTTAAACTTCTTGGGCCAGGTCTGCACAATTCAAATCATGCTCAGTAACAAAGTTTTCCAAATTCTTACTAGGATAGCCCATTAAGCCCTATTTAAAGTATTCCACTGCTTTTCAAATCCAAAGTTCCAAAATCCATATTCTCCCAAACAAAAGAATGATTAATCTTATCACAGCAGTAACCTAGTCCTTGGTACCAACTACTGTCTTAGAGTTTTACTGCTGTGAACATACACCATGACCAAGGCAACTTTTATAATGACAACATTTAATTGGGGCTGCCTTAGAGGTTCAAAGAGGCTCAGTCCATTATCATCAAGGCAGGAACATGGCAGCTTCCTGGCAGGCATGGTGCAGGAGGAGCTAAGAGTTCTGCATCTTCATCTGAAGGCTGCTAGCAGAATGCTGGCTCCCAGGCAGCTAGGATAAGGGTCTTATAACCCACACTCACATTAACACACCTACTCCAACAAGGCCACACCTTCTAATCGTGCCACAATCTGGGCGGAGCATACACAAACTATCACACACACACACACACAAGAACCCAGATCTACTGTATCCAGAATTATCATTGTATTTTTTCACTTAAGTCAATTTAAGACAGATTTCTCTCATTTTCAAATAAATAAATTTAGCTGACATAGAAATAAATCTTTTACATATTATTGTAAACTTTAAAGGTAGCATTGATATGGTTCTTACAGTTTACAACAATGCTTAGCCATTCATTTAATTCAACCAATGCTACAGAAGAATTTTTATGGTGCATGCCAGCATTATTATAGCTGGAGTCAGATCACTTCCCAGAGTCTCATCCTGCTGAGAGTCCCTGGTAGAAAAGAAAAGTGGTTCCTGAATTACCCAAGGCCCTCAGTAAACATAAGGTCTCTCTTTACAGTGGTTTGTTGATGTTGTTGTTACTATTGTTTCTCGTGTAACCTGTCCTCTATGAACTACCACAGTTTGGGCAAAAACTATGCAATAAATCAGGATCTAGCATTTTCTACTTCTAACAGTTCTGATTGCTTCCATAAATCCCTTTTATATAGTTTCCTTCTGTGCCTTATAAACAGTCATTTTAGTTCATCAAATTGCTATAATATTCCTTTAGGAGACTCCCAAATATTAGTTCAGAATCCTAATATCCTTTAAAGCAGGAGAAGTCTTTCAGTATAAATAGATTTTAATCTCTGGGGCACAGTTTTATTTGATTTCTATATAGCTGTCTTTCAAATACTTTTTTAGCCTGTGATTAATTTCTAAATTCGCATGACCATTATTTCTAACACCCACCTACCACATGCCTATAAAGATATGAGCTACCTAAATGAATAATCATCATTACAACCACTACCACCATCATCATCGTCATAAAAAACAATCCTAAAAACAAAAATTAGATAGTCTTCATTTTAGACCTGCACGATCCAAAACATTAATGGATGATAGATATTGAATCCTTCTTGTTGAGGAAATACTGTGCAGTAGCTTAGCATCACCAAGGTTTCCTGAGAAACTCAACTCTTGGCATTTCCCAACAGGATAGATTCACTTCCCTTCAAGAAGGAATGGGTAATGGTACTTTCAAGTTTACTAATACACTACAAATACTTTTCTCAATAGCTTTTTTTTTTTCACTAACTCTCTGTTTATTCTTGCTAAACAAAATGCTTGGATCCCAACAGAGAAGCCTTTTGAGACCCATATTACCATTGTCTTTAATGCTAAGAAAAGGACCCCAAAGGGCAAAATGCCTGGCATCCACAAGAGAAGCCAGCTGTCAATTGAACACTTGGTAGTATTTACGCATTAATTAAGCAGAAGTTCAGAAGAGGAAATTAGTGTTCTGGTGCTACCCTCATCAGGTCTTTTCAATAAGGCTTCATTATCCTATAATGAAAATAGAAAAGCTGCTTCTATTAAAAATAAATGGAGTAAATCACTGGAGGGCTTATTTACTTATTTGTTTGTTTATTTAATTTTGGTGCTTTCTATTTATGGGGAAAGACATGGTGAACTGTGACAGAATTGTATTAAGAAGTCAAGACCTCATTGTTGGTGGGACTGCAAGATGGTGCAACCACTTTGGAAATCAGTCTGGCGGTTCCTCAGAAAATTGGACATAGCATTACCCGAGGATCCAGCTATACCACTCCTAGGCATATACCCAGAAGATGCTCGAACATATAATAAGGACATATGCTCAACTATGTTCATAGCAGCCTTATTTATAATAGCCAGGAGCTGGAAAGAACCCAGATGTCCTTCAACTGAGGAATGGATTCAAAAAATGTGGTATATTTACACAATGGAGTATTACTCAGCTATTAAAAACAATGAATTCGAGAGGTTCCTAGGTAAATGGATGGAACTAGAAATTATCATCCTGAGTGAGGTAAGCCAATCACAAAAGAACACACATGGTATTCACTCACTGATTATTGGATATTAGCCCAGAACCTTGAAATGCCCAAGATGCAACTCACAGGCCACATGAAGCCCATAAAGAAGGAAGACCAAGTGAGGGTGATTCGGTCCTTCTTAGAAGGAGCAACAAAATACTCAAGGGAGCAAATATGGAGACAAAGTGAGGGACAGAAACTGAAGGAGGGGCCGTCTCAAGACCACTCCACCTGAGTATCTATCCCATGTGCAATCACCAAAGGTAGATGCTGATATGGAAGACAGGAAGTGCATGCTGATAAGAGCCTGATATGGATATCTCCTCAGAGGCCTTCAAGAGTCAGACATATTCAGAGGCAGATGCTCGCTCGCAACTAGCCATTGAACTGATCATGGGGTTCTCAATAGAGGAGTTAGAGTGAAGACTGAAGGAGCTGAAAGGGTTTGTGGCACCATGAGGAGAGCAACAATACCAACCAACCACAGCTCCCAGGGTCTAAACCACCAGCCTGGGAGCACTTAGGGGGGGATCCAGGGCTTCAGCTGAATATGTAAAAGTGGAGGGCCCTGCTGGGCATAGGTGGAAGAAGAGAACCTTGACCTCATGAAGGCTGGATGCCCCAGGGGGTGGGAATTTTGAGGGTGGGGAGGTGGGAGTCGGGGGGGGGGTAGATAGAGGTTACATCCACAGAGAAGAAGGAGGAGGGGCGAGGGGATTGGGGGTTCCGAGGGGGTGGTGGGGGATGGGGTAAGGGGACAACATAGGAAATGTAAATAAATCATCCAATAAAAAAAAAGAAAGAAAAATAAATAAAACTAAATGTGTGCATACAGAAAAAAAAAAAAAGAAGTCAAGACCTCAGCATCAGAAGAACGCTTTTGGGGGAACAAGTACAGTCTGCAACTGTAGGTGTAGACATACCAAATGTACGCTCAATATATGTTCAAAATTGAATATAAAATCCCTGCAAGTTGCTATGTGCGAAGTTGGTTGGTGGCTGTTAGGGACTTAATGGAAATGTTAAGTAATAGGACCTCATTGCCAGAACTAGGTCACTGAAGACATGACTTTGAAGGTTGCCCCTGGCTTGGGGTTACTATCTTTCTGTTTTCTGTAACACATGATGTAAAAATAAAGTAACAAATAAGTAAACAAACTTCAAAAAATAAGAACGTTTTTAACATTCAAATACTCTTGAATTTTAACTCTAATTTAGCACCAAGAGGCATACCATAATTTATGAAGAAAGTCATCAGTTAGTAGGGCTGTCTGATCATTATTTTTGCCTCCTACTTTCCATTAATATAGAGATATTTTCTACTGAAAATGTTACACTAGCAGGCAAAACAAGGCAGGTTAAAAGACACAGAAGAGCCTAGTAAAAATATGTGGGATAAAATTTACTAAGATGAGGATTTGGGGTATGCAGCTAAATAGCTACAAATAAGCTTCTCCGTGCAATTAGTGGTGAGTTAAACCAGGGAATATGTGAGAATTTTCATATATATATACACATAAATATATATTTATATATATATATATATATATATATATATATATATATATTTATGTATATATATCTTAATATAAAAATATATAAATATATAGAAAAGAAAGCAATAAATAGAGAGGCTCCTGAAATTTCAATGGATCACTATGTTATGTGGTCAGACTACTTTATACACTCCATTACAATCAGTTTTGATCAATTAAAACTCTAATGACAACATAAAAGCAGTATCTCCATTCTTGTCCCACACAGTATTGTTTAAGAGATTAAGAGCTTGCACTGAGTGACAAGGTGCCAAGGACTATGGAACAATCTCCACTGAGTACAGAGTGTAGCTTAGGCTGGCACATGCTGCAGTATAGACAGATGACAGAGAAGATGTTTATTTCATACAACTATGGAATTGGATGACAAAAACGAAGGTGCTGGACTATCTTGTTCTGTAATAGGAATTTATCCCGGGTTTCTGACTGTTGTATTCTTCTTATAGCCGTAGATAGTAAAGATATAAAGGGCCCAGATCTCTTCCCCTTCTCATAATGAAAAGACCAGTACCAATACTGGGGAACTGAGAGAGGACAGGCGGTCAGGCACCTATAAAACCTTAAGGCTCTATCTTCAGTATCCAACTGTCTCCAGCTAGATCCCATATTCTAGAGATTCAGCAATCTCTGAAAACAGGAGTACCAACTGACCTAGTGATTGGACACAAGTTTCTGGGTCCCACTTCATATCCAGACCATGAATCCTTCCAATTATCTGTAAATCACAATATCAGTTTTAAATATAAAACCCTCTTCTAAATGTCATCTGAATCAGATGTAAGAATTAAGGTGTGAATCATACTGAATCAAGAGCCTTCCCTCAAGCTATGAACCTTTCAAACTTAGCAAACACTATACTTTTAAAATGTAATAATTTGACAAGCATGGGGTAGACATTCCCATTCCAAAAGGAAAAAATCACAAGCTAGAAAAGGTTAGAAAGAGGAGGTGAATTCCAAGCAAGGTAAACCTAGCCAGTCAATCACCTTTATGTCAGTGATGCCTGGATACCTCTTTTTGGCATGAGGTCCCGCCTCCTGAATCATTTTCAATTGTGATGTTGCTTTTGAGGTCACTGGGATGGTGGTCCTGCTCCTCAGTTCTGTCAAGCAAGATTATATTCCATTCCCTTTACTGGGTACAGAACTATCCACAAGGCTCTTCTGTGGAGAGATCTTGCCTTCCTGATCACAGTGACAGGTAACCCTACCCAATACTACCACTCTATCAATCAGTTTATTGAAACAATCATGAGCACTGATCTATAAAACACCTATGGCATTATTCATTCCCTTTCTTGAAATGAGTGGATGTTCCCTGCCAGTTTCATAGTCCTGTCCTTTAGAATCATAATAATCCACAAGTCTTCCTTCATCTGATCCCACCTCATCATTCTTTAAACTGACAGAGTTTCTTCTCACAATATGATCTCATACTGAATTAGACAACCACACCCTACTACTCACTTCTGAAGTCTTCTCAAACTTTATAATATGTACAGGCTGAGAACTTTCTAAGCCTTTATGTTCTGATTCCTTTTTGCCCAACAATGGTATCTTAGAAATGCATATCACTTATTCATATTAACATTACTAATAAATAACTAGGACAAACTTAAGATGTTTTTTCCATACTTGGCTTTGCGCTATCTTCAGCTAAGCATTCCTTTTTATTATGTGTAGATTTTCTAAAAAGCTTTAGAATACACACTTTATTCATTCAGTTCTTTGTAATTTAATAAACAGGGTTATCTTTACTCAAAACTCCAAGAACATAATTCTCATTTTGAGTGGAAATATTATGAAGAAGGCCTCGGTCATAACACTTCTATAAACAATCTGCTTATTGGTTTTTCTAAGAAAACTTCTCTATGGTGTTCTTCTTGTCTTCCTGAGCTCTTACCAAAATCACTTTCAATACTCTTATCTTAGCAGCTTTGGATAATTTTTAGCATGCATCTGAAAATTATTTCAAGCATCCATCTTGCACCCAGTTTCAAATCAGCTTACATATTTTTAGATACTTGACAGAGCAACATTGCAACATCGATACCAAAATATGTCCTAACTCAGTCTTCTCCACAGAAGGAAAACTGTTATGACATAAATAAAAGCTATTTGTTCCTCACAATCTTGTAGAATCTGAGGCTAACATGAAGGTTATAAGGGGAGGAAAGAATAAGAGGTAAAGAGAGGGTATGGAAGAGATCTGGGATCTTTTCTCCAAAAGGACACTAATCCCATCATAAAGGTCCTAGCCTTCATGATTTTCTCTAAAGGCAATTATTTACAAAGGTCTCACCTCTAATTCCCTTATGCTGAAGATAAGAAGATATGAAGAGCTTCAAGTTATGTTTGCCGATTTGCATTAGTAAAGAACACATCCACTGTGGTAAAGTAACATTGGTGAATTTACAGATACTGTGTGAGGCATACTTGTAAACCTAATGAAGTAATGAAAAGGTAAATGGCAACATAATTAAGTTGTCAGAATATGACTAAGTACTCAAAGTCAAAGTATGATTCAAAATGACAATCAACAAAGGAATATTGTGTGGGTCTGTTGCTTCATCTATACAAAAATGTGTTGCTGAAATGAATATAATACTGAGTGAAAGATGTGTTTCGTGATAGTTCAACACTGTGGCTAACTTGACTGAATTAACAGATGTCTAGGACTGTTGAAATGTATTTCTAACCATTTGGGTATTTACATTTCCACAGATGATTGACAAGAGGGACAATGACTTGGGTGAAAATTTTCCCTTAGTCTGGGCAGCACCATCTCACAGGTTGGAGTCTGGATAGAACAAAGGTAGAGGAGGAAGCTGGTGTGTGCACATGTGCAAGCACCTGAGTCCATGGACTTGAGATTCCCTTTTGTGATCTTTTCAGCAGCATTACGAGAACCAAGTCCCCTACGAAATTCTGAGGGGAACATGATCTTCTTCGCTAAGCATTCTTTGTGCTTAAGTCAAGTCAAAGTTTTTTTTTATCACTTTTGACTACAAGTTGCACTACTAAAGTGCACATGAAAATAAGTGGCAAATAAAGGCGTTCACTTGTGGAATTAAATGAATACAGCATGCAGGCATAAATACCCAGGCAAGGACACTTGTGAATCATATTAAAGAACCACAAAGCAACTGATTCAATTATGTCACATACCCAAAAATATAGGTAAAGATCTAAACAGTTTCAAAGGAGGTTATAAAACTGGAGAGAGTTCTAGATAAATCAATGTTAAGATGCATTGATTCTTTTAGTTTTCTCACTACAATTGATCTGTCACAAGAAAGACAGTCTCAAGGTCTTTACTACTCAAGTTAGACAGGAAAGAAAATATAAAAATGTCTGCTTAAGGCATACAAATTTGAGTTCACTTAAAGACATTTAAGAAATGACTAGGTGGGAAATCTGAGCAGAGGTAAAGAAGGGACATTCAGCAACAGAGCACACAAAGAGCTCTTGCTCTCAGCTCAGCTGAGGGGCAGTGGAAAGCCAGGATCGAATTCAGAGCAGAGGGAGGCACAACCAAGAAAGCAAGTCACTAGCCCAAAACCTAACTTTGAGATGTGCAAGATCTGAGCCATTTACTACTCAACATCCCATGAAGGAAAGGCAGAGTAATGACAAAAGTTTTGAACTCTAAAATTCTTTAATCACTTGCTACGTGGTATGTATAAAAATCAAACTTATTTGGTCTTTTTTCAGGGTTTTCAAAAGTCTAATACATGCAAAAGGGGGCAAGCTATGAAAGATACAGCTGAAAGAGATGGCACAGCATGATAAAAAGATCTGTCAAAGGAATCAGGTCCAGTTCCAGGCCATGTGTGACCGTCACACAGGGATGTCTCTCGTTTTTCGTAGGTTCATTTCCCAAAAATTTATACTGAAACTACGCCCCAGAATTTATATCAGAAATAAATAGTGTGAGACTTAGAAACTACATTGCATATTCCATATTACTACATTGTGCACAGGAATCACTAAGCAACTATTATTTGGGATTCATACTAAAAGATATTTATGTGGAACATAAATCCTATATTAAGAATAATAAATATAGGAATATAATTGTTTGATAGTTGGAAAGTTTTTCTATAATTAAAAGATTATATTAAAATTATTTTTGCTATGACTATTAAGAGAACACTCACAGTAACACTGATAATTTAATATTAAGATTTTCATTACTTAAATAACAAAGACATGAATTTAAATACATAAGAAGTAGCAATGGTAATAAGGAAAATGCCATGTGAAACCATCAAGAGTCTTCCAAAGAGATAAAATATAAATGCATTTAGCATCTCCTTCTCTCAAACTAGATGAAAGTCATCACTCATTCACAGTATGTTGGGGTGGGGGAAAGCCCTTACAGGATAAAGACTCCTACTCAGATCAAGCCTAAGAACCTAAGTGTGATCTCCACATGATCAAAGAAGAGAAACAATTCTCAAATGTTGTCCTCTGATCTCCAGATACATACTATGGCATGGTGCATGCACACTCAAACACACACACACACACACACACACACACACACACACACGCACACACACACAAGTATCAAAACAGTCTTCTTCAATATAATCCCCCTGACTACTTAATACCTCTTCAATGAAAGCAGAACAAAGGTAAGGCTTTATTTGTTGGAAAGAATTAAGAAAAGCCATTAAATATGGCCCATTTCTTCACTACATATTCTCAGTAAAATAGATAGGCAGTAGAGATCCACACTTGGAGTCGCCAGGCTGGGAAAAGCAGATAGAGAAGAAAAATGGCCCTAATTAGTTAGCAATAAGCTGTAACCTAAAAGAGCTGACAGGAATAAAGGTCTTTGGAAAAAGAACTAGGTAAGTGAATTGAGATGTAAAACAATGAAATAAATTCTGCTCGTACCCAGTAACATGGAGCAAGCTCATAAACATATTCCTGAACTAAATAAAAATCATTAAGAACACATACAATTGAATCTGATATTGATGTTCAGTCATGCAGAATGTCACATGCACATTAAATCATTTTTATTCCTGAATGCAACAAGGGTCTCTATTTTGATATAAGGTTGTAAACTTTTCCTTCTAGTCTACAAATTAGTTCCTGTACCATTTTATCCTCATTAAACATTTCCACTGAGGGGAAAAAAAAGCTTCAAAAGATCGATGAGGCAAACAGTATCTTAATCTGACAAACGGAGTAACAGCCAGTTAAGGGAAACACATGAAGTAAAGTTTGTAGATTGTTCTAGATAAATGCAGATGGCAGTGACCAAGAGAGGAAAGCAAAGTCTGAAAAGATCAACACCGGGTAGGATGGACCACTGATGGGTTCATAAAAAGAGATGTACACTTCCTGTAGTACTGATGCCAAATGGAGCAGTCAATACGTTTAAAAAGGTGATTTCCTTAAGTAAAAGGAAA
Source organism: Grammomys surdaster (assembly GCF_004785775.1). NCBI lineage: Eukaryota > Metazoa > Chordata > Mammalia > Rodentia > Muridae > Grammomys > Grammomys surdaster. Next base: position 7,299,462 of record NW_021604613.1, read on the forward strand.
TTTGCTAGTAGAAATGAACAACAGACTATCCCAAGAAAATCAATTAATCAGCCATGATTGCAAAACAAAAAAAAAAAGAAAGAAAAGAGGAGGAGAAAGAGGAAGAGGAGGAAGAAAAAAGAAAGGAAAGGAGAGAGGGAAGGATGGAGAGAAGGAAGGAAGGAGAGAGGAAGGGAGGAAGAAAAGGCTGTACTGAAATCTGAAATTCCAAGACAAGAGATATTCCTTGAGATGCTGAGGTGAAAACCAAGTTACTTAGAGAGCAAGCATTTGAGATGGTCTTGACGCCTTACCTTCAGGCCACATGCGATGCCAGCAAACAATGCAACAGTGCTCATACATGACTCCAAATGTGAGCCAAAATGTTTAGATTATTTCAAGCTGCCTTTCAGAAAGATACACATGTAGTCAGGAAGAAACTGAATAAATTAATATCAACTGTATCTGAGCATGGAGCTGAAGTTGATAAATGTGTTACATTTCAGACATGATCATTGATTGTAACTGGATGATTCTGGTAGCCAATCTAATTGTCTCCCAGATCTTTGTCTCTTTATTGAAAAGAGATCTTTAAAAACTAATAACCTGTACAATAAAAATTAGATATACCTGTAGTTTGCATGCTTTTTCTTCTGCTAAAGTCAAGTATATTTAAATTACTGTATCATATTGTTAGACAGTATTTATTACTTTTTATTATTTCTGTCTAGCTTTCCTTTATTATAATATATACAAAGAAATTTGAATTATAATTCCTTAAAATTACTTCAACGATAATTTAATGTTGAAATTTGGGATTTTTTTGTAATTCTGTTTCTTTTAAGTTCTTATTAATATATTTTAATGTGTTCTATAAAGACAGTAATGCCATTAAATAAAAAATTAGAATAATACACCAGAAATTACAGATGTAATTGAACTAAAATTTGCCTGGCCACTTTGACCTTTGCTTTAACAAAATCTTTCATTTCCTATATTTTTTAGGTGGTCAAAAATTTAACATCTGACTGGATAGCAAACATGCCACTAACTTAAAAATAATAATAAGTTAACAGAAAATCAGAATGACATGCTGACAGCTAACATGGCAAAAGAATCATAGAAATTTTCCTCGATCCCTTGTCAAGCAAAGCACTAATTGCCTCTAGCAGAAAAATTGGTGAGGGAAGAAAGGAAATGATTTGAAAGAATTTGTGCTCTCTTGCAAATCACACAAATGATTATTATTCTGTGAGCTGCAGACCGAATGACTATAATATGCTCTGCTTAGAGAGCTATTGTGTTTCTCTAGTGGGTGCAGGTTCTCCCAGTATACCCAAGGTTATAAGGCTCCATGGGAGCCTTCTAGTTCCAAGGCATTATGCAAATGTAATATATTAACAACCGAGCCTCTATTTGGAATGTTAAAGAGGGGAATTTACTCTAAGAAAAATGAAATGGTTCCTTTTATAGATTAAAAAATATAGTAAAAGAAAGCCATTTTAAATGACCAAAAACCTTAAAGATTTTGGCATTATCAAACAAACGATAATGACTAAGGACTAGTCTCCAAGACTAGGGAGAGAAGACTGCTTTTTTTAGGGAAGGCAATTATTACCTTCTGCAAATGAAAACCAAGGCTTCCCTTTTGATGGCTTGCTGGTGCTGAGATAAATTTTAAATTGTGTTATGTGTGAATGTGATTAAATAATTCCAAATCCTTACCATGAGTTACTGCAGAAAGTGGGTAAAACTCCATAAGGGAAAAAAAAATCCTTTCAAAGACCACCTGCCCACATCTAGGCTCTTTGCAACTATCTGCAAATCTAGTTAACAATAGACCTTTGTGATTTTGATCCCTCCAATTCAATTTTATTCTTTAAATGTAATCATAGTTTTAAGTCTGTAAGAATATATAGCACTGTCTTGTTTTGGTTTGCATTTGGTTTCAAGACAGGATTTCTCTCTGTAGTCCTGGTTGTCCTGGAATTTGCTCTATAGACCAGGCTAGCCTCAAACTCTGCCTGCTAAGGGTCTAAAGGTGTGAGCAACAACCAGCACTCCACTACACATGGCATTGTTTTACTGGACTCCAGTAAGGTTCTGTCAATGTGCTAAGAGATGACAACTCAAGCAATGCTTTAGGAAGCTCAGTGGTGACATGAAGGACATTAAGTCTCTGAGGGTCTCTCTGTGCTTCAACCTTCATGTGTCTTCCATCCCTTCTTCTGCCACAGAGTGCTTCACAAAACTGAAAACAGGTCATAGAAACTGACGTTCTGTGTAGGGACTACATATAAACAAGTTCTCTGATAGTGAATCACTCAACCTTATATCAAATGACTGCTGCCCTACGAGAAAGACATGCTGTTCAGAATAACCATGAAGGATAATTTTTGTCCTAAACTATGTCACTTTAAATTATATGTTTTGGTCATTTCTATATGTATTACATTGTATCTAAGCTTAAATACACAAGAAATTGAGTCTTGAGGTTTTTATTAAAAGTTTCCTGGGTCATATAAAATTTCTATGCCTTCTCCTTGAAAATATCCTTTGTTAAAAAAATTCCATTGTGCCATCGCTTCATGACACATCATGAAAGTCATTGCATTAGGGTTCTGTTACTATAACAAAATACGTTAAGACGGTAAGGTTTACTTTGGTTATCAACTTTAGAGATTTTAATGTATAGTCATCTGGCCATTTGCTTTGAGGCCTAGAGAACACATGATAAAGGAAATTGCTTATTTTATAGCAGCCAGGAAACAAAAAGGAAAGAAGAGATGCTAGAGTCCCAAAACCTCCATCAACAGCATGTATGTAATAACCTAAATGATGGTTTTAGTCTAAGTCTGTCGCTAGAGAGTTCCACCTCCTCCCAAACCACAACAGGTATTGCACATCAAAAAATGTTTGAAACTCATGCACAATAATTGCTATGGCCAGTGATTTAATCAAGTTTTCTATTTAGTAGCACCAAATGCCCTCAAAATAAGTCATTTCTGTCATAATGGTGTTTGGGCAAATGTGAATATACAGAAGCAACACAGTCTAAATGATGTCCCGCACACCACCTTTCCCAAAGCTAATAATACTATTTATTGTATACGGCTGAGCTGTGTGCACATGAAACACATCCAGGGGATTGTGTCTATGGGAAATCTAAATCTGGTTAAGCTGACAAGACTCTCAAGATGATAAGACTCTTCCAGCATGTAAATAAGGAATTAGACCAAATTATTTCTCGGTTTTTCCTGAAAGGGATGCACACTCCAAAATCAGTCTGCTTAGTTAACAGTTTAATTTAGTCTGGGTGATATAGTATCCTCTTTCTAGGTTTCTTATCTCCACAAATATATTTATGATTTAAAAACTCTGTCTCAATCTGTGAACTTTTACAAAAATAGGAATATTTTCACAAACTTTTAACCAAACAAAAATGATAAGCTTCCATGGGTAGATGGCACAGCTTCTTTATAACTGAATTATCCACTCTCAAGAATCTAAAACAAAGAAAAAACAACTTACTGTATATGAACACATGGAAAGGAAGAAACAAAGCCATCTCATGACTTCTTGAAGCTGAGCCACAAGCTGCAAACCAGGAGTTCTAAAATCTCATTGCTTCAGTATGTCCTAGCAAAGCTAATCACAGCTAAGGTTTTATGGAAACAGACCTTGGAGATGGAGGTGCAGACAGTACAATGAGCAAATGAAAATGGGATGAAGAGGAATATAGAATTTTTCAAATTGCTTTCTTTTCCGGCCTCTAGATTCATTCTATGAGGGTTCAAGGCTCTTATACAAATCACATCTCCTCATTGACCATCACAGGGAGTTTAAGAACCTATAGAGGATTAAAATGCTCTGAACTGAGGCTGTATGAAGTCTACAGCTTCATTTCATCCAGCCATGAGAGCCACTGCTGCTGGATTCCAGAAAATTAATTTTCCACCTAGTGATTTCCTTTAGTTTTCCCATAATGGAACACCGAATAACCTACAAATCCAAGAATTTAAAGATCAGTAGGCAGTGTTCAGCCAACTATTTCTATACAACCTAATTTACCATGGAATTAGGATACAACATTGGGGATAACTTTAAAAAAGGGAAGATGAAGGGAACTTTTAAAGAAGTGTATATAAAGAAAAGAACTAACAGGTTGAATAAGTTTTCACTATTGTTTACATTTATGGGACAAGATCTGTAGGAGAGTCTGAAATACAGTCATTATTTTCAATATGTGCATTCAAAAGCTTAGGATATAGCTGATACAGGGAAGCAGAAGAATGTGATTATGTTCAACAGTGCCGTGGAAAAGTGAGGACAGACACAGACTGGTGTGGAACACTGATTGGACAGTAGAAAGACATTAAATCACAGGAAATTTAAATCAAAGTTTCCAAAGGTATGAAGCTGTATGACAACTGGTCTTTGGAAAACATTGCAGCACAAAGAAAGAAATTATTAATTTATCCTACTTCTTTGTCACTTCTAATATCCTATAAAAAGTATCTAGTAGCAAATAGTAGTTTCCAATTTTCAAATGTTTATTTAAAAAAAAAACCCAAAGTTTTAACATATAGCAGAACTTAAAGAAGGTAGCTCTTCAAGAAGGTGGAAAGGGTCCCTTAGGTTACATACATTTGACTATGTTAGGCTTAGTCATAGCCCAGTAGAAGGTTGCATTTATTCTGCATTCAGAAGAATTTTCTCATTCCTTTAATATAACTGCCATGTATTCCAATGTCAGCTAAATGGATTCTATACTCTCTTTCCTTAAAAAGTCTTTTTTCTTTCTTTTTTCTTTTGTTTTTGTTTTGATTTTTTTCTACAAGGATAAAGAATGTAGTCGGTTTGTCTGCTAATCTAAAATTCAAACGAAGTGCATTTAATTTATATTTTAATCATTTCAAGAAATAGATTTAAGCATGGGATCTATGACTATAAAAGCAATGGACTAGGAAGACTGTATTTATATATTTAGAAATGTGTTTGTGTGTGTGTATACGCGGACACGTGTGTGCGAGAAAGAAAGAGAGAGAGAGAGAGGGAGAGAGAGAGAGAATACAGTTAAAAAGAGATTGGATTTGAAAGAGAGCAAGGGAAGAAACAAGGATGGGAAGGTGAAAAGGGAAGGGGGAAATGAGGTAATTATATTATAATCTCAAAATCGTATTTTAAAAATTTTCAGTGCTTTATAGGCATGTCTTCAAAATATGACTGAACTATACTTTCTGCTTCCTTATGTCTCCAACATTTAGATGCTTCCCTTAGAACTTCTTGATCCTCATAATCATGTGTCAGCCCCCTAATACATTCATTCCCTTTATCTATTTAATTATCCTTCCCTTTCTCTCTATGAAATACTCTGACCACTATACCAGAATATAGTATATATGTTTGTAACTTTTGAAAGAATAAAAGGCTGAGATTTCAGAAAAATATGTACTACTTGAAATAGACAAAGATTCTTAAAGTCAAGTAAATGTCTAAATAATTGAAATAGGAAATGCTATAGATTTATAAAGTAGGAGCTAAAAGATATCAAAAAACATGAAAGGAAAAATAAATACATTTAAATAATTTATTAAGAGATTCATAATAAATTTCCAATAGCTAAATGTAAAGATTAATAAATTTAAGTATAAAAATGTAAAATAAATTTAAATGGAAAAATTCCATTAAAAATGAGGGAAGACAAGAGGTTGGGAAAACATGCTTTAAAGCATAATAATAAAGCATAAAACATATATTTTGAAATGTCAAATCAATAAAATACCATTAACTCAAGAAATAAATGAATAAAGAAAGAACTCAAGATAAGAGGAAACCTAAATGGCCAAGAAACATAAGGAATCATGTTTGACTTTCACAAAATATAGACTAAAATAAAATTACTTCACAATAAAAATTAAGAGGAAAATCATCACTCAGGTTTAAGAACGTTCACTACTTGTCTTCATCACTTTTCAATTGCTGTGATGTGATACCTGTGACCAAAGCAGTTATAGAACAAAGGGTTTACTGGGAGTTGCACAAGGCAGAGAAAGAGATGGGGAGGGAGGAATGGAAAGAGAGGAGAGAGAGAGAAAGAGAGAAAGAGAAAGAGGGAGAGAGAGAGAGAGACTTAGCTTTTTAAAATCTCAAAGCCTAATATCAGTGACATACTTTCTCAAATGAAACCACACCCCCTAGTCCTTTCCAGATAATTCTATCAACTGGGGGGGAGACCAAGTATCCAAATATATAAGTATGTAGGAAGCCATTTTTTTTAAACCACCACGCCATTCCTACAGAGCTACAGAGAGTTCCGGTCTCAGGACCCTCATGACGTGACTCAGAGTCACCTCTATTCCAGCTCTAGCAGATATGACACCCTCTTGTTGTTTCTGAGATATCTACACACATATACACATATTTCTTTTTAAGAATTAAGAAATTGGGGCTCAGTTGGAGAAGTGCTTGTCATACAAACATGATCAACTAAATTCAGAGTTCCAACAACCGCAGAAAACAGACAATGTAAAAGGACATATTTATAATCCCAAAGCAGGGGAGGCAGAGTCGGGAGAGTTCCTGGTTCTCATTGACCAGCCAAACTCTCGGGTTCATGAGATACAGGTTCATTGAAGAAATTCTGTCTCAAAAAGTAAAGTGGAGAGTAGTTAAATTAAACACCCAGCATCGACCTCTGACCTCAACATGTATAGTCACAGACATACATATCCCACATGTAGTAGAAGTAGAATATGAATATACATATACAACAAACAAAAAAGAAAAAAATTAGGAAGCTTGACAATATTTAGCAGGACAATGGGAAAATTATATGTTCTTTTGTGTGACTACAAACTAGTCTAAATAAATCTTGTTATATTCGTGAGATTAAAAAAAGAGCACAAATTCTATAGATCAGAAAATGCACTAGTTGGTAGCAGATTTCTAAAACATGTATAATATAGGCATAATATTTTGTGCACTGTGTAAGTTATTCAAATGCTTGTTTCTCTGCCCTCATATCTTGTTGCAATCTGGACATGGCACTGAAAGGCTTATTACAAATATTTTCTGTTTTAAGTTTGTGTAAACTCTGCTTACTATTTGTTCTCTGCTTTGTCAATTAAAGCTAATCAGCCAATGGCTGGGCAAAAGAGAGAATAGGGTGGGACTTCTGCCACCCAGGGGCAGGAGAGATAGAAAAAAGCAAAAGGGATTGAGCCATGAGGAGGGCTACAGGAGGCATCATGGGAAAATACATCTGATCCAGACCAATACTATAGTCCAAGTATCTCTGGGATCTGGGTTGTGAAGTGGCCAGATTAGCTTGGAGGATTAAAATATATCAGTGACTACCCAAGTATTGGGTGGTAAAGCTTGGTTAAATGAATCTAGTATTCTCAGTCTCATTCATTTAGGAGCTAGGTAGGAGTAAAGAAAAATTAGATACCTTTTAAAATTACTGTTATAGTATAAAATGTTTTAAAAATTTTAAAACACTACTTGTATACCATTTGAATTGAAATCTGGACATAGAGGACTTAGTCAATGAACTTCTGACAGCAAGCAACAACTTTTACCTAGTTCACTGCATAATTTAAAACATAAATAAATAAATAGTTTTTGTGCCTTATATTTAGTTAGCTAAATCATTAGAAGCACAGAGGAATCCCTAAAAATGGAGTAGTGAAAGCAAGAAGCAGCTACCTCCACAGGGCCCTTGACAGCAGAGTTGAAACTCAAAACCTCCAAGGAAGGGCCCTAATTAACTATGGATCTAGTCTATTATCCAAGAAGGAACCAATGGAATTGGGTCCAGGCCAAGAATGGGAGAGGCATGGAAAGCCAGGGCATTGTGTCTGAGGATGCAGCAAATAAGATTGATTCTAAAACTAGACTGGAAAACCTAGAGGATATGGAAGACACCAAAAAACAAAACCCTCCAAATCAACATGAGCAAAGCTTCGATGATCTCACAGAGATTGAAGCAGCATGCACAGACACCGGATCTGCTTGGGTCTGCACCCGGGTCCTCTGTATATACATTATGGCTTCAAGTTTACTGTTTTTATGGGACTCCTGAGTGTGTGCAACAAGTGGTTTTCTGATTCTTGTACCTTCTCTTCAGCTTATTTTCTTCTCTTTCTTTGCTCTGTGCAACTTTGGTCCAATTGTTTTTTTAATCTTACTATATTTTATTTGTTATATATTAATATTATCTCACAGAAGCTTGCTCTTGTCTAATGAAAGACAGAAAGGGAGTAGATATGAGTGGGAGAAAAGGTGAACTGGGATGAGTAGGAGAGGAAACAGTAATCAGGATATACAGTGTGAAAAAGAATCTATTTTCAATAAAAGGGGGAAAAAATAAAAGCTTTATATCAATAATGATAGCAATAGTAATAATAATTATACACTGGTACTAGAATGAAAACCTACAAAAACAATTCAGGAACTAGTAAGCGACAGAGCCAGTGCTTCTGAAAGTTGAGTTGTCAAGGCAAGGCTATGCAAGCAAGGAACAGAACAAGCCATAAAGGGGATCCAATGAGAAGCAAATTCTTTTCCAGGTACCCTCGGGCCTCCTGGCATAAGTCACAAAGAGTCATCTGGTAACACAAAAATGGAGTTCGGAGAATCCCAGCCCCAGCATCAGCCATACAAGCTCACACTAAAGAAAGTATAAAGTGAATACAACGTCAAGAAAAAACGTTGAATAACTAAGACTTTAGTCAAACTTCAAAATCTGACAAGCAGTATATGTACTAGTACATGTGTTTTGGTTAAACTAAGAGGAGACACATAGTGAAAGGAAACACAAAATTTTAAACAGAGGTGGCATCTGTTGGATGTAGTGGTGTTTGTGGACCTCAGTGTGGCCATTCGAATTTTATTCTCAAGCTGCATGGTGCATTCTAAATTATTGGTTATTATCTCCTAGGTATTTTAAAAGTCTGAAATACTTCATGAAAAATAATAGCCAAGGAGAACAGCCCTTTACAGAAAGAGAAAGGAAAAAAAACAGCTATCTTCTTGTCTTAGAGTGGGTATTACTTACAGTCTGTCAGGGATAACTTACTGGATACAGACTCAGAAAAAGTAAGTGTTCTAACCTTGTCACAAATGGCTGCACTTCAGATTTCCTGCAGATTGACACTCCTTCCTGGGAAGAAAACATTCAAATCGTCCATGAAGTCCCCATCTGCTTGTGTGAGAACATCTGCAGAGATGTGGACTCTCCTAAATTAAGTGCCAGTAATGCATTCACTAGTAAAATTACCCTCCTCAATGTGCCACAAAGCTCAACTTTGAGACGGCAATTGATTTCAGACGTTCAAATACAGCCATACTAAAAGACTCATTCACCATTGGTAACACTTACCCTGAAGTTGAAAATACTTCAATAGCATATTTAATTGTTGACAAATTTGTTTTAGTTTCTTATGGTTGTATTTTTAAAACTTATATTGATCATATTTTATATGAATTTTATAATGATACCCAAACAAATGTCGATACTGAATATGCTGTCATAAAACAGTTTGTATCATAAGCATTAACATAATTTTTAAATACTTTGTTGAGCAACTACTGTATTCACTTTTTTTCTGCCCCAGGCATTATGAGATAACTGCTAACACATATGAACTTCTTTAAAAACGGTAATTACAGAGTCCAAACATCTCATTGATGCCTACTATTTGATTTTGCTAATCCAACACATGCTAAAGTACAGGAAGATCATCAATAGGGACATGTGTAGATAGGAAACAACATGAACTGTGGAAAAGCAGAGGTGATACAGAATGGACAACAGAACTTCCCCCCTTAAACTCTTTTCAGAAAGTCTTTTGTATCTTACTAGTGCATAACCAAAAGTAATATTTTTGGAATTATTCCAGTAATGGTTTTTCTATTATTCCAAATTCTAAAAATGTTTCAGATCAGTTGGAAATGTTGTAGAGTTCATGAAGGCTTTTCTAGCATGCACAGAGCCCTGTGTTCAATCAGAGCTTCATCAGAACTGGATGTCAGACATGAGGGTACATGCAAATCATCCCAGGACAGGACTCAGGAGGTACAGGTAAGATGATAAGAAATTCAAGGTTATCTTCAACTGCATAATGAGTTTCAGGCCAGCCAAGAATATATATATAAGAGTACATACAGATCAAGACAAAATGTGTCTCAAATAATATGTCAGGTTTTGTAGAAAAATTATAAATCTTGAATATGATTTCGAAATGCACTGTTTGGGAAATCAAAATATCAAAGTTCTTAAGGGAAACTTTATGACATTTTATTCTTATTTATCTTATTCATTTGTTTTTAATTTTCCACATATGCAATGTCATGTCAGTCGCATAGCAGATAGTTAATAAACACTGATGATTCAAATGTCATTTGCTAACATTTGCACAGACACTGACTCAGATGTTGTTTCTCAAAAAATTATTTGGTGATTTGTCATCATGATAACCACTTAAATATTTTGGTGGAAAAGGACTTTTATATTTATGAATTCAGTCTTTTTTCAAGGAAATAGTATTTGAGTAATCATGCCTGGATTCTCAGTATTTGGGGGTTGAAGGATTTTAATACTTAGTATATGGGTAAAAATGATAATAGTAACAATCAAAGGGGGAGTGACAGTGAATAAAGGGGTGAATATTTAGTATTTAAAAAATCTAAGTTTACTAGAGATGTCTGGACACACAACACTATGCTTTGAGCTATCTCTTGTTTAATTTTCAAAGAATCTAAATAATATTGAAAACTATTTTTCTCTTGAAAAACTGGTGGCTTAAAAAGACAACCAAATAAGCCATTAAACAATGAAATTCAGAGCTAAGCAAAGAATTCTCAACTGAGGAAACTCATATGACTGAGAAGCACCTAAAGAAATGTTCAATATCCTTAGTCATCAGGGAAATTCAAATCAAAACAACCCTGAGATTCCACCTCACACCAGTCAGAATGGCTAAGATCAAAAACTCAGGTGATCGCAAATGCTGGCAAGGATGTGGAGAAAGAGAAACACTCCTCCATTGTTGGTGGGATTGTAAGCTGGTACAACCACTCTGGAAATCAGTCTGGCAGTTCCTCAGAAAATTGGGCCTAGCATTATGTGAGGACCCAGTTATATCATTCCTGGGCATATACCTAGAAGATGCTCCAACGTATAACAAAGACACATGCTCCACTATGTTCATAGCAGCCTTATTTATAATAGCCAGAAGCTGGAAGGAATCCAGATGTCCTTCAACAGAAGAATAGATACAGAAAATATGATACATTTAAGGGAGTATTGCTCAGCTATTAAAAACAATGAGTTCACAAAATTCTTAGGTCAATGGATGGAACTAGAAAATATCATCCTGAGTGAGTTAATCCAATCACAAAAGATCACACATGGTATGCACTCAATGATAAGTGGATATTAGCCCAAAAGCTAGCAATACTCATGATACAACTCACAGACCACATGAAGCTCATGAAAAAGGAAGACCAAAGTACTAGTGCTTTGGTCCTTCTTAGAAGGAGTAACAAAGTACACATGGGAACAAATATGGAGACAAAGTGTGGGACAGAAACTGAAGGAGGGGCTGTCCAGAGACTGCTCCAGCAGGTTATCCATCCCATATGCAGTCACCAAAGGCAGATGCTGATGTGGATACCAGAAAGTGCAGGCTGACAGGAGCTTGATACATCTGTCTCCTTAGAGGTCTGCCAGAGCCTGACATATACAGAGGCAGATGCTCACAGCTAACCATTGAACTGATCATGAAGTCCCCATTGAGAAGTTAGAGAGAAGACTGAAGGAGCTGAAGGTGTTTGCAGCCCCATGGTATTGTTGGCAACAATACCAACCAACCAGGGCTCCCAGGGTCTAAACCACCAGCCTGGGAGCACATAGGGAGGGACCCATGGCTCCAACAGTATATATAGGGGAGGATGGGCTTGTTGGGCATAGGTGGGCAAGGAAGCCCTTGGTTCTGTGAATAGGTGGGTGGGGGCACATCCTTACAGAAGCAGGATGAGGACAGATAAAATAGATGGGCTTCTGGTTAGGTGGGAAATGGGGGAAAGGGGATAATATTTGAAATGTAAAGAAAATATCCAATAAAAAATTAATTTTGAAAAAAAGGTTGAGAGACATTTCCAACATCATAAAATTACTTAAGGGCAGTTAAAATGGGACACAGATTTGAGTCTACATTGAAGAAACATGTTAAAAATAAAACTAGAGTATGTGGGTATATATAAAGATTATCTTTGGGGATATGGGACAATGCAGTCAAATATATTAGTGCATTCCACTAAATGTAGCTGCTGGCAACCTTGTCCCCAGAAACAAGAACAGATTGAAAAGTGCTCTGTTGTTTCTCCTCTAAAATGCTTAGCAACAACAAGCCTAATCAGTTTTTTATAAGGCAAAGATTGTATCTCATATCAAAATAACAGAATCCGTTTCATCCACTTTCCAAATAGTTTGGAGACAGGTCTATAGACTTCTTTGTGTGTTGTTTGAGACTTTTCCTGGGGAGGAATGGACCAACAACAGGGATTATTGATTCCAGATAGGGAATCAAAAATAGACCAAATTTAACCAGTCAACAATGACCAACTTAGCAAACCAACAAGAACATAGATGCTACTTAAAGAGCAGAGATGACTTGAAAGCTTCATCATCACTGACCCCCAGCCTACGTGACATCTCAAGAAGGCTGAGGCCCTAGGGTTCTCTAGAGCTGGCAAGCAGCTTTGTTAACAGGAGACTCTCCTAACTCTGGAGTTATTACTTCATAAACTTGGGCAGGGGACTATGTTTTTTTTTCTTTCTGGTACTTCTTGAGACTTGTAAAATGTTTATGTCCTAAGTTTCAGGAGAACTACTTAATCCTGAAAAGATCATCCCTCCAGGATGGCCATGAGCCTCACTCCAAGACGACCATTTTGACTCAGAAGAAATTACTTTACAACAGTACAAAATGTTTTGATCACATTTACCCCTTCCCCCAACTCCTCTCAAATCCACCTCACCTTCTTTACCAACTCAATAGTTTTGGTTTTCCTCTAGGGCCTAGAGCCTGTCTAGACATAAGTTCTGGGCCTCAATACTGGTGTCAGGTATGGGTTTTGTTGTGTGTAGCAGGCCTTCAATTCAATGAGAAATATTTTTAATATCTTATGTGAGATGTTGTCTGACTGAGTTGTCACATGCAATCTGCTGCCTAGGCTGAGCCAAGTTCAGTTGTGTGTGACTGTTGCTGCCAGACTTCCCACTCTGGAGATAACGGCAAAACCATGAAGAAGTGACTCTGGCAACCTGACAGAAAGGCTTCTGTTTGGACCACTGATAAGATTGAAGACAAACATGAATTAAAACTTAGCTTTGATATTAGGAGTTAATAGGCTTCACCGTTATTACACAGAGAAACAGAAAGTTTGGAATCTTTAAGAAGAAATTTCTTATATGTAGTGAAGAAAGGAGGCTCGTATTCATGAGAGAAAGGAAACAATGATAATAATGATGCATTTCCTTAATTCTGAGACACTAGTTAATTAATGCTTCCTAAATTTTAGTGTCTAAGGAAAATGACTATCAGAACCTCACCCTCCCGCCTATATGTGTAGCATTAACCTTTCTATTAGACTTACAATTATGGAGAATGGTGAAAATTCAGTATTCTAGCTAGCTGTGCAAATATCTTCCTGATACACTTGTTTAGAAGCCATATAAACATAGATGTGTGCACTGGAGACCATGGAGAGACACACACGGCAAGCAAGCCATATTTATTCATCACCACAAGAATTTCTATGGATTAATCCTACAATAAAAGTCAGGAACTTCAAAGTCTTGGCTCAGTTTAAGCACAGTCCTCCAGAGGAATGTATTGTAAGAGAAAGAAATAGCATTTTAAAGCAGTTTCTGAAGACAGGATTAGTGGCTAATGTTAATACGGTACCGCTGTCCTCTGGGACTCTGCATAGACAAATCATTGATTTCTACATTTTTCATTCTTAGGACTTCTGTAGTCACTTCAGGGTGTCTTCATGTAATCCACTCATACCAGGGAATATTTTCAGGGATATTCTAAATAATTAACCTTCTCACATTGGAGTTCAAGTGTTTCTTTGTGATAAAGTACTTGAGCACCTCAAAAGCATAATTACAGGCATGCCCTTGAGAGTTGGGTTATATCAAGTTCTCAAAATGAGTGTGGATATTAAAACCGATATAGCAGCAATTAGTTATGAATTTTCTCTATTACCTAGACTGCTGGATTGTGTCCATGAAATATAATTCTTTTAAAAGAGTCTGCAGAATTTTTGATTTCACTCTTAATACCGAGTCTAGAATTTATCACCATATTTCTTTAATTCTTCAATTTGTTAGTGTCATACACGCATGCATGTGTAAATGTATGTGGTGTGTACTATGCAGGCCATACTACAGGCCATACATGCATGAGCCATAGCACACAAGCGGAGTTCCAAGAATAACTTTTGAGGATCAGTTGTCTCCTTTCATTATTAGGGAAAGGATCAAACTCAGTTCATCAGGCTTGTACAACAAATGCCCCTCTCCACTGGGCAATCTTGCCTGCCCTACTGTCGTATTTAAAAGACAAAGACATCAAAAACCATTCCAAATTTCTTTTTTTTCCCCTTTCATTCTCCTGATGAATTAATGTGTATTAGGATACGGGCAAACCTGTTTCACATATAAATAATAAATTCTTTTTGGAGTGCAAATCATGGATGTATTGAAAATGACAATGAATTCCTTGAAATAGTAAGAAATTATTAAATACAATTAACTTATGAGAGTATGCAAGCATAATTACCCCTTAAAATTGTAGCTGTATGTGCAAACTAAGCAATCAGAAAATACTTTGTGTTGTATCAATAAAATCCTAGAGCTCTCCCACATCCGTAATTCTGACCTTAGCCTAGGAAGGGGATGTTTTCACTACCAGTACTTTAATGCTTCTTCTAAAATGAAACATGATTTTATACCTTTTATGAACAAATCATCTACTAATCAGGTATATATAAAATATTATTTATAAAATATTATTCTACAGAATTACTATAAAGATCATTCCAGCAACAGTTAAGACCACAACATGAGTGTGAAAATTCCAGTATCTTCTAACTCTAGCACCAGCCTGCAGTACATGGTGATAGATACGTTTTTAAATGCTACATCAAAAGTTTTCAGCTTTCAGGAAAACAGATATCTCTGATAAATAATACTTTTTAAACCATGTACTTAACTTTTTTGATGCTAGGAATTTTATTGCTATGCCTCTGTGTGAAAAGCATGTGCGTACATACTATGCACAATTCATAGAAACAATCATTTAATAATATAAAGTGTAACCATTCTTCTGAATTTCTTCCAAGGTTTTTGCATATGTTTACGTGTTATGATCAAGACAATTTAGCATATCCGTTGATTCAGGATCCATGCTACCTTGATTGATATCACTCCCTATAGGTGGTGTCAATAAACTCTTTGTCTGCTCTTCTGTCTCCTGTCTATCTTTACTGTGGTGAAGAGCCTTATTCATTATATTCCCTCTCCCTTGTACAACTTCCTTTACTTCTTCTGGTTCATTGATCATAGGTAACCATTTTATCTAAAATAATAATTGTTACACATACACACATTTCTGTTCTTCTTATGCTAAAGCATTTATTTATTTACTTGTTTTGTTTGTATGTTTGTTTTACACATTTCACACCATTAGCAGGATTATTTGACGTCTTCTCTCTATAGAATATATAATTGTCCTAGTTAAGATACAGCCCATTAGGAATATCTTATGATGGCTGGAAACATATGACAAGCATTGCTATATGTCATTACTCCTTGTGTTTACAATCTCTAGGTAGAATGGCTGTGATCTAGGAAAGCTGCAATTACTGTGTAACACAATGCCAAAAGTACCTCTGAGAAAGTGAACATTTCTTGATTTAGTCTCACAATTGTATCTGTCAGATGGTTGCCTACTTGGCTAATTGGCCTGCAAAATTTAATAATCAGGACATTCGCTATATATAATTTATCATCCTTCTGGGCTCTGCTCTTAGTGAATATGAATACTCCACTGATTCCATTTAACTTGAAATGGATCCAGCATCTGCTTCTGGGTTGCAGTGCCTTTCAGCTGTGCAATCTTTAAGTGTTCCAGCAACTGAAGTTCACATTTACTATTGAATGGCATCCTTCATCTGTAAAGTCATTTACAAACTTTATTGATCAAGCTGTAATTTTCTGAGCCGAAATTTAATCTGTAGAGCCTTCTGTAAAGTAAAACTGAATCCTTTAGTAATCATGGGCAATGACGGGAGTTATTTGGTTTGTGGTAATTTGCATTATTTGTTTATTATATCCCATTGGTTCATGCTATATACTGCTGTGCTGTGTGGCAGGGGCAGGGAAGTCACTCACTGGCTCATCTTAGTCCATAGATGAAAGCATTTGTGTTATGGATGAATGTCATCTTGATGGGAAAGTCTCTACCACTAATACATACTCTTTATGTCCATAACATGCCTTATACTGAGTCCTGCCTGGATATCTATTCAAAAATCTCCAGGAAGCTATGATGTTCCAAAACATTAAACTAAAATCAGTAGGACTCCATCTGAACACAATCTCTGAATAACCCCCTTAACCCAACACAGCATACATTGCTGCAGCATTGATGTTCCCTAACACCCTTATCCTCTTTGCCTTAAAAATCAGTGCAGTACATCCAACTAAGCACTGTGGTAAAAATTGAGCTGTATCAGGATACAGGATATTCTAAATAACTTATTTCAAGTTTATTCTTCCAAAATTATGGTTCTATTTTAACTAAAAATGCAAAGATATAATGTCTCAGATTCTGTTTAATAATGACATACTAGTACAAACATGTATTCCTAGATATCAGTCTTGGATAGTTTATAATAGATCATTTAGTAATTCAGTGAACTGAACTTCATTTAAATAATAACATTCTGGAAAGTATACTGTGCTGTATGAAGACAGAGTAAACACTTACAGCAACAGATTAAAACATCTAAACTAACATCTAGACCTGACAGGCAAGATCACTATTCTTACTTCATGCTTGCATCACAGAATAGCAAGAGAGCTTTTGACTGGATAAGATAATGCCAAGAGTTTAATTCCGGTATATCAGAAGATAAAGCACTCAATTGCCCACGAGATTATAAAATTTGTGTTTTGGTACCTTGTAGACATTAACTATACAGACATTGGACCAGATAAAAGAACATGCATAGTCCAGAGAACAATAAATAGCACTGTCACTCACTAATGCTTGCTAAAGATTTTTTTTCTGAAGAAAGCACTTAAAAATTTCTGACGTTGCCTACACTATTCAGACAAGAAAATATATAGCACTATAATAAAGTCAGAAAATATGTTCTCTATTAATAAATTCACTCCTCCAACCAAAAATTCTATGCAAGAAAGATTAAATAATTCTAATATGACAGAGTTTGTTAAAAGTAAGACATATATAAAACTTCATCTTTTTAAAAATTAACCTCCTTCACCTTTGCACAAGGGTGACCAAAGTAAACAATAATCATCCCATTTGTGACTGGTAAATATGCACACTATCAATTTGTCTACTAAAAAAAAAGTTTTTAGGAAACAAATTAAATTTTCAAACCAAATACTATCACAAGTGCTTCAAAATCTCCAACATATCATAGACTACAGAAAAAAATCTACTGCAATATATTATTTTAAGATTTTGATGAATATTCCTTTTTCTCCTGCCCTAATTCTATTTCAATTCTGAGCTGACTTCTCTAGTGTTCAGTAAGCCTCTTTGATTTTGAAGAATGCTTCTTAAGGTTCTCCTAGTTGTGTTCCAAGAATCTGTTAAATGTCAAGGAGATAAATTCAATTTCAAGAATGTGATGCAAGTAATTTTAATTTCATCCTGTTTAGAAAATAATCTTTTATGTATTTAAAGAAATGAGTTATTTGAGAAAATCAAAATAATACTTTAAAATGTTTTTCTTTCATCATTCATCCGTCTTCCAGATAATTTGTACAATGTAAACCTCATACTCATAAAATTTTTATCCTATTACTAGGTTTTTGTCACATCCAGTCAGTAGACCAGATAGCTAGCTTCAAAGGACCTAAGCACACAGTGGATTAAAAGTCTAAGTAAATCTATCCTAAGTTTAAAGGTAAATACAGTTCATTCTTCCATGAGACTAACCTGTTAATTCACAACTGATCTTTCTAAACTGCGATCAGCCTTCATGTTTCTGTCCAATGTGCAGATTCTATGTAGAACATCACTATGGGATTATTTTTAATAACTGTTGTGTTTCAAACTTCCTTGTTGTTCACTCAGGATAGTATTTATCAGCAAACTTCTATGGAGTCCTTTAGAAATAGCTCTTTGGAAGAGATACAGTTTGGTTTAGCATGCTTAGAATAGTAGAGTCACTGCAACATCACCACCAAAAAAGGGGAAGTGAGGAGGAGGAGCTACCTGCTGTTTTCTATGAAGTCTGTATCTTCTGAAATCTGGTAATCATCAACTGGACTGGTGAAGTAACTTGAGCATCATGCTGAGAGATGTGATGGCAAACAAACAAACAAAGAAACCCCACAAACTAAATTCAAGTGATAACTCACTGAATACCCTTGTAAGCATTAGGTAAACATAAGTAAGGCACACTCATGTCACTACAACTCCACGTTATGGCTCAATAAAAGGATTTGAAAGTTGCAACAGTGGAGAAAAAGGCACAGAGAACAAAAGTAAATGAAATTCATAGGACAAAGAAAAAGTATAAACAGTTTCAAGCCATTCAATAAGCTAATACTTAAGCCTATCTATTTCCTTGGAGCTTTGAAAACTGCTCATAGGAGACGAGAACCAAAGATATAAACCAAAAATCATCAGTATGCATTGTCAGTGTGTGCTTATAATATAGGAACTCTAAATACATATAAACATAAATACATATAAATACATATAAACTCTCCAAATGTAATGGAAGGAGAAATCCAATTTCTATAAGTTGTCCTTTGACCTCCATACATGTATATATACATACACAAATAAAAACATGGAATAAAAAATTTTTAATCCAGTTTAGAAATGCAAGGCAGAGCTGAAAACTATTGTTTTACACAATATAAAATAATTTATACTAGGCTACACTCTGATCTTAAAAGTTGTTCTGTACCATTAGTAGTTGAGATGTTGTGTGACTTTCCCTGAGGATATATGAGTAAATATCTACCAACTCTGTACTGGGCAAAGCTCAGCTTAGCCAACCAGTGAGTTCATTGATGTTACTTGAAGGGGAAAGGGTGAAAGATTATTAACAGAAACTGCTATGACCTTCAAGTAGCTGCATCATTTTAAAACCTAACTGAGGTTATCAACTAGTAGAACTAATCTTCTCTCTCAGTCCTTATTGCTTATTCAACCTTGGGGGGGGGGGTGTATGTTAGTCTAGTAACATAGCCTCGTAGTTAGTCTAGTAATCTTCATGGACTTCCTAAGACTTATGAGTTGTTTATTCCTTAAGTCTTAATAAAATGTAAAGAATCTTTGAGAACAATGTTGGCTTTCTTTCTCACACTCAGATGAGCTTTAACTCAGATGTGATCATACAGTAATCTCTCATCCATGTAAATCTTCTACTGAGTTATTGCCTCTGAGTTCTTTTCCTGTGGATTTCAACAATGAGATTTACATACCACAAAAGAATGAGATTTAGCAAGAAGTTTTATTATATAAGAAGGCAGAATGCCCATAAGTCAGGAATGGGTCCTAAGAAACAGGTTTTCCAAAAGCTGCTACTCTGAAGGATTTTCATATGACTGATGAAAGAAACCTGCTTAAGGCATGAGGAAGGGGCTGAGATTTTCCAGTTGAGCCACCAAGACATCTCTAGTATATCTTTTCAATGTCTGTCATATCATTGAATATAATATCTAGGCAGGAGTGCTCATTTAGAAGAGATAACAAACCACCAGTAACTGAAACTTCTTGCCTGCATTCCTGGCCTCTAGCAATGACAGAATCACCAAGGAGACGACAGAAATTTCTGGAACTGCTGCCTTTTAGACCATTCCCCTAAAGCTTTCTGAATAGCTTCTATCTTCTCTTGTTCTCACTAGTAAGACTGCCCCTGGGCTAAAGGATTTCATGTTGGGACTTCCAGTCATAGGCATTTACTTCCAGGCTGGAAACATCCCAATATGGAAGCTATTGCTACACATCACCTAGCATCAGCCCAAGGTAATCTCTATCCCAGAATAGTGATTGGGGTGATAATGCTATGTTTGGAGGGAAAAGCTTTACTGTAATACCCCAATATTTGACTGACGTGCTTCCTAGCCAAACAATCTGTACCATAATACCCTAGTGAGGAAGTGAGAGCTGCAAAAAGTATTTGCTGGAGTCAGTGAACTGTAGCTATCCAGATGAGCTACACGTCACAATCTTTCTGGCACTACTCTCAAGCAGAAGGAGACAGTAGACCTAAAGTATTCATAAATGTTCTAGAAAGCACTGCTTTTTCTATTCCAAGAGTACTGCCTATAAGTCTGTAAGACTACTTTTTCCCAGGACCAGAGATGAGAGAAAATAGTGAAAAGCAAGTTGGTACCATAACCTTTGTAATCTACCTCAACCACCCCCTTTTAAAATATTCGTTGAGTGCTTGTTTTGATTAAATCATCTGCACTGTACTAGGTATGTTTAAACACAGCCTAATCCTTTGACTCTCACAGCTCATAAGCAGGAGAAATATAAAACAAAGGGAATGTTTTGTAGCATGAACTATGTAGAACAAAGGCAAGGCTTTTTCACTTTCCCCTGATATCTGGCCAAGGTCGCTATATCCCAGGCAAGCTTCTAGTTCAACCACAACTTGCTGCGCTTATCTGGATAGTGTAAATATTTAATGATGAAGGCTCATCCAGCTCTATCTCTATCTCTATAATCACAGCAGGTCAAAATTCTATAGTATGAACATCTTTGATTACTTTGAACTCACCAAACCAGCAGCTTCCTGGTCCCTCAAGTTCCCCGTAGCAAAACCTGACAAAATTATTATCTTGTGCCTCACAACATATGTACTGTCCCTATTGTCCTGGGGATATTTTTTCATCACTGGGGCCAAGTGGGAACCCACAAACAGGTAAAGATTCATCACCTGGGTTTGTGAAGCTATAGGCTACAGGAAAGCAAAATGCCCTGACGTCAGGCCTGCATGTTGACAGCTGCTGCTGTGCTAATACTACGGCAGCATCTAGATACCAAATCTTTCTCTGGATTTGGAGAAGGTGAGTAGATGACCAGACAAGGACTGACCATAAGAAAGCATGCTTGGTGCATAGTCCATTGGCAGAAGATCTAGAAAATTAGTCTTCTCTCTTGCCTAAATAGTCTGCCTCAAGGGGACAAAGTTCCATGGTGCCTTTGGGAGAGAGACAGCAGACAAAACTGAGCAGCAAGCCTAATGTCAGATGGACACAAAGCCAGTCTGGTCCATCAAAACTGCCCCAACATATTCTTCATTTACATAACTTGTCTCCCTTTTCCCTTCACTCTACCTCCCTGGCATTGAACCTCAGGGGTAAGAGAGAAGCATGCAATGTGCTTCTATCTTTCTTTACCGAGAAATATGGAATAATACTGGAATTAGAAAGAATAATATTGGTGCTTACTGAATGTGAGATCATCAAAATTAAAGCATTCAACAAAAAAAATAAAACGGAATCTAAAGCTATGGTGTCTAGGTACTCTGCCACTCCTTGGAGTTTTCCCTTGAGAAATTGTAGAACGTTGACAGAGCCCTAGACTTCTCTCAAATAATAGTTACTTAACATCAGGAAGATGTTAGAGAGTATCTAAGGTATTGCATCAGGACACAAAAGAATTGTTTTCTTAGGGAGGAAATATTAGAAATTAAATAAGTGTAAAATTGATGCTAGGACTTTATTGGAGCCCATGAGACACTACCAATTTGGGTTGTTCTCTGATGCAGTCATTTGACAAAGTATCTGCCTTGGTACCTGGGATGGTACCTCATACCTTGGTACATTCAAGGCACTTGGAATAACTAGGTGTTATATTCTGTTCATAGTCTTTTAGATACAGTAGAAACAAAGTACCTTGTTAATCACTAGAGCCTACTAGTCAGACTTTCTGGGATGAAATCAAGCTCTGATTTGAAGAAGTTATTTACCATTGATCATTTACTCTTCCTGTGTCTCTCCCCACCTCAGTAAAATTGTCTCCACAGCAAAAGACATACATAAATATTTCTGTGACAATTGAATTAGTGCATGCAAGAAAAACAACTTTCTAATCTCTGCAAAATAAGCTGTGATCAACATTATCAGTATTACTAGTGTAATAAATATTGATGATGTAATTCCCATCACTCTATATAAAGATAAAGTTTTCACTGTGGTTTACATACTATAGATTCATGAATACACCACTGATAAATTTTTTTAAATGATATATTGTTATAAATATAAAATAAAAATATAAAATTATATTTTATATGTACCACTGTTCATGTTTTTAAAACCAGGCCTTTCAGCTTCCTTATACTTTGCCAGCATGGAGAGGTTTGCTAAGCACACTGGTATTGTGTTGCAATCCTGTCTCTCTTATAGACTCAGACCCCTGCCTTTTCTTTTCTTAACCTCCATTCTGCTTCTCTTAAAGACATCAAGAAAAAGAGGAAATCTGGTTTCTCTATCAGGCTTAGATTTTAGAGACTTGACTTGTGGTAAGAGTATATAATATATTATAACACCCAGGGAGGCTTAGAGAAACTATTTTTAATAGAACTCAAAGGGATCAACATCAGAAGAGACTATTACTATATTATTAGACAGACAAAAGGACTTTCCTACTTGTCACAAGAACCCTGAAACAGCAACTAGCTGATTAAAACCATAGATCACTGTAAACTCCACAGTGCAGAATTTAAAACAAAATATTCAATAGCTTAATGAAAGCTGTGTTTGGGGTTATGGTTGTGAAAGCGTTATACTGCAGGAAAGGATGATCACACAGCCACTCCTGGGAAATTCCCTAATGCAATGCAGAGAGAAAATGAACTCACTGCCCAAGAGTAAAGTGGCCCAAGTTACAGCAAGCAAAATAACAAGAAAAGCTGAAATTTAAATGTGTTCAAAATATATTGATTTTTTCAAGTCAAAGAATCATCAACTATAAACACTTTCATTGATGTGATATTCTCTGTGACATCATTTTTTTCTGCTATAGTACCATTTACCCTATCTCCCCAACTATATGCCCAGTAGAAGAGTTTGGTCTACAACAACTCCTGACTCCATGAACCTTACTGGAAGGAGGTTCAGAATTTAAAGGTAAGGAGCCATCTTGAGTGTCATGCCAAATACCACTGGATTCATATTAGTTCTACAATTTATAGTGGTAGTCATTATAATTGGGAAGATGTTTAATGACATGTGCAGTGTATTTGGCATAATTCTAACACCTCTTGGGATATTTTAATGATACATAGGGAGTTTATGAATTTCAAGAATGCTGGTCTGTTGAGCATTGATGTGGTAGATACTGCAGATAAAATTATCCATGGCCTGAGGTCAGTATTTCTATTTTGGTCAAGCTTCAAAAATGGCATATATAGCTTGATCATGCTTTTTGTCCTGGGAATACTTTTATTCCTGCCCATTGTGTTAAGGCTTTTCTTCAACAACATCAACATGTTGGCAGCCAAGTACATGGCTTGAACCTGAAAATGGACCCCCAGAAAGAGTTATTCAATTAACAGGATGGCAAGCCAAGGATGAGTAAGATTCTGCACAGAGCCTTACCAACCTAAGACAGAAGTGCATTTCTTTAGATAATGCATATTCCATGATGGGTAAGGAAGGTGTTCTTGTCAGAATGACCTAAAACAGGCTCAGTCTTGCTAATGAAATAAAAAAGAGGGAGAGGCAGAAAGCCTTTGGGGCTGCTTGGCAAGAATCTGACATGGGCCAAGGACAAGGAAATGGGCTGCTTGGTAGAAATATGACATTGGCCAAGGACAAGGAAGTAGGCTTCAAGCAGGAATCTGACATTAGGCTAGAACAAAGAAGTAATTTCAGGCAGGAATCTAAATGTTAGGCTAGAACAAAGAAGTAACCTCAGTTAGGAATGTAAATATTAGTCTAGAACAAAGAAGTAACTTCAGACAGGAATCTAAATTTTAGGCTAGAACAAGGAAGTAGGCTTCAGACACGAAAATGACTTTAGGCTATGACAGAGAAGTAGGCTCAGGTACTTTGGACATCCTGATAACCCCTTAGAAACAGTGATCATAGGAGTGTTCACGTAATTGGGTTTAAAGCCTTGCATTTTCTTTGACTATTTGTGTTTATTGTATTGTTTGTTCCTCAACTATTTGCATATATTGTAGTGCTACATCCTCAACCTAGAACTGACCTTAACACATGCATGTAATCAAAATGGTATAAAAGTATAAAGGAGGAGGGAGGATGGGATAGGGGTTTCTAAGGAAGGGAAATGGTGAAAGGGGATGACATCTGTATTGTAAATAAATAAAATATCCAATAAAACAAGAAAATGTTTTAAAAAAAGATTTCACTAAGTTCTCATGTACACTAAACTACTTTATGAGGCTGAGATTAATGAGATTTGTTAGGCTTTCATGGGGAGAGTACATGCCCAGTGTGCAAGAAGAGTTTGTTAATTGTATTGAGTATACATTGGTTGGCTTGGTCTAAAAACCTTGTGGAAAATTATATGGGAAAAAAATTCAGTTGCTGTATAGGCTGTTACCAATTAGAACTCTCTTCTCTCTTTGGGTCAGAAGCTAATCTGGTCTCACATGCAATTGTGTCAGCTTGTCTCCTGCTGTTCTTTTTATCTTATAAGCAAGGGATGGAATTCTACATTTTGTGCATTTATGAGCTGCTATTTTTAGAAACTCATAAAAGTTCAAATTGAACAATAACTATCCAATTTTGCACCTTTGTGAGTACTGATTATTATCGAACCTGGCAGTAACATTCTTGCTGAGGGCAATGTTAGGCATCATGTTCTAAGCTAACTTCCTGGCATAGTATCACATGTAATATTGTATAACAGCTTGCTCTAGTCAGCTTCAACCGGAGCTACTGTGACAATGCTTTGCAGATGATGAGGCTTAATTGCATGTAAATGTCATTTTTCAAAGATTCCCTGAAACAGAGGATAAAATTTGGATTCAAAGGGAAAGTCTTATATTAACAAGGTCACCAGAAATCAATTTTGAGTGAAGGGAATGGATTAACTCTAAGGTATCCTGTGTTTGATTTTTGAAGAAATTATAACTATAACCAGAATTTCTTAAAGTTAAGATCAAAGTAGCAAACTTTGTGAACCGGTAAAGTCGGTTTTCCAAATAAACAAATTTAGTTTTGAAATACAGATTAAATGTTATTAAAATAATAAAGGTCTGATTATACTATGCAGATACTACATAAAACTTTTAAAAAGTATGTAGAAATTTTGTAGCATGGTAACTCACAAAAAGGAGAGACTATATAAAGAAAACAGTGATTCATTTTGTTTTGTTTTTGTTTTGCTTGTTTTTGATCCAGCTTCAAACATGCAAGGTATAACCTTGTTTACTGTGCTTCTCCCTCCACAGATGTATTAGACACCGTTTTATGAGGATATCATCCACTGGGCCTTATGAAGCACAGTGTAACGTCTTATAATGAAATTGATCAATCCATGTTGTGAAAGCATCAAATCTTCCAAGTAATAGATCATGACAGATAGTGTTCTGTCTGTTTGGGATCCTTCCATCCTGGTAGATAACCTATAATTGAAACATTTTTATGGATTAATTGCAACCTTCTTTTTCTTCTATAAAGAAGTCAGTGTAACAAAGGCACCTTAAACTCTATCAACAAAATTGTCATTAGCTTTCTTTAAAAAGCCGATAAAATGCTATTTTCAGAATTGTCTAAGCAAAACATTAACAATTTCTCCAACTTCCAGACAGTACAAATTCTCAAGATTTTCTGATAACTAATTATCAAAACCCTCATGCCCAAAACAAAACCTTACAATATACAAGTAAGTAGATAAAGCCGAGCTTAGCTATGAGAAAGTTTGTGTACCTGGAGCTTCTCTCTACTTTTGAATGCATCTATGCACCTGCAGGTGCTACAAATGAGAGAGAATAATTGTTGCTATCTATACAGGCATTTCACCACAAATGTGGTGGTAAACTCAGGACTCAAAAAAGATGGCTTCCTGCTACATCCTTACATTGCTCTCTTACTCAAATTAGTCCTGTGCTAACAAACAAACAAGGGCAATGAAAATCCATGTGAGCTCATGTGAGCTGGGCCTGATGGCAGACATTTGTAATCCCAGCTCTTGCTAAGGTATTCAGGCAGTGAGCTGGAGACCACTTTGACTGGCATTTTGTAAGAGACTCTACTTGAGGTTTAAGGGCTAGGAATATTAGATTTGAAAAAGATAAGCAAATGATGACTATGGCCTATAAAACTGGAGACTTCCCAAAGCCCTTCAGACAAAAATATGTAGATATACAAACATGGTTTACAATAGCATTGCTTCTGGTACATGTTTTTAAAAGTATTGTTCACAGTCCTTGGAAATGTCCCTGCAGTTAAAACTGTATACTGAGGCTGTAGAGAACCTGATTTTGGAATCCAGTGCCCTCAAAAATGGTTCACATCCTGCAGTAACTCCAGTGTCAGAGGAACAAAGCCCTCTTCTTGCCTTTTTGGGCACTTGCATTCACATGCATATACCCACACACTAGCATATATGAGCACAATTTAAGTAGCATAAATAAATACTTAAAAATATTTTTAAGACAGAATATCACTTTTATCCTATATTGGCTTAATATACATGTTAATGTCTAGGCTGCCTCTTACTCTTGGTGATTTTCTGCCTCCTCCTCTTTGGTGCTGACCTTAAGAGTTATGAGCCCTATGACCAGCTCAAGCTTTGTTAATTAAATTTTTAGTTTGTGTACAAACTAGTGGGCTTCATTATAACATGTTAATCCATGCATATCATTGTATTGTGTTAACGTCCACTAGCTTTCCTTACTGTTCTAGTCATCCTTCTCTGGTTCCATTTCTCTCTTCAAATATTTCTGCTACTTTTATACTGTGTGTGTGTGTGTGTGTGTGTGTGTGTGTGTGTGTGTGTACATAGATATAGATACATAGATAGTAGAAAAAGAGACATAGAGAAATAGACATATAGATGATAGATAGGTAGATAGATAGATAGATAGATAGATAGATAGATAGATAGATAGATAGGTGGGTGGGTGGGTGGGTGGGTGGGTGGGGTGGGTGGGTGGGTGGGTGGATGGATGGATAGATAGATAGATAGATAGTGTACAAGGATAGATACTTAGAGAGATGATAGATTTGACATGACAGAGAACTTAGCAACATCTTACATCCTTATTCCTCTTTTTCCTTGCTTCCTTGAGATATTGACACAATTCTTATGAAAAAAAATGGTTTACGTTCTAATTGTGGAAAATTAAACACCTAAAAAGAATAACTCAACAGAGAACAGACCAAGATATTATAGAAAATAAATCAATCCAAGCAACTATTTCCCTAATTTTATGGGTTTCATGATTTTGACTGGAGTGTTTTACAAACTCATAGATCACCCCTGGGATGTTCCTTGATGATTACCAGAAGACTGACATCCACTGCACAATGCCAAAATTGTTCAATGACAATAAACAGTCAGAATGAAGCATGCCAAGTTAATCATGAAGAAATGGACTGTGTTGGGGTGATTTAGAGTTTACAGCTGGGCAGAGAATCCAAACACTCATAGGGCTTATCAGATGTAGACTCCAGCCTTCAGAGCCTCTTCAGTACCAACCAGTTGGCTATCCAATTATTACAGCATCTGTTGGAAACAGCATAGTCCTTGGGATTACAGAGATGCCAGGAGAGGGATTTGTTCTGCCAGGAATCACTCAGCCCCACCACTGTTCTTCTGTTGCCAGTCCATGTTTCACATAGCTTAAATTTTAAGTAATAACAGCACTTTTCACAGTTTGTATAAGGATGTACTTTTGTGTATGTCAATAGCAGCTAAGACATGGAAGCATATGATAACTTTAGAATGGTTGTGACTGTTTTTATCTTTTTAACTCTAAATAGCATCTTGTTACATATCAAATATGATCCTCTCTCTTCACACAGTGTCACTGATTTATACACAAATTCCGATTCCCTAAAATCGAGCCCAGCTCACCCTTAATGAACCAATCTGGTCAATTCCAAAGTGTATTTATATGTATATTATAAATATGAGTATAACGTAAGTAAACCAAAGTCTTGAAATTAAAAAGTGAAACACAAAATGTACAACTGCACTATTGCTTATATTCAAAATACCTTGTTATATCTTCGTTGTAGTGTTTCATCCAACAAGTTCTTCATACTGTGTGTCCTTGGGGACATATTCCTGGGAGTGATTCAGGAGGAAAAACTATTTTGCAAGAGTTGCATTCTGTGAATGTTGAAAGATGAGGCAGATGCCTGGATGCACTAAAAGGAAGCAAAATTATGTTCAGATTATAAGAGAAAACATTGCTGCTTTTATTTTCCTGTAGTATAAATCAGGGTATGGATTAATTCATTCATATAATTTTCTTTGCAGCTCTTTTCCCTTTATTCATAGCTATAACTTATTTTATGGCAACAGGCACATTGCAAATCAGTATAAAACGTTTTTTGAACACGGATAGAAGGTCATAGATGACATACAGGCCTGTGGACATTGTGAACAGTCAGAATTCTGCCACAATAAAAAAAACAACAACAAAAAGGTGCCTCAACACTTTTACATTACAAACACCAGGAAGATTTTTAGACAATGGACTCTTGATTGCCAAACTGCTGAAGACTGTTATTTCATCTCTGCAGCATAATTGGTCTGCTGGCATTACATCCACATTACTCAGAGATGAAAATAAAATTATAAAGGGCCCTGTAAAGTCTGCAATGGCCACCTTTAAGTTTACTATTCTCTTTAACGCTATAGAGTCTATAAAATATGTATTAATTCAAATTTAATAGCTTTTATCAATCCATCTTTCTTCTCCAAAAGGTAGATAAGCTTAATTGAAGGGATTTCTATGATACAGCTTGAAAATTTGCATTCTTCTCTTTTGTTTGTTTGTTTGTTTCTTAAACAACATTTATTAGATAAAGCACGCAAAGCAATAAGCTGTTGAAATTGAAGAAAGATAGTTTCGATAAGCCAGTTCTTTCATTCTGAAGCGATCAGACTTTCAGTGACAAAATATTACTATTATAATGCTTCTTAAAGCTTAATCTTACAACAATTTTTATTTCTGAAACAGCTTGTTCTATTTCTGATCGGTTTTCAAGTCATGGGATTTTTTTTTTATTCAAAGAAAAGTGGTTTAATTTTTAAAACTCTACATCTAGATTTTTTTCTTAGAAACATTGACAAGGATAGTAATTACCACATTTACCAAACTTGCTTCTTTCCACCTCCTGTCAAGCTACTAAAGTTTCCAACAGCAATTACAAAGTGACAAACGTGAAATAAAACAACTTGGTAGCCTACAGGTACTGCCTATAACCTTCTAGAAGTTGGAAGCAATTTAAATGTTCCATAAATGACTATAGATTAAATAAACTATGCTGTAGAAAAAAAACATAATGAAGTAATTAAAATCACAGCCTAGTGAAATTTTAATAATAAGATCTAGAGTTTTTAGCAGGCCAATCCAAAACCATAGAGCACAAAGGAATATGACAGCATTATTTTAATTTAATAAAAGTGTAAGTTTATCAATAAATATCTAGAAAGAGAATTATATTTTGTCTGATAGAATTCTAGATAATTTGTTTTCATCTTTATAACTAATTTTTCAAAATGTTCACTAAACTTACATATGTAATTCAGAAGCAATACTTTTAATGAGCAAAAAATTCCGAGATACCTATTGATTGGTGTTGCTATCACAGGATTATCTCTATTAAATAATGAAAGCCAGAATATATTTTGATTATGAATTAGACATTAACATAAAATTACATTTGACAAAAGAAATAAGTATATTTAAAGAACTAAATAAATACATGTGGCACATGTGTCTGAGAATGTGAACGGAATTAGTGACTGCGGTGGATATTGGTGAGTCATCTAACAGAGAGAAGCCAGTCATGGAAAAGTCTAGAAACACTACCTATCTGGGAGCACACAACTGAGGTTAATCTGCTTGTATTTCAGGTACAGTAGGAACAATGATGGATCCATGATGTTTTCATTTCTTTGATAATACAAAAATAAAGTAACTTCCATGTCAACAAATAGCTTTGTGTTACTGAACTATTAAACAGGAATGTTTTCATTATGAAAGGAGTAAATAAAAGCAAAGATACCTATATTCTATAGCTGTCATATTGTTATTATTGTTTAATGACTTGTAGAAGAATAGTGTTTTTAAAAGACAGTTCTAGCATTTCTAGAGACCAAATGAGAATGTTTCTAAGCCAAGCAAGATTGACAAATAGAGTTTGCTCAAGGAAATGAGAGCCAGACAATCGAGAGCTGTAAGTGATGACACTAAAGAAGTATCCCAAGGAGAAACTTTGCAGTCTTGTGACATTTGATAGGAGTCCTGCACTCCAAAGGTGGCTAGGTAGCTGAGCAGCCCAGAGCAAATGCTATGTTGTACCATGAGCTCCCGTGCTCCATTTGCATGACCACA
The DNA here is from genome assembly GCF_004785775.1 of Grammomys surdaster. Classification (NCBI taxonomy): domain Eukaryota; kingdom Metazoa; phylum Chordata; class Mammalia; order Rodentia; family Muridae; genus Grammomys; species Grammomys surdaster. The sequence continues at coordinate 7,330,293 of NW_021604613.1, forward strand.
AGCTCCTGCTCATGTCACACTGTGAAAAGCTGAGATAAATGACTATGCAAATAGAAGAATTCAGAAATTAAACCATTGTGAGAATAGAGTTCACAAATGAACTGAAAGCACAAAACAGGGAAGTGTTGGGTTCAAGAAGGTCCATGATGAAGGGTGTGTGAATGACAGCATGTGAAGAAGAGTGCTAGTACAGGAGAATGTATGCAGGAGGATATAAAGGATACCATATGAGGAAAGACACAAGTTCATTAAGGAAGTTCAGTGAAAGAGGGAATATAAAGAAGGGTGGTGAACAAGAGGATTGACGGTGTGGCTAAAGACCAAGTGTGCCAAGAATGTGCCACTTACAGTAAAACAAACAATCAAACAAGCAGGAATGGTCCTAAACATAAACTTTAATTGAAATGTGATTTCCAGGTCAGAGCAAATTCCTCTGCTCAATGCTGCAGGCCTTGGTTTTTAAAAGAGGCTGATATATTTCGATAAAAACACAAACACTTGAAAGCAGTCTGCAGGCTACTATGCCACATGAAGATCTGGAGATGTCTGACTTGACACAAGGGAAGCATGCTTAGAATGTCTTAATTACTAGCAGAACAATGCTTAGGGTATTAAAGGTGATTCTAGATGTTTTGTTATATGTTACTAATTAAACAGAACCTATATCTATTTTGAATAAGGTCTGCAATCAAAAGAAAATGACTGAGATCTTTTGTTTTGTTCTAATTATTTGGGGTTTTTTTATGTCAGAGTTTCTCTGTGTAGACCCTGGCTGTCCTAAAACTTACTATGTAGACCAGGCTGATCTCAAACTCAGAGAGCTCTGATTGCCTCTGACTTCAGAGTGCTGAGATTAAAAGGCTGCTCAGCCCTGGTATGTTGACACACACCTTTAATCCCAGAACTCAGGAGGCAGAGTTTAGGGGTGTGATAGTATCCTTGTGAGTTTGAGATTAGCCTGGACTACACAGTGAGTTTCTAGACAGTCAGGGCTACATAAGGAGACTCAGTCTTTAAAAAAAACAAATAAATAAACAAATAACAATGTTGCAATGGACAACATTTTCAAGTACTACGAGTGAAAGAGTTGTTACTAATTAGTTTTCCAACAATAAATTTCTTTGTGAAATAGTGAATAATTTGCTGCTAGAAACTCACATGCAAATTGCAAATGTGTCTATCAACACTGATATAGAAATGGTACATCATACATGATGACAAGATAGTAAGGCATGACAATCTGTAACATGCTTTGAGAATAAAGTGTGTCAGCAAAGAGAGACAAATACAAGAGACACGGTGAAGAATAAATTGATTATGGTGTGTAAGGGACCAGATGCAGATGCAGAAGAAAGCAGATTGATAACATTGGCCCTGTGTGCCACACATCATAGGCCCTGTGAAAAGCCCTCCAATTTGTGACTTCCTCAAACTCATCCTGCAAGCACGTATCCTTATTTGTCCTCTTCTCAGATACTGGGAGAAAACTGCCTGAAGGAAGCTAACTTCCTTGCAGGTACTATTAGAATCACCAAGGGTACAGCCACATTTACCAAAAGACATTTACCAAAAGTCATATGCAACCAGCTCTTCAAAGTCAAATTTTCTCATCTAAGACAAGGAAAAGCACAATGAATCACAAGAAAATCTGTGAGATTATTATTGAGAATTATGGTGGATATTATTAAGCAGTGCCCTTTATGACTGTCAGAATAAATGTATATTGTAAATTTATTCCCTAATATAAAAACAACTGGAGAGAACTAAAGCTTTTATTGATGTCTCACTTAGAGATGGTTTAAGGATAAATAATGATAAGACAAAGTCTAAAGACAATAAAACAAACTGAAAAGCAGCTTAAGACCTTCCAACCATGAAGTGTAAGCCTGAATGTCCAACTTTTATTCACTCCTCTGTAGGTTATATGATTAACATTTTACTATATAGAGCTGTAAACTTGGTTCTACCATTAAAATAAAATAGCTTTCTTTAAATTCATTTCCTGGCTGTAAAATACAGGGTTTAAGCCTTATTGTTGTTGCTCCTCACTTCAATTTCAAAATCCAACAATTAATAGTATATAGTTTGTGTTTACCCTAGCCACAAAAGTGGGCAATTTCAAGAAAGCTTGCTCAGATAATTCTCAAGACACTTTTACATTCTCACTAGCAAGCCAGAGTTGATATATCTGAAGCTGTTATTTCCACGAGTGCATGTTGATGAACGTAGCTATATTCTCTCCACTCCCACCAAACTGCAGAAGTCAGGTGACTGAGCTCCTGTCAGACAACAGAAACCAATTGATGTAATCTCCTGGTTACTTTCTGAATAGCCTGAAGCACTACCAAACAGAGGCTTGCAGTGGTCAAGAAGTTGAAGCCATAGCTAGGGAGTTAACCTATTGGTGCATTGGTGATCTGATATAGGAAGGCACTTTACCCCTACCCTAAAGGTGACTATTCTTATTACTGTTCATATGATAGCATTAAAATCTTTATGGACTATAATCAAATTCTGTTCCTTGAGACTGTGCTCCTTGGGACAATTAGAGCATGTTTGGGATGCACAAGTGGGACATAGGTTTCTGTGGTAGCTGAAAAAAATTTCACAGTGATAACTCAAAAAGAAGCTTTTTGTCTCAAGGCCATATTTGATTGTGAGTAGACAGAATGAAAGATATGAGCAGCTCATGTTCCCATGATACATGGACCTCGAAATTAATCTTAAGATGCAGTTAAAAATGATTTAAAAATTCTCGATCCTCTTCAAAGTGTATCTAAACAATAGTACTTCATACAAATTTAATTGACAGGGGGCAAAATATCCCTTTCCTTTCTGGGAATTTAAATCAGGGCCTTCCCCATGTCAGGAAAACAGGTTACTGATCTCTATTCCCAGCCTTACAGTATCCCTATCACCTTTATATAACTCCAAGGATGATGTGTTTACATCATTTTGTGTAATTTGCACATGGAAGATTAAAACAAAATGACAATTTTGATTAATTGACATGCTACAAATAATATGGAAAAAACCATTGTAGATTCAACAGTCAACAAACATTGCTTCCCTGGGAAGCAACACCTCCATATGTAACCATGGATATTTATTACCTAAATGTCAAATAGTAGTTATGAACACAGTGCATTCCTGATACATCAACACTTTTAGCAAGGTATCCCTCCATACCTTTAGTTTTAAGCCACTTTGAATCTATAGTACTTGGCATCCATATTTCTAAATTCTAGTTCTCAATAATAAAGACCTCTCTCTGACTGTGCTTGAATCTGAGAACTATACCTCTACTGAAGTAAACAGAGACAAAGACAACAGGGGAAGAAATCTGTAAACTATCACAAGATTTGTGCCTTACAACAGTAGTTCTCAGGCTGTCATAAGAATTATTCAACTTCTTAAAAGAAAAATAGTGACCATTCTATGCAAACTATCACATTACGCAGGCTGGGAAATCAGCATATTAGTCAGAATCAAACACACACTGCACTTGGAAAAGTAAGCTATCTCAAAACTGGCAGCTAAAACTTTCTCCATCAAGATGGGAGGGATAGTATCTCAGTGCCAGCACAGGGCCACGAAAGTTCCACATTGCACAGATTTCATAATTGAGTGGTCTGGGTAGAGACCTGATAGAACCAATCTAAATGCCATTGATGCCACAACTGATAAAGCTGAACTGTACTCACTAATATGCTACGCTCTGGGAGGTTCTTTATGCTGGAGGCTGGGACTGCTGCCCAGACACTGTGATTGTAATGAAGATAGGCAGGGGACTTTAATTCCACCCCTACCCCAAATGCTGAAAAGTAGTTAGCATTGAATTCTTCTGTAAGAAGTAAGAACAAGATAGACTGACTTGAAATTTTTATTCCCATGCATCCCAATGACAATATGCAAATATAATTTCTTTCTTAATGTTCTATTAAAATGATTGATGTCAAATTAAACCTCTGGAATAGTGGCTGCTCATGCGAAAGAGTGACAGTTGGCCAGCGTGCCATTGTTAACAGTGCTAACAGTTTGCAATCTGACTTAACCACCCATTGTATTTAGCATGTGTGTTTATATACATCCTAATTTGCACTTCCTAAAAAAGTATTCCTTAATGAACAATTGGACTTTTGACAGCTGCTCCCTGATTACCTTTTTAAAATCTTATTTGTAAGCAAGTTTCAGCTATCCGGTAACTAAAAAGTCGTCAGACATCACCTCAGTGAGTTTTTAAAGATGTGAGTAATTGCTAAAAGGTAAAATCTTCCTTTGGAAGATCTTTATGCATATGCTGTCTGTTTGCAGGACCTGCTTGCAAAGCCATATCCTCCGGAATGGAGACAAAAGGAAATAAAGGAGGTAAGCCTCATGTGCCAAATTCTGTAGAGAGAAAATGCCTTGCTATGACAATCCCATACACTTCATAACCTGAGTGGCATTCTTCAGATTCCCCCCACCCTGTCAAGCTCTGGAAACCACCCCATCCAGGTGACCAGAATTCAAAAACACCTGCATATTATGTCTAAAATTAGACTATTGTAATTCTCCATGGATTGTCATTTTCCTTTATTACAAACACATATTTTCTCCTGTCGTCAGGCCACGTTAAATGAGTAAAGAGTGCCCCCAAGTGGCTATGTATTATATTCCTAAACCAATTTCCCTAATGACATGTGTGTATGTATATGTGTATATCTACACATATGTACATATGTATATATAGTTTTTGAACTGTGCTCATACTTTGAAGAAAGACTAAGTTATTCACATCTATTAGAATGTATTTCAAAAAACCAAGTTATATCTCTCTTTGCTAAAGTGCATGTTGCTAGGTTGACAAGCAGTTTTGCTGTTAAACTTTTAACATGAAAAGTCTGTTCACAATCAATAGTATTTATAAAAGTAAATATTAGTAAGAACAGAATTTCCAGAAATTGTTGGCTACCTAGTGATTTATTAGCATGTGCATCTACAGATTCTATAACTTTTTCTCATTGAAAAGGTCATCATTTCTGCCTAGGTATTTCAAACATACTGAATGAATGTAAGCACAGAAGATCACATAAGATTTTATTTAGTATTCATGCATACATACAAATATATAGTACATTTGGATCAAAGTCACCCCTATACAATCCTCCCCATTTCTGACAACTGCCACTTTTTCCTGCTAACTTCATACATTCTCTTTTTAATTTTAAAATACACAAGAAGTACACTTAGAACTCTCTCTCTCTCTCTCTCTCTCTCTCTCTCTCTCTCTCTCTCTCTCTCT